>NC_090936.1:571466087-571769117 GCF_040938575.1 Ambystoma mexicanum
TGGAGAAAGTTGTATTAGGACCCAGGGCTTCAGAACTGTAACTGACTGACTTGTTTCGTATTTTTTTTTCCTGTGTTGCTTGGCTGTTCTTATTACTGTTTTATGTTATATGATTTGTTGTATCTGTTGTAGCACTAGAGGCCTATGGGCAAGTTGGCGCATAATAAAAATTGAATATTAATAATAGTGACTTTATCTTTGGCCCCTGCTTGAAGGATTCACTGGATCCGGAACAGTTTACTCCAAAGCCCTCGGCAAGAGTGGTGAAGACCAGGAGCTCCAACGAAGAGGAAATCTCTTCTGCCTAACCATCCCAAGGGAATATTTGAATAGGCCTGCTCGTTGGAGAGGCTTTCTACAACTGAGACCCTGGCACCCAGGACCACGACACTGGAAGTGACTGAACCCTGCAAGTGGTTTCTACAAACATTCTTAGTTGGGAATCTCAGAAGGAAGGCCTTACCTAGCCCGAGACCCTGGTTCTCCTGGCAGCCACAATCCTGAGGAAGCCACCTTTGGCTCTAGCCCCTGAGACCCTGGTTCTCCTGGCACCCAGAATCCTGAGGAAGCCACCTTTGGCTCTCCCTGCATTGCCAAATTGCCTCAAGACTGGTTTGGGCATCTTTGACGCAGTCCAATCTGTCCCAAGGAAACCACTAGTGTCATCTTCAACCTTTGATCGCCTCAGCATCTCAGACTTTCGTTTGGTATAGCACAATATTTGGGGGCCCACCTGTGAGCCATGCTGGGGGGGCACCCCCAAATCACGGGTCACGCCACACCCTGGGCCAGCGTATACTACCACGCTTGCGCAATACACTATGATCATGCTTTTGCAGGGGCATGCCGCACACTGCACTAGGAGAAATATATGTTTTATTGTATTATGTAGCATACTTTCTGATAAAAATTGGCTAAAAAGCCAGAGCGTTTGCAATTGTTTTGTAGGATAACACCAATCCAAAAGTCCCTAACAGTGCACAGGAACATGAATGCTTTAATTAATGTAATGCTTTGCTATTAAAAATGCCATGCCACAATGAAACCATGTCCAACTGGCTGCATAATGTAGACAAGTCTAGGCACGTAATAAACATTACAATAAAACATGCCATGCCATATTAAAACATACCTAGACTGGTTGCACCAAAATGCCAATCAGGCCATTAATAGCACATAGCAACACATTATGCCTGGATATGGATGACCATTATGATTTAGTGCACAACTCCTGTCCCATCCCACATGTCCCCCCACACTCCCACCATGTACCCCAAAATCAGCTCCTTGGCCCAGAATTACCTCCATGTCCCTCTTCCTCGTCCCAGGAATTACGCATGAGGTACCTTGTCTTATAGGTAAGTACTGGGATGAGGAAGACGGGGACCAGGAGTAGTGATGATTACAGGTAACTAAGCCAGGAATTACCTCCATACCCCTCTGCATCATCCCAGTACTTGTGTATGAGGCAAGATGCCTCATACACAAGTACCGGGACTAGGAAGAGTAGGGCTAGGAGTAATTACGATTACCAATAAGTAATTGAGGCATTAAACACAAGCACACACCACACCCAAGCACACATTCACACACACCCAGCCACCCATACATTTACATGTGCACCCTTTCACAATACACACACACCACACCCAAGCAGCCAACCATACATCATGCACTCATATTACATTAAATACATATTCATACACACTTACAAGAACGAACACACATTTACACAAAATCCATGTTCTTACCATTCGAATCCTTAGTCAATGGAACAAGGACTCAACCTCCCGGCAGCAGGAACGCTTGTTGCCGTCATCGCAGTGGAGCCTGACGCCTCCATGTCATAAGGTGGGGGGGGGGGTGGGTTGATGTGGCGAAGCCCTATGCTTCAAAATTAACTTGTTTCTCTTTGAAGTCACTCTAACTTCATAAAGAATTGATTTCCATTACCCAAGCCTGCGGAGTCTTCCAGCACATCAACCCAACACAGCCCGTCATTTCCTAGTGTCTTTTGCCTGCAAGCAGTCGCAGCTGCTGAAAAGCTCCACCTTGCTTAAACCAGCCGCTACCGCTCCCCGACCTCCGCTCAGCTCTGGAAGCACCCATACTCATAGTTCACCACTAAAAAGCCTGGCTCAATGCAGTTGAGCACTCACTGAAAGACAAGAACTAAAAAAGTATTTGTAGTAGCCGTGTCCCCCTGGTTCGCCTTAAAGAACCCCAATGGCTTTTAACCCCCTCTTATACCTTTTCGAAGACCTAGTCAGTGATTGACATTTTGCAGCCGAAGTCTTTGGGTTTATAAATGGGGTGCTCAGCCACATTGCCCCTTTAATTTAACATCTGCTTTCTCAGCACCCCTTATAGGGGCAGGCTAGTATGGAGTTACTTACTTTTGTGCATTTTTGTTAGTTTGATTAAAGAGCCTATTTTTATAAAACTATTTTGTACCTTAGTATTATTGTTTGGATTGCTTCTCTACCAGCTCACACCACTCTTGAACTAATATAGCCTTCCCTCAGCCTCTGTTAACCTAAATGGCAGAGGTGGTATACCAGTCTGGCTGGTATAATCTACTTTTATGATTGGGACCACTGCTATTTTAGTAGTAATGTGGGGTTGACTAGGTGCTTTAGCCAATACTCATGGCCCATACTCCTGCAAAGCAATGGTCATTTGATAACACTATTTCACCGGGTGTCAAACAGACCAAGCATAGAACAAGTTACTCCGATCAATCGGGGCGCGCGCATGAATGAGGTCATCAAGTGATCAGTACTGATCCCCCCCACCACAGCCATTTGGCCACTCAAGGCCAATGACTGCGGTCATTGTGCCCTATGTGATGTCGGGTTTCGAAATTAAGATTCGATGAGCAGGAGCTAAAACCAGCTCCTGGCTGTCATGCATCACTCTATTATTAAGCATCAGCTCTAATACTAGCTCAAGCATGCAAGCAACACACCAGCATTCTAATAAAATAATGGTATTCTTCTAATGCAGGGTGAATAAAAAAACTCTTTGCTGTCCTGACGAAGGCAAGGAAAGAGATACATGACTGAAACGTCCAAGTTTGCAGCACACACACACACGACACCACCCTATTGAGGAAAGGAGAGCATATTGCTACCACATTCAGCCACTTACATTAATTGGGGACCTTGACCCCAAGCACATAACCTAAGTTAGAACTTAGGCTGTTCCTTAACATAGATCTGAGGCTTAATTTATTTCAGCGTCTAAGTGTAGCACAAGCCTATATTGGTATAGTGAACAAACACTGTAGGTCCCACCATGTGAATGTGGAGAAGCCTGCCCGCTTTGTTCCTTTTTTGAAAATTATTATTACACATTTCAGCAGCAATTAATGCTGACCTTGATTGTATTTTTGGAAATGGTTTTGTGTTTCGGCCAAAATTGAGGCCAACCCAGAGTGTACATATGTCTCTGATAGACAATGAATGAATCATGAAGGCTGCTAAAGTGCACTACTAATTCAAACGTTTTCTGATGTTAAATTATTTGCAGGCTTTTTAGTGAACACACTGGCAAAGTCACATTGGTACTGTGGGTCTCTATTCCTTAACTTCTTTTTCTAGTTCTGTTTTCACAAATGTATTTTGCTGAGCACATAATCTATTGAATGTAATCTTATTTCGAATTACAATTTAGTTTTCTGTTTTGTTTTCAAGAAAGTAGAAATAAATCATTTGACATACCCATAAAATCGATATGGAGTTTGAGACCGATTTAAAAAGAATACATACATGTTTTTGTTTTCATTTGATTAATAAATAAGCGATTTAGAAACTAATTTCTGCTGGTAGCATTTTGTGGTCTAGTTTCCCCAGCAGAAGGGGTACCCCCTTCATTAAATATTGTATGGCATTACCGTATAGGCAGAAGCTACCGCGGGGTAACCAGGAGCTACCAGGAGATCGTTTTGCCCATATGTATTGTGGGGTGTAAATTCAGCACAGAATGACAAACTGAAATGTCAAGCAAGGCCTCCACTCGAACCTGGATACAACAAGGAGGGCTAGTGAATATGAAAAGTGGGCCTCACTGAACATTACCAAAATGGAAAGGCACACAGGTGAAGAAAAGCATGCTTTAAAACATGAATACAGCAGAGTGCGCCCAATGGATTCTAAAAGCATGAGCTTCTGCAAATTAAGTATAAGGGGAAAAGGCCCATTAAGACTAAGAGCAGAATTATACATGAAACACACATACATGAAAATGCTGTGGATTTGGAAAATAAAAAGAAAGAACTGTGCCTTATATTCAAAAGCGAAGGCAAGGGACATATTTCATTTGATATAAATAAAACACTTACTTTCCAACATACAAACTGACATTACTGAAATGCAAAGGCCTACTTTGTTTTAAAGTGGACACCGGCTTCACATGCTAAACAGAAATGCATGTGTCGATAATTAAGAATGAACAGTCATGTCCTTTAACCTGTCAGATCGAGATTCAATAAAGGGCGCCTGGCGGAGTCCTGAAATGCCCAGGAGGGTACCTGTATGTAAAATGCTAGAAATCAGGATGGGAGATCCGTAGACAGCCGTCTTCTTTTGAAGCCATTTTATTTTGCCTTCAAAACGATTTTGCACAGATAAATCGAATTAAACATTTACAGGACTTTCAATAAGCACGAAAGTATGGACAGACGTTTTTTCTTAAGGGAAATACAGGCGAGTATAGTCCTCTTCAATTATCGAGAGACAATTTCCACAGTGGTGCACGAGCATACAATACAGGTAGGTAGTGACATAGAACTTGTGCAGGGTGTGACCCAGGACTGTAGTAGGTCCGGGGGTATTCAACAAAATAGTGTAGACAACACTATCCATCAACACACATATACAAAGGTTATGCCACAAAACATCGACACAGAGGTGTTTCGGCCAAACAGGGCTGGGTAAGGGCCCGTGGTGGTGGTGGCCTTCATCAGGATGATCACTGGTAGTGGTGCTGTCCATATAGGTAATCGTCTGCAGTGGTGCAGCGGGGACACTGTGCTTGGAGTCCTGTTATGGGTACTGGACTCTGGGAACCATGGGTCTCCTTGGCCAATAAATACAGCCTTAGGCCTCTAGGAGCAAATGCAAAAAATGGTGTCTGCACTCCTTGTGGCTCTGGAATCCAGAAGGACAGAAGGCCAATATGCAATGTATTGAAGTAAAATGCTGCACATGTAAAATATATCTTCCTGATTAAAAAGCTATTGCTTTTTAGATTGCACATGTGGCTTTATTTAGCAGCAGCCTCCATTGAACTGCTGTACTCTAACTAGACCTCTGACCCCAGAGACCATTGGTATGTTTCAGCAAAATGCAAGAACATATAGTTGAGATCAAATGTATGTAGGGGTCAGATAAGGAAATACAGGCCTGACCTCTCAGACTGTTTTACAGTCCCAATAAACTGTGCCTTAGCTTCAAACAGAGACATTCTAATGCACTCAATTGCAGGGCTGAAACAACATTGAGCCAACCAATGTCATGTGACCTTTGAGAAATGAAACTGAGCTTGCTGGATGTGAAACCAAGGATTTCCAGATTTATGCATTACTATTGATTAACATTGGACATGGTAAAGCTTGGAACACGCCCATCAATTTTATGTAGATATCAACTCCATGGAAGGTGTCGAATTTGAGTTTCAGATTTTCCAATAAATTATAGAAATCTGCAAATTGGAGAGATGAAAGAACGTGAAATTAATGGTTGAATTATAAATTTTCATAGTTCCCACTACGTTAGTTTTGGTACAAAAGACGAAAAATTATAATGCACTTTAGGAAGGTCGCGACAAGACCAAATTATTTTGTCTAGGCCCGGCAAAAATAGGTGAATCGGAAAATAAATATATTATTTTATTTAGTTGCAGGTTACAAAAAGGTGTCATGGTGTTACTTTTTGGAGTTGCTAAAGTCTACGTTTAAAATTGTCATTTTAGACAATCCTCTCTCTCCTCCCCTCATTATCCATAATCTAGATCTCAGACATCTTGCCCCATCGACTGGCAGAGGCCAAACTTTTGGAGTCTGTCCAATCCGAGGTGTGGGAAAATGGGTTGGTATTGTAAAATTATTCATAATATGAATAGTGTCATAGGAGCTATATATGGTCAATCCCCTATTACACTGTACACTTGGACACTTGCTGGAGTTTGCCATTCGAGGGAGACAGCCAAAAACCTGACTGGGCCCTGCTGTGAATAGCTGATCCTTCCGTGCCTGAGGTGTGAGCCGACTCCTACGTTTTCCCAAAAGGTGGCCCTAATGCCTGGCTGGCCTCCTGAGAGATCTCCAATGTAGGTAAACATATCCCAATGATATTAAATGTGTGGGGAAACTACCTGCCGTAATCCCTTCCCTTGGGAAACTACCCACCTTAATCCGTTCCCTTAACCATGGGTGGGGGGACTGCATAGACCCTACATTTAATTAGAAATAATTAATTCCCCAATAGAAAAGATCACAGGATGATTCTTGATAAAATTCAAAATTAACTAATCTCATTGCCAGTGTACTTAAACCACTATAGCCTATAAAGTAATTGGATAACCCTATTTTCTTGTAACCCCAGACTGCTTGACAGAAGGGGGTGCCCCCTGGTCCCAAAACGAAAATCCCCAAACCCGGTCTTTCATTTGAATGTGCTGTGTCCCAAAACGAAAATCCCCAGCCATTTTATGGACCCAAACCTGACGTTCAAAATAAAAAGGAAATTCCCAATATATTCCTGCTCCCTAAACTTTGCCTTTAAACTATGGAGTGTCGCATATAACGGATGCCTTGGTTGTGTCCTGGAAGAAAAGAGTATTATTGCCGGATAAATTAAACCAAGCATGATTCACCCCTTAAAGAAATCCTCTCTTCTGGTGGTGGGCAAGTGACCCCCATAGCAGAAAGGTTTGAGACTGCTTTGGGGGTAAAGATTGATTCTAAATGACGGTTTCAAAAATGCTCATGTTTAAGGTGCATAGAAACCCATGTGTAAAACATTGGATATGCATGTGTGATCCTATTAAAATGCACCCTGTGCTTTGTTGTTGCAACTGAAAGCTTATTAACAAATATTTGACAGTTAATTACCATAAGAGATCTATGTGCTGCAGTTATTGGATTGTGCCATGGGGTTGGTGGCTTGTGTTAGGTTAGGTGTAACTTTATTAAACTCCTAATTCAAATAAATCTATATATTTTCTTCTATACACAAGCCTGGTTCCTGGCTCATTGATGGTACGGGGGCGGGGGGGTTTGGGGTGCTGGGTGTCATTATACAGGTCAGGAATCGACCCAAATAGGAATCCGTTCAGCGGCTTGTTGAGCGACACCTTGAGCGTGGAGGCAAGGAACATCCATGTTGAGGGTGGTCGTCCAATAAATCGCTACAGTATGATCCATTGTGTTAAAATGTATATTAGATGCGTTCTAATTCATCATTAACAAGTACTGAAAATTAAGTCACATATACATGTTTGTATGGCACCAGGTGAGGCGAGGACCTAAACATAGCTCCTGGTAACTGTTGGTTTCAAACTAACCAGGCTCTCCCAGGCTAGAAGCAAGAGCTAAATAGCTCTCAGTTCCCCTCAATTTCGAACCCTGCATGTGGACAAATGGGCAATACTGACACCCATAGAGAACTGGTGGGTCATCTAGATCCAGATGTCAGAGCTTCAGGGAGAACAGGGAGTGTTCAATTTGTGTTGACTCACCATGGGTAAGAGGTCACAGAGAGCAAGGGTGTATCGGCTATACTGCAGGTCCCGGTGATTAAACCATATGAAAAATTAAGACCCTATTCAGGGAAGGTGGTCATGTGAACCAGGGACGCTGTGCACAGTGATGTCATCATATTACCAATTCAGAGGCCACGGCAAGGACCATGTCATTCAAAACAAAAACCCTCAACCAGTGTCCACAGTCTCTTCCGTGGACTCATAAAAAGGTATCCAATCTTCAGAATCAGGTCTCTGCTCGCTGCCCCCTCCACCAGCACAGAGAACCAGAAATTAAGGGCCATTTAATATGTCCTCTGTTGTGTAATGTTATCTGTACATATCCTTACAAAACGTTTCCCTACATCTTCATCCACAGATAATTCACCAGAAACAGAAAAGTCGGATGAGAAGAGGAGCCCGGTAATGGTCCACGTGTTGCCCGTGACCTTAACACACATGCACTGACACACGGCTTCTATGACACAAGGCCCTCAGAGCTGGACACACGGCTTCAGAGGTCTACACTCAAGAGGAGAGGGCCAACCAAGCGCTTTGCTGCTGGGGGAGTGCCAAGACTAGAATCTGCCAAACCACGAGCTCCTTACCAGTACTAGAGTAGATCATAAATAAACCTGTGCGGCTGCAGCAGGAGGGCCAGTACTACAATACATCAAACAGAGAGTTGCTGCGCAGCATCCGTGTGCCAGTTATAGAAAGTGCCAAACCTACAGTTGTGCAGAAACACTACTACTACTTCTACATTGCATCAAACCTATTGCTGTGGTAAAAAGAGTAACGACCACTACTGAAATGTAAAAAATTAAAATAAAAAAATAATAATACATTTTCAAAAAAGGTACAATACTACTGCCAAACCTAGATCTGTGCTGTGGCGGCAGTACTAGAAACTACAACATAACGAGTTCTAGGACAGGCGTAGCAGTACTGGAATGCGTGCAATGCAGACCACAGCCAGAACATGATTGCTGTGGGGCAGTAGGAGTACCAGCCAATAGTAGAATGTGGCAGATGTGGGATTGCGGAACAGCAGGAATGTAATTATTTTTGCATCTGTAAAGCGTGCAAAACCCACAGGCCTCAATTTACAAAGGTGGGAGATACATACTGTATAGACGGAGTGTCAGTGCTGCAGCATGCCATATCCACACCTCCAACACCATAGAGTCCACATCTGGTTCTCTACCAGAGTGTGTACCACACAGCATGCATCGACGCCGCTATCTACCAAAATAGATACCAGCGATTAGGGGACCATACCCATGTCTCTTCCACAGCAAGACATCATATAGCTGGGGAGCACGTCCAAATATATGGAGGTGGTGCCTTCCTCACAAGGGACTACTTTGAAAAAGGCCTCCCTCCACAAGTGTTGAAATTCACTGTGGCTAAAAGGCGATCCTATTCTCTTGCTTTTTCGAGCAGCATTTTTCCATATAGTTTCCCATATGAGCCATAAAAAGGGAATTTTGCTTTAGGGGAATGTTTTCTTGGCTTCATTCATCCCTATAACTGTTGGATCCGTCAAACAGGTTTAAACTGAGTTTTCTGAAACACTACAATGTGTCTCAAATGGGCGACTATTATGGTTGAGCTGGAATTCACGCTGCCACAGCGATGCTCCCTCCTCCCACGAGCAGTCAAAACGTGCAGAATTAGCTCAGGGGAGGGGTACAAGCCAGAAGCAATTTTAAATGTTCTGGTGTAAAATAAAAAAATAAATGCATGAATCCTAGTGGGATTACCTGTAGGGCTGGCAGTGGGTGGGATTCTCTGATCCCAAGTCAAACTCAATTTGGTGCAAATGTAAGTACTCTTTTATGATGGCCTAGTTACCACTGGAGTGGTCTCCCAGCAGTGAGGCTTGTCTGCTGGTTGGCGAATTGCGGCCCCGACTCAGTCTCCAAACTTGGTCGCGGGAGGAGAGGAATGGATCAGGGTGAAGTTGTAGGGCCTTGTGGGAGCAGCTACAAACTGTTCTTGAATTATTGGTGAGAGTAGGCAAAGATGGGGGAAGTGCCCGTTTAAGCTTGACTGCATGTAGACTAAAATGTGCTGATTTAAGCAGAGTCTGGAGTGGAGGAGTAGGCCAATACTAGGGTGCAAAAAGCTAGAGGCGATTGTAGCGGGGTCGAAGAATATTGTTATTCAAATAGCAAGTATGTTTAGTCGGGGGGACTCGAGATGTGCCCCAGCTTCCCCATGACGCGTGGAGGCGGACACGTCGCCCCTACGTCCACCGCAGGATGTTCATTCTGGGACTGCTGAGCCTTAGGCTGCTAGTGCGGATAAAGGGGAGTGTGACAGGGTGAGAGCAAGAGGGAGGGGAAGGTAAGGGGTTGAGGGGGCCCAAGGTCTGAGTGCCAAGCCTACTCAGCCAGTCACCATCACAAAAAAGGCTGCTCTGTGAGGGCTGTTCTGTATATTGGCACCGAATCCCTGGGAGCTGAAGGCGCTGTATGTGACAGGATGTCCAGATATGCAGGACATGGGAGAGAAGCAGGGCAGACTTCTGGCTGGGGAATGGGAATAAACACACAAATTAATTTGCTTAAAAAATAAATAAAAAAAAACTCCAAGATTAGGAACTTGGCCAACAGGAAGTAACATGGTGATTTGTCCAGTGGCTATAATCGACAACCCTTCAGGAAATGAAAATAATGCTACAGTGTTTTACTTCCAAATTCATAAAATCCCACCACAATCTAGTTGGTATCCTTGATCCAAAACGATGCAATTTCACTCGAACTGCATGCTGAGAAAGGAATGTGAATTTACAGAGTTGTAGATTACACAAATAAAAAGGGTACCTCAACAGGCGCGGTATAGACTTTTTCCCAAAAGGTACATTAATATACCATTGTACACACTTTCGTGACGGTAACTTTTACAGTCGCGCAGAGAAATTCCTGGAGCATACTTTCCAATGAGATTTATAAACGTTTGCCCCCCCCTCCACCCCCAACTAACCTGCTCGTCATTTTACCTTTTACTATACTGCTCCAGTTGTCCCACCGATTGTGCTTCTATTTGTCACACTGCAAGTCTGCCTTTAGATGTCCCGCTCCAATCCTATTCACAGGGATTTGCTCCAAAGTAGCCAACTAACTTTGCCTAGAGGCGTCCCACTGTATTTTTATCCTGCTGTGATTTCGCATCTACGTTTCTCAACATATTTATTCCTATGCTGCGACTTTGCTCCTTATGCTCTCAGCTATCTCTATCTGAATTTATCCCTGGAGCGATTACACTCAAATGCAACCGTGTGAACTCCCCACCTCCAGACAATGTCGTTTTGGACGAAGCACTGCGTGCTTCCCACTGCTAGAACACCAACCCATTCCAGGGTTCCTTAGGACTTCTCCTCACAATTACCGTACCCAAGGTGCCCCAATAGCAGGACACCGAATGGATGCTCCAAAGGGCTCCACTGACTGCTGCCCATAGTAACATGCTCAAATGATATGCCCCAACACACAATACGCATACCAACTAAACTAACCACACAAGGCAATTGAACTTCCCATCCAACAGCCAAACTTCACAACGCTACACAGCTCCAACCAATTCACGTAGCCCAGCATCAAGGAATGCATTCTTACTCTAAAGGCACGTGTGGTCATCTCTGGAAGCTGATACCAAATCCACCTAGAAACAGACGCACACAGTATCCAGCTACTTCTGAACTGCATGAAGCAACATTGAAAATATCCAGCTTGTTCCCCCTTTCCCAATAGAAACATGAAGATGGTGTCACACAAGATAAAATATTCAATTTTGTAACAAAATCTGAATTCATTTTTCTTTTAAAGTACCCTATTTCCAGATACGTCACAATCACATGAGTACCAAAAACATCATTTATGTCATGAAGGATTGTGTGCACAATTACAATACACTCAAAACACAAGATCAAACCGAAAGTGAAAATAAGCCATTCAATCTCTTTTTAAATGAACAAATGACTCAACGATGCCTAAAAAAAATTAATATAGGACTCAATCTACCTACAGATATATAAAACGCTTAGGTATGTTTCTGTACTCAGCTGATGCAATTTCTCAGTGTAAGGTTGCCCTCTGCTATCCAAATGGCCAAGTGCACCCACTTCAACACCATTTCAAGAAACCGAATAAGCACAGTTCTACGGAGTCACCTTTACCTTGCACTATCGCAAACATTCAGAAGTTACTTCTTTCCACCCCATCTCTTCACAGAGGTCCCATCGGTTCCAGGGTCAATGAAGAATAATTACTGGCTCAATGTTTCAGTCTGTAGAGAGCAAAAAGCTGTAGGACGATTGCCTCCTCACAAGCTAAAACTGAAAGTAGGTGCTGTAATTATGCTACTTACACAATCTTATGACATCACAGGGACTCTGCAATAGAGCAAGGTTGACAATTACGCGTCTACAAAGACATCATAGAGGCCCGTGTGATCAATGGAACGTAGATACTGTTCTTATACCGAGCAGATCTCTCATTCCATCTGATACGTTTAGCCTTTTCAATGACCTTTAGCCTTTTCAATGACCATTAATAAGTCACAGGGACCTATGCACCCTTCCTGAAGTGATTGTGGTAATTCCGATATTTGAGAAGGGGGAGCAGAAGTAACCGTATGAATTACCGAGCGATATTGACCTTTAAGATATGCTAGAATGTTGTATGTTGCACCGGGAACAGCTAGTTAATAGGAAAAAATCAAAGTCAACCTAAATGCTACAATCCATAATTGAAATTACACTGTTTCAAAGAACAATGGTCCCCTTTCCCCACACAACAAACCCAGAGTGGCAAGATACCACGCAAACTGTAGCAAAGATGGTAAACACAAACACATAATGTACTGCTTTACAGAATAAACTACAGGGGTGAGGCCTGAAGGAACAAAAAGGTTACAGTGGTTCAGTCAGCCAATATAAAGCAGGAGGTAACCAAGATCAAGCATTTAAATCCAGTGTTCAAAGTGGGCGGAAGCAGTTGGGAGCAGTGATGCTCTACCTTTTTTAAAAAAGTTTTACCATCGCTATAATTCTATTTTAAAAAGAAACCATTCCGGAATGCTTTTGTTTGAAGCTAAAGTGCAGGAAGAAGTTGAAAATTGCACCATGTACTTTGTTTCTTGTATTCACTTTACCGGGGATTCCAAACTGGGACCTCCGGGTTGCCTTCAATGACCTGCTTGTGAGGAAGCCCATTCCCAAGCCCCATCATAGCCCTGCTCCTGGAGTAATCAGAATTTCTTTTGCATTTAAGCAACTTAACATGAAAATACTGCAGGCACAGCTGTATGTGCAATTACTAGATAGGTGGGAGGGATGGCTTTAATCTTTAGCATGCCCCTCAAAAGGTGTGAACGGTGGGTGATCAGAAGGGGGAGGGTGTGTAAAGCTGCATGTTGTGGGGGGGGCAATGAATAAAGATAATGGGGGGCATTTAAAATGCATTCAGCATTTTCTTTCACTGCATTTCCTTCAGCCTTTACACAGTGGTGTGGTGGAATGGAGGAAAGGCGGGACCCAGGCATGGGGTTTGGATTGGTGTGGGAGGAGGTGTGGTGATGGGTTTGTGAGGAGGGGGGAGGGAGCGTGGCCCAGCAGCGGTTAGATCCACTACTTCCTTTCGTACACTTCGATCACTGTTTAAATACCACATGAAGAGAAGCCATTAAGCAAAATGGTAGGAGTGGTGGAAGTGGCATCACATACCCTTTACACCTTCCGTGACTTCACAGGGAAGTGAGATCACATGATGTTTTTACCTTCTAGGCGGCCTATTGCAAACCACCCTTCTTTCAAGCTTATGGCTACAGCGTGGTAACAACCCGTGTTCCCTAACCAACACAAACATCCACCAACTTCAAAAGCAAACACTGGAGCAGCCAGGCCTCATTGGAATAGGTAAGCAGTCGTATTGCCCGAGTGTCAGGGCTTGTAAGCAGCAACTAGGTTGCGATTACCATACCATACTGCTCCCAAAAGGACATCCAGGCCGAAGCACAGGAGGCTGTGTAACACTATGCAGCAAAAAAAGGGCAACCCTCACACCACCGGAAAAGGAAGAGCGTGACCTAATAACAACCACGGCTGGTGTCAGACCAGAAGGGCACCCGTAATGTCCGCTTTACAGGAAGGATCCACGACATATATTTGGCCTCCATCAAACAAACATATTCATTGACAAAGGTAGCAGGCATGGGACTTGCAAAGATTGAAACTTTCAAAGACATAACTGAATGCCTCTTAAGAACAGATTCACCCGCAGACTAATCCAGGACCACTTGCCTGGGACCGATTCCAATGCTGCCAGCAGACACAGGCCAGTGGACCAGCAAACGAGTGCCCTGTGGCACATCACTAAGGTCAGGCGGGAAGGTTTGACTCCAATTCTGCAATGAGAAAAGGAAATCAAATCCAACCCACAAAGCATTTATAATAATTAAGCTCAATTCCTGACTGGACATTATGCTCTATTAAAAGCGACTTACTCCAGCTCAGAAATGCAATAAGTAGCCTATTGAAAGAGAATCAAATAAAAGAGTCATACCTGAAAGAAAATTAACCAACATGTTTTTGGGGCGGTTTGTCTCGGGAGGATAACTCGGGGGCAATGTGCTCGCTTCGGAAACAAGACGACACAGAGCAATACAGGTTCGATCCCCGGGTCCGCGCTTAGAAACCTCTGGGTATTAAGCGTGTTATAAATAACCTATCATATCAGATTATGCGCAGTACACCAGTCTCCCCAAACTGGTTTAGAGTGAGAGAAATACGCTAGGGGTGTTTGTAAATAATGAGATGAGGTGGCAGGGGAGGTGCACACGAGAGACCATGGGACGTAGGAGAGAGCGTGTGCCAAGTGGAGGGGTTGTAGAAGCTAGGTATTTTGAGCAGCGAAATATACTGGACACCATCATTTTGGAAGCTAGGTCTAGAATGGCTAGGACCCAGTACCAGGGAATAATAGATTAGGCCTTAGCAGTAGTTCACGTTCACGTTCCCGTTCTCATCCCAGGCAGTGAACGAGTAGGTCATTCTATCAATTAAGACATACCCCTCCATTGTTACACACTGCAAGCCCATGTAATTCCAAAGGAATGTGTACAGCGAAGCACGTGTAGGGTTGCGCCCGACACTGAAGGACGATCCAATGGGAGGCAGGGAAGAGGTCTGGAGATGCCAAAACACCCATCCCAAATTTAGAGCACCCGTGTCCCAAGACCGACAGTCATTCTACCAGATGCCCATTATCAGAACCCCTAAATACCTCAGCATTCGATTGATAAGTGTGTCTCCCGGGGGCAGCCCAGGGAGGGGGCAGATGAAAGTGGGGGAGCAGAAGCACGATGCCCTGTGAGTTGTACTCCAAGGTGCGTGGGGGGAGAGTAACATATTTAGGCCAATGATGGGAAGACATGAAGGGCTGCCAGAGTGTCTGGGATCGAATGAAGCTCCTCGCGTTTCAGAGAGCGAACTTGACCTCGAGAGTATCCACTGAGGTCATGTCTAATTACCAGGTGCACATCAAGTGGTTGATACGTGGAGAGGGAGCCTTCACAACCAGCAAACCAATTGTGTTGCAAGGGCCCAAAGTCAGCAAGGCTGAGGACCACGTGGAAGAAGAATGACACAAGGAACTGTAGCTAATCATTTGGTGTTCGCCAAGGAGCAGACTATACGTAATGTCTCGTTTGCTTTGAACTAACCAGAGCTCTCTTTGGCAGTAGGAGTTGAATGCCCCGGCTGGCATGTATTTTCTTTTGTCAGAATTAAAATCGTGTTAGCCTTGCAAAAGTAGTATCAAGCTTTTTTCCCCTAGAGGGTTGCAGCTTTCCTTGTTTGGTGGTCTGGAGATTTGCCTTAGAGGGCTCAATCCCTTACTGTGCAAGGTTAAGGCATGTCCAAAAAGCCTTGCTCCAATTTGTTTGCTAAATCCTTCGGTTGCTATCACGAGTGTGGCTGTACTTCTGTAGGAAAAACAGCCCAGTGTTTTACTGCTACTGCATGCAGTAAGTGTGTCGTTTTTTTAAGGTTACCCATGCTGAACCTTAACTTATTTCCCATTTTGAAGTGTAATAGGACTCCACCAGGAATGATAAATTAATCGCATGCAGTAATGCGTTTGCATGGAGACAATTACCTCCAACCAAAAGCAGCTGTACACCAGGAGTTTTGGAAACAAAACATGGAAGGTGACAGTAGTAAAATATCCAGTAGTCTAAAATATTGGATATCACTACCGCCAACATTTACAATCAGGCTCTTAATGTTTGTGCATCTCAAGAAGGATTCCCCAGAATACGCCACAATGTGGTCCTTCTGGAAGATGTACGAGATCGACCCGTGTCCCGAACGATTCCTCTGAGACTATTCCTGCACCCCTGCAAGCCCACCTGCAGTTGGCCAGGCAGACGGTGAAGAAGCCAGCACCTTTCGCCTGCTCCTATCTCTCCCTCCCTCAAACCTCTTTCTAGTGGCATCTTTCAGGCCTGCTTCAAGATAGCTGCTATCCTACTGACCCTTAAATCCTCAGCTGCCCCCAAACAACCCTTGACTGAATCTACTCGTCTTTAGTAGGGCATCCTCCTACCTTGACCCAAACGCCTAGGTGGCCCTTTCCAGTCTGGATCTTTCAGTCCTCATTCTACAGCAACAATGTTTACCCATGTCACTAATTTTCTATGCTCTACTCGCTATCAAAAAATCCCTTATTTTGTAATCCGACTAGACCTCCAAGCTGTTTTAGATATAGTTAGATCACCCCCTATCCCACGCTCTAACCTTGAAATCCAAAGCATGCTCTCAGCTGGATTGCGTCCTAGCATTCTGTCTATTTTGTCCACATGTTCTCGAACATGGACACCTCAGACCTGACCTCCCTTCCCTCAAGTGTCCCACAAGCCTCTGTCCTGGTTTCCTTAATCTGTACCCTCTGAACCACCTCTCTTGGTCAACTCATCTCGATTGTTAGGTTCCCTTATCACCTCTTGAAACGCAAATCTTCTCTCTTCTACTTGGACTCCGGGCTCCTCTAGAATTATTACTGCTTGCTTTTCTGCTACCCAGCACTGGATGGCACCTCAATGTAGTTTGCTTAACTCTTTCAGGATTGAAGCAACATACCTCCTCACTTCCAACGCCTCCCCCATCTTCTCAACCCCATCTCATTCCAGCCAGACATTTGTCCCAGCCCACCTCTGCTACAGCACACAACCACAGGGTATTTTCTGACAGGGACCTCGAACTTCGTCACGCCATTACAACACATTTATTGTCTCCTGGATTAACCTGCGTAACATAAATCTGCCCTCACCTACCACTCTACAAAAACCCTCATCCAAACTCTGGTACTGCAACTTCGTGACTACTGTGCCAGTCCCCTCTTGGGACACCCACCGCCCCCGCCAATCCTTCTCCAAATTTGATTACACCCAACTTTACTACCCCCACCCTCTACAATATTGTCACTCCTCTTCCAGTTCCCATCATGCCAGCTGCCTCTCCAGGTACAACTGGGCCGATTCAAAATCCTTACATTAGTCTTCCAATGATTGCATGGGCTTGCACCCACTTTCCTGGCTGACACCATCTGCTGTAATCTCCGCCACATAACCCTTTCTAGTGTCCTCCCCAATCTCTGTTCCGCAACCACCCTGCACATCTTACTTTCCCTCATTCTCCTGCCTCACCTGCGTCGTACCACCCGAACTCCCTAAACCATCAATGTCAAAACCACCACTCCTTTCAATTCTCACTTAAGCGTCACCTCGTGAGTGGTGAGAGGGCACCCTATCCTTAACACTGCATTTCTGCACCTTCAAGATCTCCACATCTCCTCCGAATGTACAGTGTGTGTTCCAGTGTTGAACTTATTACTCTACGCTGGCCCTTAAAGTGTGCCAGCTTGAAACACATTATTCCCACAGTAAATCCAGATGCAAGATATTCCACAATATGATCCGTCTCCTAAAGGTGCTTAACAGATTCCAAAGAACGGACTGGTTTATTCTGTGAAAATTTTCTAATAGAAGCAACTCTGGCCCTGGAGATCTCCCACAGACGAAGGTAGCATGGACACTGCACATTGAACAGTACTTCAAAGGGGTACATGGAACACATAGTAATGCCCATAAACAGAAAGGAGTTTGAACAAAGGATTCCGTGAAGGTTAGAAGAAAGAACCCAAGGAGGATAGCACAGCGGCAACGTGCTCGCCTTGGAAGCAAGATGACACGAAGCAATACAGGTTCGATCCCCGGGTCCGCGATTAGAAACCTCTGGGTATTAAGCGCATTATAAATAACCTGTCATATCATATAATATTAATTGCTAGGTTTTTCCGACGATTCGTGGCTAGGGCTTGCAGTGCTCGTGGTACAGTGCATACAAAATCCACTGATGAATACGGTACATAACAGATGAGGAGTAACCGCATCTTTCAGCCTTCTTATGGCACATATTCCAAAGCCTAGTGGAATAACCTTGAGCGTGCCTTAGGAATCCAGGAACCGGCGTGAACTGGTCAATAGTAACATGTGGAGGGACTCCAAGGCCTTGACACACAAACATCTGATCATTGGAAGAGGTACACCACTTCCCTAGGGCCAGCTGAGGGATGAGGGACAACTTCTACTAGTTGTGACAGACACTTTATTCCAACAGAGGGTCCCGCTTGAACCACACAGCAATTGTTCGGATCCGGCTGCAAGGGGGTTACCTTGTGGCGAGTCATCCAAACTCTGCTTTGGTGAATCTGGGGGAAGATGCCATTCTCGGGACTTCCCATCACACCAACTAAACACTGCCACACACCAAGGCTCTAGGCACACTAATAACAAGGGGGTGGTGAGGACTGCCAAAACCGCACAAGAACTTTACCTGTATTTTTCTTTCAGTCACTGTGGCACCATTTGCAAAATATTGTGTCCGTGAAACTGGGGAGAATGGATGCCATCTACCACCGCAAATTGGACAACTGGATTGATAGGAGGCCAGTGCGTGAAATGGTGGGCAGTCATCATTTCGAAAAAAAATGTCGACAGACAAAAATGTCGAAAAAAAAAATGTCGACTTTCGTTTTTTTTTATTATATATTTATTTTAGGGGTTCGGGAGTTAAAAAAAAAGGGGAAAATTAAAAAATAAATTAAAAAAAGGGAGGTTGGGGGGAACCCCCCCATTTAAAAAAAAAATGCATTGAAAAAAAAAGTCGACATTTTTTTTTTTGGACATTTTTTTTTTTTTCGAAATTTTGACTTTCGACATTTTTGTTGTCGAAATTATCACTATAAACCGCGTGAAATAGCCATATTGAAAGCAAGGTTTGCTCCAGCAGCTGTTGAAAGTGGAAGCTTAGAAATGGTGGCTAGCTAAATCAGAGATGTTCCTGGGGGTGCCACAGCCAACGAGGGGCCAGTCCATTGTTTGCAGTGAAGGACAGCATTGCTAAAGAAGCTTGGCCATGTTGCTAGGCTACCCGTGCATCCTCAGAGTAAACCAGGGTTTGCTCATCAATAATTGTTGCTTGCTTGAATGTTATTCTACAAAGAACACCCGGGAAAACGCCTATGCGCTCACAGATTTGGAGAAAAAAAAATATGGAAAATTGGCTTTGACTATATGGTGGCAAGTTACACAAATTCCCTGATCTAGTTGCCCAAAACAGATGCTCGTTGGCAAATATATACAATGTTTCCGTGGTTTATAGCTCGCACCTTTAAAAAAATCTAAGCACGGGGGGCAATACAGTTTATTACCCATCGCAACGGTATCCATTTATATTTCTGGCTGGTTTCTGGAAAGTGACAATCTCGCCTTAATGCAGAGACAAGCAGCGCCGCGAGACAGCTTATCCACCATGGCGTGTTTAAATCACCAATAAATAAAAAAACAAGAATAGTGTTAACGTTTGTAAATACACATTCGCAACCATCCTTAGTTTGGATGCTTCGGCATTTTTTTTAAAGTCTTTATTGAATTTTAAAATGTACCCAGCAGACTTTAGCCATCATCTACATATCCCAGCATCTGATGCCCAGCGCAGGGAAAATCTGAATATATGCCGATGATACGGCCGTATCCGATGGTAATATATGCGTATGATGGGAATACACGTATATTATGCAAATCAAGGCATGCAGATTATGTCGGGGAGCACCCTTGATGAGATGGCTATACTCAGCTGAGCGCTGCATGTCTGAACGCTCTTTGGAGGAATAAATGAGGACAGAGGTCAGTGAACGCCTGCCCCAAGCGGCTTGGGCCTCGATCAAGAAAGACCAGGTTCTTATAAAAAGGTAAAAAGACCCAACAACTGGACTCTCAGTACCAGACTTGACAATGCACAGATTTATGCTGAAATGACCCGGCCTTGGCTCTTGAACAAAGGGGAACGTAGAGTTTGGGGAACGTAGAGTTTGGGGATCCAATCCATCAAAAAGATTGCCATGACCTAGCTAAAGAGCAGTCCTCACGTGGCACGCTACAATCTTCACAATAAGACTTCCTAGGCAAGGAAAGGGATTAAAAGGCACGGTTACTGGTTCAGGGCCTTGCAGAACCGCAGATACACAGTGTTGAGATGCACGATGAAGTGGTAGCAGCGGTGAACTCCTCCAAACCTCGGGAGCTATAACCAGGTCAGGTTGCCAGGATACCCACCATGAACATTCATCCTAGAAATGTACATCCAGTGTATCCAAATAGGCAACCAATTGAGTGTTGATTGGTTATCTCGAACATCTGGTACGTTTCCAAGTGTGGCGGCCAGAGTTGTGCACCGTAGCCTTGCAGGAACGAAAGATACAGAAGACGAGTAATGAGCCTTACCACCGTTGGGCATCTAGGGCTTTATATGCAAGGCCATCCTTAAGCAATCCCGCACCAGTTAAACACGCAATTGCATATTACCCGCGAGCATAGCTCAGGGGCCATGCGCTGCCTTGGAAACAGGACATTGTCGTGCAACACAGGTTCGATCCTTGGTAGAGTGCTTAGAAGCTGAAGGTGTCCGGCATGAAGTACTATATAAAATCATCAATTAGAATAATAAAAAATAATATGACAGGGTTTGCGAAGGGTACAAAAGAGTCCTAATATTTTCAGTTCATAGAAACTAAGTCAATTTACAGACAACAACGAGTTCCTAGGAAGAAACTGAGGGCAATACGTTTTAGGGACTTTGACCACCTGTGGATGAGATCAAGGGTGAAGTTCATTCCTCATATTGTGACCTCAATTGTTTAGTAGTAATAATTAGACTGACCAATGGCTTAGCTCACTTGGATGTTGAGGGGTGTGTGACCAATGGAGTATTGTCCGATTGGTTGAGCTGACACCCAAGCAGGAGGTGGGGTGGGGAGGGAGGGCAGGTGGGAAGGTCCCAGCCAAAACGTATAAGGGGGTGTAGGCCATGTCCATGCCATTTCTCCTAGGAGGATAAAGCGATCCAACCAGGGCACCAGCATGGCTCAAGGAAGACACACAGATAGAGGTGGGTATTGCAGCACTCGCAAACTAATACAGTTGAAATTCTGTGAATGTTAAGTTAAAATTGAGATTGTATACAAAAATATTGCAAAAGTTATATATAGCCCAGTGTTGGTGGCATACATTGGACTTGTGAATAATCTGTAGACGCATATACCCTAACTCCTGCCCCCTCACCGCCGTCATACTGGAACAGCAGGAGAAGAGCTGCACGTGGGAGCCCCTGTGTTGTCCCTATACAGCATTGAGTATATGAGAGACATTATGCAAGCAGGCAACCATACCGAATGTACCCTCATGTTGAGAGAGCGGATGGATGTCTGCACGCACCATTGGACCGCATGTAATGTTGCATGACATCTGACAATGGCAATGATGTCTTGAGTGATGTCATGAAGAAGATATACCCGAATATGCTGAAATGATATGAAAATACTTAAGAATAACAATGTAACTGAAACGACAAGAGAAACATGCACAAAATGATAAAAGTAATCACGTATGTAAAAGGAAGGTCAAGTAACTTGTGGATCAATATGTGCCAATATCCAGCAATGCAAGGTAGATGAGACTTATAAAAGCTTGCTATAGGGCAATATATGATGTGGCTAGGACGGCCATGCTTGGCAAATGGACACCGGCTTGTGCGAAGATCCATTCAAACTACCTCAGTGACAGATCAGGGCTGAAGAGTCAGGAGATGCTGTAAAAAGGCTTTGTGCACTAACAAAGAGGAGTCTATGTTTGCCTAGGATCAAGGATGCCGTTTCAAGAAATAACTGCAGAGGACAAAGGGAGGCAGATAGATAACACCATGAACATGAGACACATTTCTCTTAGATTAACAAAGATGAACACATACGCGAGAGCCAAATATTGGACAATTAACAGTGAATAAGGTTCATAAAAGAAGGAGTGAGCAGGTCTCTAGAGGACAAAGGAGCGATAACACCCAGCTGAATTGAATCAAACAGCAGTAAATCAAAGGTTGAAATTGACACATTTGCGGTCTCCCCACACGTGATGCAAAAGCCAAAAACAAGGGGTTGAAGATAAATGATGCGCTCATACTCCCTTGAATGTCCAAGAACAGAGAGCAACGGCAAGGTCAACTACAGACGGCAAACTTTGGCTTATGGTCAAACTGATGAGAGATGAAGGCCTAGTTGGGAAAGTGGGGAGTAATCTGATGTAACTCAAGGACCTGGGTTTTCAAATTCCTTACGTGCTGCTAGCGAGCCGAATGTCCAAGTTTGGGCGGGATGCCAACCAATTAGTGGGTCTATAGGGCAACCTGCTATACAATGTTGCATAGGCCAATCCACTTCCATTTTCTCCGCTATAATCAGTATTATACATATTTAGAGGTAGTTTGAGTTGTGTCTTGCAGATAAGAGAGCGCCAGTAAGTACTAACCCATATACTTTCTATAGGTAGACATGATCCCCTAACCAATTCCTCCCAGAATCCCCTAACCAATCCCTCCTGCCTGTAGGTTTCATAGTTTTCCACATAGGATGATATTGGGGTATAAGAACTCTGTGTAATCAAGTTTTTTGTGTGCAAACGTCAGTCCGATGTTTGTCAGTGTACCCTGCTTTATTAAAATAAGAATAAAGTAGTACTTTTCCGTATTCTTTGATTCTGTCTGGTTATTTGATCTGAGAACTTTATTGGTAATTCCATCTAGCACACGAGATGCTTCAAGGTGCTAGAGCACAAATCATAAAGATGTACATCAATAAGGAACATATTTTAATTATAAAATGCAAGTGTCAAGTAAATGAAAAGAAAAAAAAACGAACAGTTCCCAATATTGCATTATTTATTAAATACTACATGGAGGAATGGTCTGAAGAAAAAGGATGGGCCATGACTGGTCCATGCAGTGATCAATCGAAATAGGTACGGAATAGTTAAAGTCCATCATAGGGGTATGCATATATAAAGCAGGATCTGAAACCTTTGGCTCTCCAGAGGATCAGCCTTAGCCAGCATGGTCCAGTTGGCGGATCATCATGGGAGTTGCAGTCTACAACACCAGGAGAACTACAAATTGTAAACCCCGATATAAAGAAATATGTCATGATATGTAGGCGTTTGACAGTGATTGTTGTAGGATATATGGATTAACCTACCTATACAAACAATCAAATTCGAAACCAAAGATTGTGATTTTAAATGTATACATTCCTTATGGAAGACTGAATTTATTAAAGGAATCTATGCCCAATATCCAGTGTTCACATGGATATGTGGTTTGGGTGTCTAGTCAAAGGATCGAATCTAAAGGGTCGACAGGTCAATGGATCAACACCAAAGGGTCGACAGGTCAAAGGATCACATTTTTTTTTTATTATATATATATTTTTAGGTTTTCGTTTAGGGGAAAAAAGTGTTTTTTAGCAAAAAAAGGGGGTTGGGGAGGACCCCCCCAAAAAAATAAAAAAAAATGTGAAAAAAAATTCGATCCTTTGACCTGTCGACCCTTTGGTGTCGATCCTTTGACTGGCAAGCTGAGGTTTGATCACAGGAGTATAGCTCCCGAAGATTGAACCATATTTTGGTGGATTTTAATCCTAGTTAAGCCAATCTTTACATATATGCAAGGGATGAAGTTGGCGTTCATGGAGCAGGAGCGGGTAGCAGCACCTGGTTGTTAGGAATTGCCTGGCACCAGTTGCTACTCATCGTGGCCCAGGAGCTTTTAAAGGCTCATCAAGGAGTGCTCATGTTCAATTTGTAATACAGCCAACAAGACGATTTAAAGAAATGCAAAGGTTGAAAAAAAAGTGCAGTTTGTTATAGTTTTTGAGAGATGTTTTCCTTGGTGCATTATTTCCTTGTCAGTCCTTATGTTTTGTTGCCATCTCCAGTTTAGTCATTACCTGTCTTTCCTGCTGCATCCAGAACTCTGCCACTGCATTGGTTTCTGTTACTGCATCCGTCCCTATTGCTGTCTCCACTTCCACAACATGTTCTCCGTCTGTGGCCACCTCTTTTTATGCAATGCCATTGTGCTCCATCGCTCTGCTGTAAAATGAGGATCCAGGATACTTCCACGGGAGATGCAAACTGTACAGTTGTGCCCAGTACATATGACCTACATACTAGTTTCCTAATGCACTCGAATTCCCAGACAGAATTCATGTCAGGTGTTTTGTAGGGGGAACAAGTTGGCGTGGGGCGCTAAAGGCAATTCCTGGTAACTGTTGGTATCAAGCTGACCGGGCTCTCCCAGGCTTCGTAGAAGCTAAATAACTCTCAGCCATTTTGAACCCGGGATAGGAATGTTCAGTGAACTTGCTAAGCATTTGAGTAATTACATATGCACATATTACATAGCAAAATCCATTCATGTTTAGACTCTTGAGGTGAAGGAGAGCGAGGTTGCTCTCATGCTGAGCACACAAATACAATATCAACCAACAATTGCTTTAGTTGTTGGTTTTAATCAACACCGATGCAGCCTGACATGTATTTCGATTTTCCCGCTCTTCCACTGAGGCTTATGCTTGGCTTCTTGGTACGCTGAGTGCGTGAGTTGGGGTATCTAAATTACAAAGGATGAAATTTGGCCATGGGCTCCACAATTTAGTTGCACGAGCATCTTCACAAGTAAATTGTTTTTTGTGCAGCATGTTCGCCGTCAAGTGAGAAACAGGATACGCCAACTCACGCACTCAGCTTACCAAGAAGCCAAGCATAAGCCTCAGTGGAAGAGAGGGAAGCTCGAAACACGTGTCAGGCTGCAACAGTGTTGATTAAAACCAACAGCTAAAGCCATTGTTGCTTGATATTGTATTTGTGTGCGCAGCATGAGAGCAACCTCACTCTCCTTCAGTTTACTTCCTTTGTGGGCAATCAGGCTCCCACTACCCCTCTCACCCGCAGCCCATCCAAACGTACATAATTGGCATCAATGCGCTGTACCTCGCGGGGGCCTTTTCTGCCAACCTCTCCTTAGACTCTTGAGGTGAACAATATTATTTCTTCATCTACTAGCCAATGTCCCTACACAAAAAGGGGGTTCCACATTGTGCACACTATTGCTGCTGGGGAGGCCATAAATCAGAGCCAGTCTTTGTTAAAGCGTGGCTTTAGGTCAACCCAGCCATCATGCCTACAGAACCTATCCGTTCATGGCCAACACGCAACAGTTCCTTCTCTACGAGCGCTCCTTCTGAACATCGTTTAGGAAAAAATGTATTCCAAGTTCCAGCATACGCAGCTTTACTCGGAATAGTGCCCTTGATTCAGTCTCTCAAGGTGCTCCAAGAGCTAACTCCCAATTCCAGAATGGAGCTGTACTTGTATGCATTCTCTCGGGGCCTCCCTTGCTTCAGGCACCCGCTTTGAATGTTTCAAGCACTTGATTCTCCAATGTCTGACCTTCACCCACAAACCAGGTCTCCTGGCTCCCAACATACTCTCCGGTCGGTGCTTTCTTGGGAAGGATTGTGGCTCGTCTGGGTTTAAGGTGTCAGGCACCCCCCGGCCTCCTCGTAGCATGGTGCCGTGCTCTTGGATGTTGGTGTGGTTGCTGCTCTCCTCCTCGCTGGTGAGCCCTTTTAGGAATCCAATTTTGGAAAAGGTTCTCTCCCATGAGCCAGCCTGCTTACATTCTCCACGGTCCAAGGTATAGATCTACTTCACAGCTTCCTAAGGACTCCCAAGCCACCAACTAGTTAGCTTTTTCTTCCAGCTGCGGTGCTGCGGCTGCTGCCACGTGACCATGCCCATGGAGGAAAGACTCCCTGCTTCATTCCATCTAGCGCTCTGGAAGACACACTGCCAAGTGTAAGAGTAGTTCTTAAACCAATCCGTACTCACAACGATTCTCTGCACTGAAATATATTCGGGTGGCGATGTAGACCGGAATCTCTAAATGTGTGAACTCTAGTGACTTTGAACAAGGCCAGCAGTGCTTCAAGTCATAGAAAATAGGCCCACTTGGAAATGAAATAAGACTACACTTAATTAAAAGAAATAGCACTGAGGTCATTCTAGCCCTGAAATAATTGAGTAATTAGACACAACGTGGCATTAGTCTGCAAGTATCTGGACACAGGGTCAATATCTGTGAAACAATGTCAGTAGCTTTGCATGTGATGGCAATGCTGGCAAATGCTGCTTTGAGTATCTTGGCCACACCCTCATTTCTTTAAGGAAAGCCTGAAGCATGTAGCAATGAACTCCCGGGGAAGCCTTCTGCATGTGGGACCATTTACACAGTGGGTATGCCCTAGAGGCAAATCACCGCCACAGGATGGCAATACCTGGAAAATAGCAGGTATGTGATGTGCCAATCCTGGGCACGTTCCCGCCTCAGCTTGTTGAAGACCGGATTACCATTGTTGGTAATGACATTTGCCACGAGTGATTATGCGAGGGGCTCTGTCCCATCACAGGAACACTGCCGTTCAAGGTGCATTATTTCGCTTTATTTATTTATTACCATGTTCGTCCTCCCGTTGAGGATGGATTGTTTCAATGCGGATCACAACGCTACTGTGCGATTGGTTATAATGCAAAGAACGGTTATCATTGATCATCCTCTGCACTGTATTTCAAAACGGCTGAGAAGGTGGGCATCAGGAATGCCCACGTTCTCTTTTCTTCCCTTTGGGGGTCCCCAAGCAGACAAAAAAAAAACTACTTCCGTGCATCTCCTATCATGTTTACCTTCTAACAAAGTAAACGTGGCGTGTTTTCCTGTTTCACCTGTAAACAGCTGGTATTTACACAATCTTGGCATGCTGAAGAAACACCAGCTGTGTGCCCACAGTACCTGCCATGTGATGAGGGTACATCGTGGCATTCTTTGGCCGATGATGGAAACATCTGTTCAAATGACGGCCATACCTGGCATAGGATGGAAATCCAGAAGTCAGGAAGCCAGTCACGATACAAAAGCCAGCGAGATTGCCTGTGCCAATCCCGGCTGTCATTGTATACACAGTACTGCAGCATTGTTCTCCTGCAATCTATGAGGCTTCACTGAATAACGTTCCTACATTGGCAAGGGGTAATATCATGCCGACACTGTATTCAGCAAGGGGCCCCCTAGCACCCACTAATCCAACTAAATCTATTCGGATCAAATAAGTGGACACAGAAGAGACATGCTTGCTGCACCCATGCACCAGCACATCCAATAAGCACCCATGCCCATTCTGTGTTTCGAATGCAACATTTAAAGCCCAGCAATGTATACCGCCACATACCTCTTCTGGGTAGTCAGGGATGTTTGCACAGGTAACAGATAGGAAGAGAAGGGCTTGAAATCTGGGATAGTGAAAAGAGAGTACATTCGAAGATAGGGAGCCCAGCAGGGATGTCATTTGGGGGGTCACACCGGCGACCCGCGAGGTCTCCCTGGCTAAGCCTAAAAAAAAAATTAAAAAAAAAAATAACAAATACGTGTATTTTCAGTTTTAACAGTGAAGCTCCTGACCTGTGGCCGGTGCCTGTGGCTCTTTTTTTCTGGAGTGGCTGGCATTTTTGTTGAGGCCTCCTCCCAAAAAAAAAAATTTCAAAAAATAAAAAGAACACAGGTGGTTCCACAAGTGTAACACTTTGATCAGCGACCTAAAATAAGGAAGAGCAGGAATATCAAATTATTTGTCTTTCTGGAATTCTATACAATAATTGCTAGACTCATTAAATGGGTGAAAGGTCGTCGCTTCCCATGATGTCACTTCAGGGTGGAGTCAAATGACATCACTTACTGTCCCTTCTGCTACCCCTGGCATTTTGGTGAAATGATGTCCATGGAGCCCAGGTGAGATAGACACATGACCCACCCGTTCTATTTCCCTTTGACCAAAAGCATGGAAGGTCCCCACATAAATAACGAATATGTGATGGTCTTGAGCAAGGGCCACCAGCACAAGCTAGCCTTTGCTCCTTCCCCTGGGGTTGCTTTGCTTGCCGAAGCTGCGAGCGTCCCAGGTGGGCCTTGTTCATTATTGCAGAAGAGGAGCATTGTGTCAGTGCCCTGGACCACGAAATACCAACCCACAGGTTTCGCTTCCAACCTGCACTGTCCCCGCTAATCCCTGTGTGCTCTGCGGGGTGTACTTACCACTTTCCCCCTAGCCCAAATCAGACACACCCGATTGGTGTCCCAAACTCACTGCTCACCTGCTCTCTTCGGTTCCAACAATGTCCCCGCAAAAATGTCCCCTGACAAAAAAAGTTCCTGTTTTTTGCAGAGACATTAGACATTATTACATTGAACATGCGGGGGACACCCCTGCAACCCCTGTTATTTTTTTTTTTTTTTAATGGGAGCAGGCTCATCCCTGCAAACTGTCCCCATACATAATGTCTATCATGACATCAATGGCTTTTCCCGGCGACATTATGTATGGGGACATTATTACCCGATACCCAGTCCTTGGCTCCAGGCAAGCTTTGCCTCTTGAAGCTCAAAAGGAGCCCTGGAGCTGTTTTCACGTCCTGTCTGTGTGAACCATCCCCTGGTGGCCAGAGAGTCTGTGTCAGAGGAACAGACTATGGCTTTAGAAGGAACCGTCCCCTGGTCCCCTTGGGGACAGCAGGTCTGCGAATGTTGGCCCCCTGAAAGAAGGGTGGAATGTTCCAGCCCTCAGGTCCCCGGGGAGCCAGTAGGTCCCTTTAGCTTCATGACGAGTCTAGAAAAGTAGAACCCTCAAACATCCCCGTGGCCCTCCCTTTGCCCGCGAGATGACCAGAGGACAACATGAGCCAACTACCCACCGGGAGGCACGACCCCCTGGCCCCCACCACCACCACCCAGACACACTGCTTTGGGGGAGGAGGGAGGTATTTCCCTCTCACAAACAGCCGCTGATATTCTGCACGGGGCACGAGAAATTGGAGGGTTTGCACTCTTGAGAAGGATTGTAAACTCAAAGTCCAAAGCTTTTGATCACAGGTAGTGCCCCCTCCTCCCACCGCAACCGACTGAGGGGGGGAGCGGGACTAATGGTGAGGGCTGGTAGTTTCACAGCGTGAGCGGGTGGCAATGGGCTATAGCGAGGGCTATCTATCACACTCACTCGTGGTCTCACTCACAGAGTCAGAGATAAGCACGGCTGGGAGTGATAGCCTCGGCGATAGCGGCCCGAGTGAGCCTCTGTAGACACGGGTACACTGAGGAGGGAGACAGAGCACAGCAGGCAGCTCTGCGCAAGCGGGGGGGGGGGGGGGGGGGGGGGCAAACGAGTGGGGACAGGTCCCGCGCCGAAGCGCAACAGGGGAAAGAAAACCCAAAACAAGACAAAGACACCCGCGGGGGGCTTACCTGGAGGGGTCCACAAGGCGCAGGCAACGAGGAAGAGCAGACGTCCGGGGGACGTGGAAGGATAGCGCCCCGGGGGTCCCATGCCCGCCGCCTCTTGTGTTGGGTGTTCTCTGGCGCTCTCTGCCCGAGGATCGTTGTCCGTCTCAAAGTCCCCAGGGCTGTCCGGGGCTGAGCATCCTTTGACAGCGGGGTCCGGAAGCCCCTCACATCCTCCCTGGAAGGAGCTGTGTGCCTTGCCTATCTCTCGCCCTCCTATTGGTCAGCGCCGTTGACCTGCCCTCACCTTTCGCCCCGATTGTCAGTTTCACCGAGTTATCCACCTGCTTGCAATCTCTCTGCCAGTCTTTTTTTTTTATTTCCCTTCTGTTTTTCTCACCTTCTCGGAATATCCCTTCTCTCTTGCGATCCCTTTCTACTTGCTGCCTCTTGCTGTTTCAATCCCCCCAACTCCCCTCTTTCTGTCTCTCCACCACTCCCCCTTGCCCTTTACCTCGTCACCCCCCACCCCTTTATTCTACCTGTCTGACTGCCCCCAGCCCCTGCTCTCGTCCCTATCTTCAGATCCGTCCAGTGTCTCTCTGTCTTCACCTGCCCGGTCCACTATCTCTCTATTATTGCCCTAATTCTGCAGCTCTTGCTTCCTAGTCCTGCAGTCTGTTCGTCTGTCCCCGTATCTCTTCGCGATCTGCCCGTCGCTCTCACTCTCTGGACCCTTTCGCTGCTGTCCCGAACCGACACTGGAGCAGATTCTGTGCCCCCGATCCTCTCGGTGGTGTGTGAGGAACAGCTCCCCACGGTATCTACTGTAGTTGTGTGTCTATCCCTCCTGACCCCCTGTTCCGCCCGGTTCACGACCTCTCTGTTCCCCGTCCAGCTGTGACCCAGTCCGGTCCAGTCCCCGCTTCCTGACCTGCTTCCTCTCTCCCCAGGCACCTACTTTTCGCTGCCTGTCTGTGCCCGAAGCCCCTCCCTAGCCCAGCCAACCCCTTTCCGAAGACAATAAAAGAGAGGGGGAGGGGAGAGCGCACATGGGCACAGACAGAAGCCCGCCTCCTCATGTGCAGACAGGGGGCGGCAGGACTCATGGAATCCTGCCGCCCCCTGTCTGCACATCCTCCCACTCCCAGCTCCAGAGAGAGGAGAAAAAAACGGAAAAATGTATTTCCGGTGCTTCAGAGCCAACAAAAAACCGGCCTGAAGCTAGAAATACCACTACACCACAGTCTGGCAGGCAGGCTTAAAAACTGTGCATTTTGGGAAATGTAGTTTTCTTTCTCATACATTGGCTATTGTATTACTTTAACGGTGCCTTTGTCATCCCGACGTATCTCTCGCAAACATGTTCAGGAATCATAGACAGCATTTATTCTGCGATTTTACTTTCAATATACGAAGCCAACAAGCCGGTGATCAAGGTAGTCTGAGGCAGCTCTTTTCTTTCCGGAAAACGCAAAGACTACATGTCCCAGAATACAATGAATGAAAGCCGGATTTAGTGGGTTGCTCGCGAGTACCATGGAACGCTTTGACACCTCTGATGTTTTCTATTGATTGATGTGCACAACCACAGTCTATACCTTGAGTCGACTTCCTCTGATGCGTAGCTATGCATGCTGGGACTTGTAGGCCTGTACTTGTAACAAGACCTGGAAGTGAAGTGCAGTGGGCTGAAGGGTTAGTACAGACAATAGCCCCACTTGGCAGCTGTGTGTACCCTAATTGAGTGTGCACCGCTTCTAAAGGGGCCATTTGAAACTCTGGACTGGGTTGGCACTTGTTTGGTGAGATTTCCCCGACTATTACTGTTGTATTTGTATTTAGGTCGTTGTAGCCCTGAATGTATTAAGCACTAGAGTGCACAGAAAGACAGAACGTCAGCAACCCCAATACCACTGCTTTTGTATGGGCGTGTCATTAAGGCATCTGCCATGTATTGCCATGATATGCACATGTGCTCTGATTATTTTCCAGCGATTGCCATTAGTTGCTCAGTCTCACTCCTAATCTGGAATAGACAGTTCATTGGCCAGGTATGGCTGTCATGCAACAGGTTTTGTATCCAATTAAACATTTAAGGCACTCGCATCATTTCTAGCTCACACCATTGGCAGACACTGTCATCACAACCCCACGTTATCACACAGTTGGCAAGCTTGCGATCATAACCCCAGTTACTCACACGTGTGACCGGCATTGCCAACACACGCTTTTGTACTCAGACTACTGTGAAACACCAGCTATTTGCATCAGAATAGCACTTTTATTGCACAGCTAGTTTTAATCCCATCGCACTGCCAGAGAGAGTCATTGTATAGCTGGATTATTTTGCTGCCGTTAGAAATATGCATTACACAGCTAGATTGACCTATATGTGGCTAAATAGGGAACGGAACACCAGCTTCCCCCCACAAACCCACTGGGGCAACTTGCCGCCCCCCTCACAAAAGAATCATGGCTCGAAAAGAACGTTGTCAGCAGGCATGGCGAAAGTCCACTCGTCGCCAGTATGTTGCGGCTAGCAGAAGAGGGAAACACCACGAATAAAGAAGCAGGAGCCAGGAGGTAGGTTGAGGCTTTATTCGGACGCCTACTCCCAATGTAGGAGCCACACCTTCTCGCAGGAAGGCAACCGTCAGTCTGCTGTCCCTCGAGCGGCGCGTCATACAGAGGTATTCAAACGATGCCTCTGCGGGACTCACTGCACGAGGAACAAGCCGGAAGCCACGGGCCAGCAGAAGGACCCGAGGCTGTAGATCCCTGTACAGACAGTAAGACCAGAGCTGAGGAAAGAAGAATGAAAGCTGCTCGTTAACAACACCCTACTAAGCTGTCAACGACAGACCTCTGTCCCCACAAAAGTCCAATGGCCACCCCTATCTCCAGGTACCTACTCAAACAACTACCACCATCAATCAGCCCTCTCTTGCTTCATACCAGCATCACAGCCCAAGAAGCACCAACTAGAAAGAGTAACAATCACCCAACCCCCAAACAAGCCCACCGTGAATGGCATCATTTTCTTCTCCACCTGACCCGGCTTAAACAAAACGTCACTATTAGTGTCACCACTGATTATGTGGGGTGCATTTACAGGCCCTAAGCAGAAATCTCTGTCACCTGAAAAGCTGCATTAAACATTGCCACCAAAAACGGCTGTGCTTTGCTTTCCCTGGCACATGTGTGGCAAGCAGTTAAACATTTCCCCAAAAACGGCCGTGTGTTTGCTTCTCTTTCATCTGAATAACCAGAAGTTATGCCCTACCCACAAAAACTGCCTTGTCTTACTGTTAATCACATGAGGGGCAAGGATTTCAACATTGCAACCCGACACAGATTTTGTTTTCCTTTTCAATAGAACAGCAGCGCTCTAAACATTGTAAATGAAAAACGGCTTGGCCTTTTCTTTTATCCAGTGTTAAATTAAAGAACCCTGCGAGGGGGGCCTACCCCTCCGTGTCAGTGGACCAACAGTAAATGTAAACCCTCTCAAAAGGGACAAATTAAAGAATCCCATAACCTACAGAACAGCATTTCAAACGTTGGATGAACTGCGGCTTGCACACGTGTGAAAAAGAAATAAAATGGACTTCAAAAGCCACTGTTAAAGGACAGCTTTGCTCGCACAGAAATGTCAGTGAAAAATGCTGTGGGTGGGGTGTTGAAGAAAGCCATGTACATTATGTTTTCCCCCACAATACTTCCATCACCTTGGAAGAGGCTCAGAGGACTGGAAACATTATTTTTTGTGCTCAGGCATGACACTTCTCAATCGAAAGCCTTGCCTCCCACTGGAAGTCGCACCTATAACTATTCCGCAATGACATCTGATGTGGCTGAGGGCATTATAATTTCCTGCTCTGCCAGACTGGAAGGCAGTACTAGCAGGGAGGACAAAGAAGGCAAGTGTGGCTAGACAAACTTCAAAGGGCATAATAAAAGTCTTTAGTTGGAAGCCAGGGGGAGACAGTTAACTGTGGGGGATGAAGCGCCACCCTCCCATATGTGACAGATCCTCCAAATTGACATTAAAGGATTGATTCATTTTAGGCATTTTTCCCAGCACTCAGAATAAGAAATAATTTTGTTTTATGCTATTTTTCCATGTGATTTCCAGGGGGTTCGTAAGAGACTAAGTCCATGTTCCTAGGACTTTGTGGACTGAAATGGCCAGTAAAGACTCGTTTCTGGCTGATTCAAAAATGGGACAAATATGAAAATTGGTGGAAAGATGAGAAATAAGGTTATGAACATGCTTAATCATTTGCAGAGTAAATCGTATGCATTTCAAGAAAAGCACAAAAATGTGCCAAAGGGCCATGCTACCTCACAAGGAGTTGGCGATTGGCTTGCCTAAATCCCTATCACCGACTGAAACGCATGTCTATAGCTCAGCGCCAGTAAGATAGCTCAGCGGGTTGAGCGCTCACTGCTGCAATCTGAGCGTGATCTGCAGGTCGCAGGTTTGAAACCTGGCAAGGCCAACTCAGCCTTTCATCCTTCCAAGGTCGATAAATGCGTACCAATTTCGGTTGGGTGATATTGTATGTAAATATGTGCTCTGTAAAGCGCTTTGGATTAAGGCAGTATATAAATAACACATCATTATCATTATGGCGGTGGCTAGTATACGTTTGAAGTTATGATACATAACTCAGTTTTTCTAAAAAGTGGACCTGAGAATAAAGAACTGTAATAAATGACAAACAGACAGAAGATGCTCTCTCCCCTTGAACCAATAAGGCCAGGGGCGGAGAGAGGAATGGGAGGCTGTCCTATCCCAGAGTAAGGGTAATAATAGAGTACTCCTCCTAGATTGTAAAGAGAATGATGTCATTTGTGCTATATAAGGGGGGACTGTACTAGACAGAGGGATAGACATACAAGAATCCAGGGAGACAGGAGAAAGAGGATGGAGGAAAAGCTGAACCTTACCATCTTGAAGAGTGCAGAGACCAGACCCCTTGCCTAGCTGTCCAGAGGGTCCTGAGATCCAGCTGGCCATCCAGAATACCATCCAGGAGAGTGCAGAGACCCAACCCCTTGCCTAGCTGTCCAGCGTATCCTGAGATACAGCCTGGCTGTCCAGAATCCCATCCAGGAGAGTGCAGAGACCAGACACCTTGCCTAGCTGTCCAGAGGATCCTGGGGACCCAGCTGACTTTCCAGAATCCCAAACCAACGCTTACTTTGTAAGTAGCAAATATCCTCAGCCCCAAATTGCATTCCCCTCTCCTTTTGTAACATTGCATCCCATTGAAACCCCATTGAAAATCCCATTGAAAGTCCCAAATTGCCAGTATAATTCATTCACCTTGTCCATAGAAGAATCTGTTTAGCCTGTGTATGTTAGCGTATTCCTTTGATAAATCTCTCAGTTGTCTGTATAAATCCTTAGCATTATTTTGAAGTAAATCAATTAATTCCCCATTGAAACTCACAGTACGAGTTGGTTAAAATTCAAAATGAACCCCCTTGTGCCTAGTGTCTTTCTTTAATAACTATATTCATTAAAGTATAGCCTCAACAGAATTAGTCTCTGTGTAACTGAAAACCGAATTTGGCTGTGTATTGTGTGCATTACCCCACAAACTCCTAACTTACATCTGTCGTATTAAAAAACCCAAACCGTAGTACCATTGAGAGCTACCCCATTTGTCTTGAATCCTGTTATGTGCCTCTGTCCTTGTCCTTGAAAACCAATTTCCGCTTTTTTGAAAGCTAAGCCCCTTTCCTCAGCTACCTGTCATTGTAAATCCTGTGTAAAACGAATTTCCATTTGTCGTTTGTATTTTTCCTTTTGCATTTTCTTTCTCCCCCAAAATCGATTTTCCTACCTTATTCCCATGTTGTTCTGTGTGCTGATTAGTAGTCTCTAAGCTTCCCTATCTCCTCAAGTGTAGCAACACGAATTTCGTTTTATCCTGTCCCACCGCAGTTGTGAGTAACCATGCAAGTAGTAATCCAAATCCGATTCTGACGTTTTGCTCCAAAAACGAGTTTTCACTTTATTTTCTGGCTTCCCATCTTGGGGTGGCGGGCTTTATTCCTAATCCGATTCTCTCTTTCTATCCTTACTCCTTGCCACTGCCTTCCCTTAAAAGGAATTAAGTAGCTGATGTTTGGGGGGTGAGTGTTGCAGGGGGGAGTGCCAAACCTTAGTGCTATCAGTTGATTCAAAACAGTTTTTCCTGTTTTGCCATTAAAAATCTGTGTGAACAGTGTTAGGATTTCTGAACTAATTGTTCTGTATGAATCATTGCATTTTTGTTGCTACAACATTGGTGGCTGTTGTAAAATTGTTTGATTTTCCTTTTTATCATTAAATAATAAATGAATAAGTATCTTATTGATACACACCGGCCTGATTCCTGGTCCATTGTGACACTGGGTGTTTGTGGAGGTTGGGTGCATTGGAGGTCTACTCAAATACAAGAACCTGTGGTTTATTAAAAATAAAAACCGCTCTATTGTACACCACATTCATTGTCGGGGAAGGAGTCCCTGGCTGGAGTGTGCCATGTAATAAAAACTGTTACAATTATACTATATATCATGAAATGGCATCCCACAGTAGCTCCTTAACTGGAACCAGGAAGCCCACCCCGACCCCACAAAAATCTAATCAGCCAATTTGATGAGGATAGCAAAAACCAAGAGCACGCAGACCATGTAACCACAATCAATGCACAAACCAACCTTCAACTGCCTCTGAAACTGAACCACATATGAGTGATCTGCACTAGAGGCCTCCTCATCAATGACCAATCTCTATCAAAGAACTCCTTGAAGATCTACGATCTTCTTAGCAAGGACAAAATAGTCCTACTCTTCAGCACAGAAACCTAGTTCTCGGAAGAACACTGATCAGCTGTACACAAAATTTCCCAACAGGGCATCTGGAAGAGGGGAATGGAAAGCACTTGCTCCCGGAGATTGCATCAAAGGTGCAACTCCTAACCATGATAACATCCCAGACAGCAAGTCCCTAACCATTAGCATGCTGAATCACACTCTCACCAACACTTATCTTCCTTTTGCTATAAAGACTTCTGTCCTACAATCGCAAGCACGGCCACCAATCCTGTGTAGCTTGATCCTAATTTACCACTTACCACAATAAACAATCACATCCCCAAAGAAGGAATAAGGGTTTCTCGCTGATCTTGGCACACTTCTTACCCACAGGGTAGCCTACTAACTCCTTGTTATGTGTTGGATTAAGAGCTATTGTGTCATGCACCCAGGCCCACAGCACTACATATCCCAGAAAGCCCCAGCAGTACCTTCGGACACGCCCACCTGCATATCCCGTCCTGTACCCTCACAGCAGCAGGGGGAGGTCTGCCGGTGCTCCAGGGCATTTCAGCAGGCTCAGGGTTACAACAGCCGGCTGTGCTCGTTCCTCCATTGGCATCTTCCCTGGCACTTCTCACCGCACACAAAAAGGGGTAGTGTTACCATGGCACCACGTATCAGTCTCCATCACGTGACACAGAGATTCTGATCACGTGACCGGGTTCCCATGGTAATCCTTTAAATCCGTGAGGATTGCGCCATTTCGTGCTTCACAGCTGTTTATTCTGGCGCTACTTGTGTTTTGACTCTTGTCTTTTTTTTAACCTCTCTTGACCACGGATCACATACTTTGGACTGTTTTTGGATTACCCCTGGTTTTGGTCTACGCATCTTAAACAAACTTCAGGTACTTTGACCACGGCTCTGCATAAAGGACTTCTATTGGATCACGTTTTGCTACGACGACTTGGCACACTTGGGTCTGCTCCGAACCCTACACCAATTTACAGGAATTGTTTAAAACGTACTGAATCCAACCCGCCGAGTGCCCGCCTCAGTTTGCCATCTCCTCAGGGGCTTCCAGTGAGAGTAATCTACTGCCTAACGGGCCACTTCTCGCCTCCTGCTAATGCTTTTCACTGAGGGTACAGTCTACACTACCAGGGAGAGCCTTTTCTTGTCACACTCTGCTCCCTTCCAGGATATCTTACCCCAACACTTAGGTAAGGCCACCCTCATTGCATCCCTGTACTTACCTGACTTGTACTGTCTGCCAATTTATCTATTACATGCCTGCTTATTTCCTTTGCAGCTCTCGGGGTTCCCAGCGCTCCTGTACCTGCCACCTGTGACCCTAAAGACCGAACAGCGAGTTGCTCTTACTTCTCTGTTCGGTACTTAGGGACGGAGGTCCTATATTCTGCACGACACTCAAGTCTTGACATATTGCACTTATTACAGTTCCAGCATGGATTAGCTCCCATTGCTCCTGCACGGGAAAACAAATCACTGTAAGCCGTTGGGCCTGTGGTTCTCTTAAAGTCTTACCAAGTCCTTTCAAAGTGTGTTAGTTGGCCGGGCCACCCCTGGCTTGCTCCGTCACTACTTTGGTTCCAGCTCCTCCCTCGGGTCTCGGGTTCTCTAACGCTGTGTCAGGTCATAATTCCCTTAGTTCCACTTGGGCTATTTTCTCCTCTTCCCTCTACAAGGCTCTTTGAGCTCTCAGACCATTTTTTAATCGTATTTATCCTGCGCCCTGCGTGGGATCTTCATACTCTCCTCTCTTCTCAGGCTCTCAACCCGGCTTATGGTATACAAAATCTTGCCCTGATTCAGGCTCGTCGGGCTCTTAGCCCCTTTCTGTATCGTGTTTCTCTCACCCCCGGCTGGGGTGTTTAGATTCTTGCCTCTTCTCGGGCTCTCACCCCGACCTGGGGTACAAGGACTTTCACCCTGTCTCACGCTGTGTTGTGGATTGGGCACTCCTGGGCTTTCAGAACTCCAACCGCGGAATGGGGTGTTTGCTTTCTTGCCCAACCTTTGAACAGCATGGCAGTGTGGACCCTCCTGAGTCTTCCGCCTTCTAGCCCTGGTTTAGGGTCTTTCCTGACCAGTTTGACCTCCTCCTAGTTCTCCGAGCATCCTGCATACCTGCCTCCCATTGGGACTTTTCTCTGGGTCATTGGCAGTGCAGCTCCTTTTTCTTTTATGGTCTCTGTGGCGATAAGTGGGCTTTAGTTCTTTCCTGTGGCTTTCGGGAACACCAGTTGACCACAGATCTGGTGGTCGCAACACTTTCTCGGTATGGCAGAGCCCAGTCAGTTTTGTTGAGCTCCTGGCATGACGGCAGGGAGCAGTTCAGGCTTCTTTGTGCACAGTGCTCCACACCAACTGTGTGGGACATCTCCCTGACTCCGCCTCTCAGGGGGACGGGCCCTCCTCTCCGTCTTGTCTCTTCAGACTGGTAAGCCTACCTCAAGCTCGTCCTCTCTTTTCTACCTTGCGTCAGTGAGATGCTCCTTTTACATCCGTCTCTGGAATGAGAGGAAGCAAACCATTGGTTCTGTGAGGACAACAGAAAAGGGTCAGAAGCCAAGCTAGGAATAATATCCTGGGAAGATAGGTCAGCGGCAACGTTCTTGCCTTAGAAGCAAGACGACACGAAGCAAATACGCAACTAAGACAAACAAAAAAAAACAATTCCTGTAACAGCGCCTCGATGCCCGCGGGCTGTGTGAGCGCTTTAAAAATGCATAATAATAATAACATTCTTATAGTGTTTTGAGGTTGTTCCCAAATAGCCAATGAAGACATTGGCGTCCTGAGGTAAGGGAGGGTGGTCCGTATTCGTACTAAGGGTCTGCCTGTCCTCAAAGAGCCCACCTCCCTAATCCCAAAGGGGGTAGCTCCCCCTTGACAGGAGAGGATGAATTCCCTGGAGTCACAACCATGTTGAAGGCTGTACAACCACTAATTTTATGGCAGGGCAGAGCACCTGTAAAAGAAGCCTTAACCTCTCTTACAATAGTAGGGTAACAGAGCGGTTAGGCTAAACATCAGGGAGGGGATATATGCTAACACAAAGGTACAATTAGTCTGCACACCTATCTATAGAAAAGATACTGAAAAATATACACATGTATTATGTTGCACATGTATAACTCTACTAGTTGTAAAATACCTCATGCATTATCTGGAGATAGGCACACAACATTTAGAGATAAGGGGTGGGAAAAAAACCAGACATCAAAACATAGTCATCTCGGCATTCAGGATCTCTAGTGCCAACACTAACAAAGCCATAGTATTACTACACCCCCGGGCAAGGTAGTACAGAAATGCACACATCGCAGTTAATAAAGGTTCCAGAGGAGGGGGGGAGGGGCAGGGGAATTCTAAAACACAGGCAGAACCCACCAAAAAAAAATGTAGAAACACCTTTACAACAATTGCCATGGCAGTACACTTCAGGAGCAAATAGTTACAATGTCACCAAAAATAGTTACAGATTAAATATGCATTCATAGTTGGAGAAGTTCAGAGCTTGACTTTAAAAACACACTAAAATCACAGGTAAGTGCTACAATTCTAGTCCTTTTCCTAAAACCCGCTGAACCCAAACCGGATTTGGGGAAAATGTCTAAGGGCAGGTAAGTACTACCAAAGTTACTCCAGAGGAGTCCCAGGTGAGTAGAACGTTCATATGAACGTAAACTGAACAAAGCCAGAAGACTATCTGTGTATTTGGGAAAAATGCAGGTAAGTCCCAGTTCTACCCCAAAGGTATGGATTTTGCAGCAAAGTACCCCAAGTGTGGACCATGAGACACCCCAATGAAGAGAACCCATGATCTGTTTAAGAACCAGAAGACAGTGCAGTACAGCAGGATAGCCCTAATGTTAACCGTGAGAAAATGCATTTGAGACTCACTTCTGAAAAGTATCGACACAGAACCACCAACACAGAGCCAAGAGGTAAGTACTCATGTTTTGCTTCTAGGAAGACAACTACTATGAGGTTAACTAACACAATAAGTTCATGCCATCTCCCCTAGGTGTGGTTTACAGAATGCGACTTCCCAGGGACTGGAACCCTGGGACAACAATGACACCAAGAACAGAAAAGAAGAATAAACAGACTTCTTATGATGGAGCCCCTCAAGCGAGAAGTAAAAGCAACAGTGAGGAAGACTCTATGTGTTTGGTGAAACACAGAAAAAGGATCTGGCAGTTCTGGGGACAAGGAGATGGTGCCCAGCCACAGAAGATGCTCCCACAAAGAAGAAAACAATGGTGTGGTTCCATGACGGTCCTGGGAGCAGATGATGTGGGCTGTTGGAGCCTCTACACATTTTCAGGCAGCTGTAACTTCCAGCTCTGTGACGGGACGACCTCAGCAGTAAGCGGGAAAATGACAGCAGAACGTCCCAGAGATGGTCCCAGCATGGAAGGCCTACGCATAACCCAGTGAACAAGAGGTGTCAGCAGAAGTACTGAAGAGGGTGGCACACCAGGGTTTAGACGTATAACCAAATGCAATAAATAAATAAAGAGAACTAGGATGAGTGTCCAGAAGCAGAAAACCCAATATGGAGATCAAACAGCAGGAAATCCTCCAGTAGGTAAATAAACTATTACAGTAGCAAGAGATAACTTGGAGGAATGGTTTCTACCTTTGTACCAACACTCATGGGGTTGGCACAAGCTAATTAACCAATCATGTTAGGGAATTAGGGTTAACGGTTTAGAAGGCCACACCATCTGGTTGGGCCCAGAATCTGCCACTGATATCCGACCCCTCCACAGGATATGATTTGGGCAGCCCAGGAACATAGACCTGTCTAAATCAGTAAGAAAAACAATATAAAGGCAGCCCCTGTGTAAGGCATTGCCATTTTAGACCTACCTCATGGTTGGCCTGAACAAAGGAATTCAATGACTAAAAGAGGATTTAAGAAAATACATTGGAACCCCAATAGCTACCAATACAGTAAACTGGCTTACACTCTTGGCAAAGCCAAAACTAAATTACAGCTGCCACCAGTCTCCCCCTAAAACAAATGGAAAGTGATATAATCACCCTGGGCACATATACCCATAATGAGCCAAAACGGGTTGCAACAATAGGGGGACCTTAAAAGAAGTCCCTCAAACCACCAAAAAGAGGTCCGTGATCCAGCAATAAAAACAGGTAAAAAGTTCAAAGTTAAAGGGGCCCTAAAAAGTGACCCTATAATTCCCAAATTCTGTTTTACACAGAACATCAAATTGAATTCAAGTTGATTCCTGTTGTGAAGTTGATTATTCAGAAAGTAATGTATAGCAAGCATGAATAGAAAGATATGTTAATCTGGTGCAAGTAGCCCTGATGATGTCATAGAACAAACATGTGAGATCTCTGGTTGTTTCAAGATTCTATCTTTGTCAGTTGGTGTCTTTGCCCTGGAGGAGAAGGGTCCTCAGATGTGGGGGGTCTTTTCATTTCTCTACTTAAATAAATAACTTATATGAAGACTTACCTGAGGTTGCATTGTCTTCATAACAATGGCGACGAGGATGGGATAAAGGGAGACCCCCCACGGCAAGTCCACAGAGTGTAAGTCGCTCCGCTCGCTCTAGCGTTGAGTGACCCCCGAGGGAGCCACGGCGACTTGCTCGCAGAAGCAGTAAGTTATCTGCTCATCTTGTTGTTCTGGAGACCCGGACCGCCTGATCCCCTGGATGCGAGGGAGCCGAATCCGTGAAGGGGATAATTGGACGGCGTATCTCAGTGTGAGCCGGCCGCCCACTGTCAAGTAAGTGACGCGCGCGTTGTCCTGCCGGCGCCTTATGAGACTCTCAGTGCCTTAGTATCCACATTTGAAGTATTCGGGATCGGAGAAACTCCCTGTGTGTACACTTCGGGGAGTAGTGCGACGTTGGCCCAGCGGAACCGTGTTGCCGTTCCGGCGTGCTCCGGAGCGGTGAAGCGAGGGACCGGATCACCCGCGTGAGTAAAAGAGGCTCAGGGTGCGGTGTCGACCGGCAGCACCTGTCGCAGCGCCGCAGGCTGGAGTGAAAAACCAGTTCCCCGCGTGAATCGAGGAGGATTGCTGCGTTGCACCGGGCGCCCGTGGTTTGTGAACACGGAGACGCGCCGTAAGTGACGGGAAGGCAGTGGGCAGGGCACAGCCGGAGAACAGTACCGCATGTAACTTAAAGGACGCGCACCACATTTGAAACAACACTGACAACGCTGACAACTAGGCAGTGGGCAGGGCACGGCAAGGAACATTACCGTATATAAGGTGAAGGACGCGCAGTACAAATAGAAAGCAAGATCATATGGTCGCAAGATAATGGTGTAACATGCCGCATGGTCTAAAATAAAATCTGGATACGGGAAAAGTGAGGTGGTTCACAAACAACCGAAGTATTTGAGAGTGGAGCCGGCAAGCAGCCTCGTTGGAGTCTGATTACAGTAGATAGGTGATTCATATAAGCTGAATTGTATCCCACTCAGAAGCGCTTATCAGCAGCATGGCAGGATTACCGGGCATCGCTGGTCCACCAGTTTTCATGCCAGTCCCAGGACATGTTAAGATTTTATGGGCCCAATGGCGCAAAGGGTTTTTGCACTATTTGAAAGCAGCTGGGGGTACATCTTACTCAAGTGAGAGAAAACTAGCCCTGCTAATGCATTTTTTGGGATATGAGGGGCAAAGAATATACGAGACGCTCCCACAACCCCATGGTGATGGTTCTGGAGATGACATGAATGAATTTGACGCAGCTTTAATGAAGTTGGATAAGCACTTAAATCCAAAGACTAACACTATATTAGAGCGTTATAATTTCCGCATGGGTGTGCAAGTAGCTGGAGAATCAGTGGAAGAATATGTAACCGCTCTGAGGCATCTAGCGTTGTCATGCAAATTTGAAGAAAAATTTGATGAGCACATACGCGATCAGTTTATGACACATTGCAGGGCAAACAAAATTCGAGAGGAAATATGGCTACGAGATGAGCCTGATTTAGATGAAGTTTTGGACATTGCTGGAAGAGTGGAACATTCTCTAGCGTGTGTGGCCAAGTTAACTAAAAAAAACGAGATAGGAGATACAAAAGAAAACAAACCTGAAATCTTAAGTGTGACGGATGGGAAGCCAAAGAAAAAGTCCAGGACTCGACAGTCAAGTCGTGGAGTTGTAGAAGAGAAGAGAAGTCAAGAAATAGTGCAGAAGGCTGAGAAGAAGGAGGAAAGACTATGTTTCCGATGTGCTAGCAATACCCATTTCGCATCATCCGTGATATGCCCGGGACGCAGAGTTACATGTGCTAAGTGTAAAAGGAAGGGGCATTACGCGAATTGCTGTAAGAACTATCAATTTGGACAAACTAATCAAAGGAAGGTCTTATATGTGAATGAAGAAGAAGATGGAAGATCATCCGAGGAAGAAATGTCCATTCCATTGCAGAGTGTTGTGGTTAACACTGTTAACGTTGTGTCCGAGAGTGAAAACGTGGATGATTGTGAGCGTCCGTATGCACTAGTTAAAGTGAATGGTCATGAGATATGTATGATGGCAGATTCTGGGTCCAAAATTACCTTGGTACCTAAGAGCGTGTTTGAAAAGGACATGCAAGGAGAGGTTTTCAGCTTATTAAAACCTGATATAAATCCAGGTGGATATAATCAAGATAAAATTGACTTGTTGGGATATGTCTGGAGTGAATTTGAGTTCAAGGGACGCAAATGTAATGGCAAGGTTTATGTAACAAAAAGGGGTCAGACGTTGCTAGGATGGAGGGAGCAGAAAAATCTTGCCATTAGGCTAGATCCCAACAAAGTTGAGCAGGTCTTCCAGGTGTCAGAACCAAGTGTAGGGTCATGCAAATATGTAGCAGAACATAGAAGTGTGTTCAATGGGAACATGGGGAAAGTGAAAGGATTTATACACCAAATTGTACTAAAGCGTAATAGCACACCTGTAGCTGCAAAGCTCAGACCGGTACCATTGTCTTTAAGGGAAGGTGTCAGAAAGGAGTTGATGAAGTTGTTACAGTTGGGGGTGATTGAGAAGGCAGGAGGTGTTGAGTGGGTGTCCCCGGTAGTGGTTGTCAAAAAGAGTTCAGGGGATCTAAGATTATGCATAGATATGCGTGAACTCAACAAATGTGTCATGGTGGACAGGCACCCGTTGCCCAACATGTGTGAGATGTTAACCATGGTTGGGCGGGGTAAAATCTTTTCAAAATTGGATATGGCCTCAGCTTATCACCAAATTGAATTGGAGGAGGGATGTAGAAAATGTACAGCTTTCATCACTCATGAGGGTGTTTTTCAATTTAGAAGGATGCCATTTGGATTAGCATCGGCCTCGTCGGTTTTTCAAAAGGTGATGGATCGATTGCTCAGGCGCGTGAAGGGGGTATTTTGTTTCCAAGATGATGTTTTGGTATGTGGGGAAACACTGGAAGAACATGACAAGAGTTTGCTTGAAGTGTTGAAAATTTTTGAGGAGAGAGGAATTACCTTGAGGCAGGAAAAATGTAAATTTGCTGTTTCCAAAGTTGATTACTTAGGTCATGAAGTTTCTCATGAAGGGGTGAAACCCAAGCAGAGTATCGTAAATTCGATAAAGGTGATTGAAAAGCCAACTAATAAAAGTGAACTGCGTTCATTTTTGGGAATGACGGAATTCTATCAAAAGTTTGTCATGAATTATGCGTCTAAGGTATTGGAAATGAGAAAAATTCTAAAAAAAGGTGTTGAGTTTAAATGGAACGAAAAGTGTGATATAGAATTTTTAAGGATCAAACAAGAAATTGACATGGCCCGCCCATTAGGGTGCTTTGACACAAGGAGGTGTTCCATCATCACGGTAGATGCCAGTGAAGGTGGTCTAGGTGCAGTTCTTTCGCAGAAACAAGATGATGGAGCGGAGGTAGTCATAGCACATGCATCACGGGGGTTAAGAGGAGCAGAGTTGAGGTATTCCGTGCTTGAGAAAGAAGCTCTAGCATGTTATTGGGCAGTTGAAAGGTTTAAGAATTTTGTGTGGGGTATGGAATTCATTTTACGTACGGATCATAAGCCCCTGAAGATTATTTTCGAGAGTAAAGGTTTGGATAAGGTGTCACGCAGAGTAGCCGGATGGGTTACCAGGATGCAAGCGCACACATTTTTAATGGAGGTCATTCCTGGAAAGGAGAACGTGCTAGCGGACAATCTTTCAAGAGTGAAAGTTGAAGTCCAGGAAGAGTCAATTGAGGAGATGGAAATGGAAACGGTATTTGTAAATACTGAGGGAATTGTGTCTAAGGAAGAGTGGTTAGCGGAGATTGATAGGGACAAAAATATCAGCAAAGTAATTACTTATGTATTGACAGCAGTTTGGCCTAACAAATCTCAATTGGTCGAGGAAGAAAGACCTTATTGGGAGGTTAAAGATGAATTGTCGGTTACCGATGGTGTGTTATTTAGGTGGGAGAGAGCAGTTGTTCCGGCAGGGATACGAAGAAGGATTATTGATCTGGCTCATACGGGTCATATTGGGATTGCCAAAACTAAAGGAGTTTTGAGGTCAGATTATTGGTGGCCGGGATTTGACAAAGAGATTGAAAATCGACTGGCAGAATGTCAATTCTGCCTCAAGTGTGGAAAAGGGGTGGAAGCTAGAAAACAACCCCTTATTGATGTAGGTGTCCCTACCAAGGTTTGGAGTGAAATAGCAATGGACATTTTAGGTCCGGTTGAGTTAGGATATGGACGAGGAAAATATGTAGTTCTAGTAGTTGATTTATTTTCCAGATGGGTAGAGTTCAAAGTTGTCCGAGAAATAGCAGGAGAAAACATGGTGAAGGTGTTGCAGGAAATCTTTGCTGATGAAGGTTTACCTGAAAGCGTTCTCACGGATAATGGAACGCAATTTGTGGGAGGTGTATTCCCGGCATATTTAAAGAAGTGTGGAGTAGCCCATAAGAAGGCAGCATTATATCATCCTGAAACTAATGGAATGGTGGAAAGATTTAATAGGTGCGTAATGGAGAGTGTGCGAATGGGTGAACAGTGTGGTATCGACAAGTTGGTATCCATTCAAAATAGAATGTGGGCTTTGCGCATGGCACCACACACAACTACAGGATTGAGTCCTTTTGAGCTAATGAGGGGTCGAAAACCGTCCTCTATAGCATGTCCTCCATGGTTAGGGAGGAGTAGAGATTCAGATATAGTCATTGATCAAGTGAGGCAAGTTTTGAAAAAAAAGAAGAGTGAATGGGTTATGAGAGAAAACGAAAAGAGAGGAAGGAAGGAATTGCATGTGGAACGAGGTGACTGGGTGAAAATAAAGAAAGGTGTGGTGAAGAAGAAGGGAGAGCCATTATATTCTGACCCAGTTAGAGTAGTTGCGGTTATGAAGGGTGCTGTGCGAGTAGATGGTGGTCAAGTTTGGAACAAAAATAGAGTTGCTACCGTGAAGAGAGGTCTGTGGTGAGTGGAGCCTAAGGAGAGATACGGGGTTATGCATGTGCATCTTGTGAAGAAAAAAGGGAGATGTGTTGTGAAGTTGATTATTCAGAAAGTAATGTATAGCAAGCATGAATAGAAAGATATGTTAATCTGGTGCAAGTAGCCCTGATGATGTCATAGAACAAACATGTGAGATCTCTGGTTGTTTCAAGATTCTATCTTTGTCAGTTGGTGTCTTTGCCCTGGAGGAGAAGGGTCCTCAGATGTGGGGGGTCTTTTCATTTCTCTACTTAAATAAATAACTTATATGAAGACTTACCTGAGGTTGCATTGTCTTCATAACAATTCCCTACTGGAAAACCTAAAGCCACTTAACCCCACATCTCAAGGGAACCTCAGACCAGAATATCAGATGACCTGTCAACGACGATCTCAACAGGATAAACAATATCCAGGGCACCATAGCTTCTAACAAAAACATTCAAAGCTTTGCAAAAGAAACAAACCTCCATATGCTTTACACCCAAGTTGATTGATAGCAAAAAAGAAAGCCATACATTTGAGAAAACATGGAGATGAAACAACCAACCAACAGTCAAACTTGGATAACAACTGTCAACGGTGGCATTACAAAATAAAATAATCAAGCAAAGGAAGCCCTACATCACATTGACTCTGCTCAACAGAAGTCTTTAACCTAGAATTCAAAAACCCTGCATCCAGCAACTCTTCGGCAACACCCAAACAATAGCACTGCCATTTCATCACTTCAAACCTCTCTAGCAAAAGACAATGATTTCAAGACCATCTTAACTTGAAAGGGCCAACAAGAACTTACCCACTGAGGGAACAGAACCCTCCTATCTCTTAAATGCCATAATTAACAATTTTCCACCTTCTATCCATTAAAGAATTGGTTTCCCCAATCAGCGGCAGCAACCCAGGGGCTCAAAATAAGACCCATGTTCTCACACCATCGAATGAATTGGATCGTAATCCACACGGCACTGAAAGGAAATATATATGAACTGACGTGTGAAAATAATTGTAAACCACTTGGGTGCAGGGGAGAACAAACAACCCTGACACAAAGGTTGTGAAGAAACTAAAGAGGAAGGTCTGAACCTAAAGAGACCTGTTGTCCCCTACACACTATATCACTGGAAATAACCAGTTTAAATTAAGTTTCTGATGATTAAAAAAAAAAGAGTTCTCAACAGGTCTGTAGAAGTTGTTAAAAGACTTAAAATCCATCTGGATGTGGTACATTTCAATATTTGTTCACAAAGAGCTCTACACATTTCGGGTAATCGTTCACTTTGTCAGGAGCAGCATTTACAATTTAATTATCTATGAGAACGAGAAAAACAATAATGTATTTCAAATTCAATTATTAGATCCAAACAAATAAACGTATATTACATATCCAATAGGAAGTTCGATTCAGGTAAACCTATCTTAATCATCCATATACACAGAAATCCTTTTAATTACAATCAAAGGAGTTCCATTTCGTGGTCCCTAAACACATGACCTGAATATGTCAGACAGCCTATTCATTCGAGATGGACGGAGGGAAAGCTATTCCCATCGAATCAAAGGTATAAAGATACAACAGTTATGCAGGTTCAAATCTGAATGTTCTGTCTCAGGGCTTAGGAGATTGGAGATGGCAACTTATTAGGAACATGCAGGACCTTCTGGATTGTTCCCACTATCTTGAATTGTTGCACTTGGCATAGTGACCATCCAAAGCTCCAAGGTTGAGAAGATCCTTACTCTCCAATCTCTGAACGCCTTCTGCGCTAAGCACACACTATGATGCATAGGCAATCATCCTCATACTAACATGTAACTTTGTATTTGTAACACATATAGGTGGTCCCAGGAGGACCCCCCCAGATATGGCTACCCAATGATTGTACTAACCCCTTATAGATTACATATATACTGAAACCAATTAACCAATCCCTATCCCTGTTAGGGTTTTGTGACAACAGTGGTTGCTAAAATGGAATGGCACACACCTAGAGGATGAGAGCTCTTGGAGAATTTGAGCTGTTCAAGCTGCAATCCATGTCATTTTGATTGTTGATAAAGACATTGGACTTTGCCCTATGGCTGAGTCTTCTGTTCTTGGGGCAGGGGATTTCCAGGCCCAGTTCCTCTTGCCTGTGACCGAGGTGTCTGCTAAGAGTACCCCTGCTGCTCCAATACAAAACCACGCCAGACGCAAGGCCCAGCTAATTGCCACCCACTCAGCAACACACCTTTTGTCAGAAAAAGTCTGGAAAAGTCATCTGACAAAAGCTCAAAGAATATGTCAAGATCAACAACCTCCTCCATGATCCTCAACATGGATTTAGGCCAATCAGAGGAACAGAATCCACACTGGGCTCCATCTGGCACATGCTAAATGACAACACTGATAACAATACAACTGGTGCATCATACAGTGTCGTATTTGACACCGTCAGTCATAGGATCCTTGGAAAGAGACTTGAGGACATTGGAATTAAGGGAACTGCCCTATACAGGACTGCATCCTTCCTGAACAGGAGAATAGAAACAACACTAATGGCCCCTTCAGATCATTTCTTTGCAGCCTGACATGTGGAGTACCCAAATTCTCAAGCCTCTCACTTCTTCTGTTTAACACATATATAGGTTGGGAGTTAGAGGAAAACAGAGGGAAGAATTCCAAAACAAATTGGAACCTGCCAACTATGAACCATCTTAAGGTTTAAGAGGCCCCGGGACAATTATCCCACGAGACAGAGAGGTATGCGATTATTAATATACTTCGTACCCTTGGGGGCTAGGGTTATGAAATGGTTAAAGTAAAGTGACCTGTATAGAGAGTTTCAGTACTAATCAGTGCCTTTGTTTTTGACCTACAGGGTATCCCCTCAATGCTAGAAGCTCCTTTGAATATAATCGACACAAGACATTTTATACCCCTAAAGAATGTCCTTTATTCTGTGTGTCTAAGGGACAGAAACTTGTGCAAGTTGGGAATCCATTGAATACATCAAAGAATATGAAACAGCCAGATTTCTCTGTGGCTTAAGGATCTGAGTGTGATTTATTGACACTGTTTTGACCTTAGAAAAATCATATTATTAGGACCCACTTATACAGATATACTTGTGTTGCTTTTTTACTTTTTGTAATGGTTTTATGTGATATGATCATTTTTTATGATTGTTTTTTTAAGAATTTCGCTATATGCGAGTAATAAAATGTAAGCATATGTCAATGGAAAAATATGGTATGTTATTGTTTGCCAGTTAGGATATCCTATTAGGTAGGCACCTGTGAGTTGTTAAACTTCTTTTTGTATAATATAAGTACTTCTCCATGGAGTAAGAAGCTGTAAACCCGCTACTATGGATGAAGCCGACTTGAGAATAGTGTAGTAACACATATATGACCCATTCTGAAACTCCTGACCAAAACAGAAGTCTCCTGCTTCAACTATGCAGACAACCACATTTTCTACATCTCACGAATGACCCAACAAGAGTCACAAAGGACCTCAGTGCCTGCCTCACATAGGTGCACTCTTGGACGTCTACCAACAGATTTAAACTAAACCCATCTGAAACACAACCTATGATCACTGGCACTACACCATCACACTCTGCACTAATTGCCTGGCTGGAACTAATGGGACCTTGCCCACTTCCTTTGCCTACTGTGAGAAATCTAGGAGCCACAGTGGACAGTGATCTCAATCTAGACAAAACCTCAAAGCCATCGTGTGGGGCTGCATCTTCCAACGCCACACCTTAAAACACCATACACTAACTGACCTTCACACACAGAACACTGGCAGTCATCTTATTTGCACATTCAAGACTTGATTGTGCTCTCCCTTATTTCCTCCCCTTTTTTGTAGATCCCTTGCTGCCGAATTGCCAGCCCTTTCCACCTCCTCCCGTTGTTAGAAACTCGCTCCGATGTACTGTTCCCTTGTGATCTGCCCCCCTGCGATTTGTAAAGCACTCCATTGCTTCCTGAAGCAAGGTCCATGCCCAATGAATACCATAATAATAATAATAATAATAAAATAATAATTGACTATTTACTCAACAGACTACAAAGAGTCCTAAAGATGGCAGCCAGATTACTACTTGGGATGAAGGGGTATGAACACAGCACCCACGCACTTCACATGCTGCAGTAGCTGCCAATCAAAAAGAGGATCCATTTCAAAGCCCTATGCTACGTTCACTACTCAAAACACTGTAAAGCCCTGGAATTCACTAGGAGGAAATTCTTGCATACCACCGAGAACACCAAGATTTAGCAACAATGCGCTTGTGACAGTGTCAACCATCCATTGCATGAAGGCACTATTTTCTCCCTCCTTGCAACTAAAGTCTGGAGTTTAATAACCAGACATCTGTATACGGAGGAAACCCTCTTAAACCAACAATAGACATACGAGCCCCATCATCCCCCCATGGACCGCCTTCTTCAGACTACAAAAACACAACTTCACCCCAGGAACTAAGTGACCACAATGAACCTTCGAGACTCGGGTGCCATGCAACCAAAAGGGAACCCATCAACTACCATCAAAACATTCAATTTGCCACCTTAACCTTTTACCAGCAGGCGCGTACTACCCGGCTATTGACCCACTTTTACATCTACCCCTCCCACTACCCTTCCCCGTATTTCATTCCAAACTGACCAACATACCTCTAAAAACTCACCCTTCCACCTAAAACCACACTCAAACATCCCGACAGGAGGCAGTCACAGGCCTAGTCAACAACCACTGTTAGACTAGCAAGTTCTGACTTCAGCTCTTGTGCACTCCCCTGCATTAGCGGGCAACGCCGGCTGGGCACCTTTGACCATTTTTTGTCCTTTGGCTCTTCCCTTGTGTTAATACACCCCAAAGGACTACGCCAATCCCCTAGAAAGAAGCCAACACACAGGAGATGTGTCGTTCAGACTTGCACAGGTTTTGAATCTGCCTCTCTCGCTATCCCACTAACAACACTCCTCCCTCCCTCTTCTCTTGCATAGTCTCAGGCAGAAACCCAACCAAAATGAATCAGTTTACATGCAAAGTACACACTAGACGTCATATTTTGCCATCTTATGCACAGCTACTAAAATTCTATGGCATGTCACAGATGGTCCTAGCATGCACTTTATTTTCCTTTTTTATTAATAAATCAGCAAGAAACAAACGATAACCCTTATAATGCCTGTGTTGACTCTCTCCCTTCCTGAGGGTCCGCCAGTCAGGTCCAGAGTGTTCAGTATATCATCCTTCTTGCTGCTCCCATAGCCTCAGAAAAGAATTACACATTGTATAATCACATGAATATAGTATGTCCTTTAGGGGGTAGGAGTGATATTTTCAGTGTTTACACCACCTGGTCTGAGGGTAAACCGCCAGGTTATGACTGGTGTACTGGCGGTGTTAATCTCCATCTGTGGAGTCCGTGGAACAGTAAATTCTGCGTGCAGTACATCCTTCATATTTTCAGGTAAAGTGGAGGAAAATTCTCAAGCCAAGTAATTGTACTTGTAATTCTTTATTTATATAGTGCCTATACACAGGAAAGTGTTTCAAAGTGCACAAGGAGGGTGGGAACCAGGGGAAAACACAACAGTCGCTCAGATTTTCTCAGAAATTCTGAGACGATAATAGTCTTCACAGGCAGAGTAAGTGCGTAACATACATTTAACAGTTGAGACACAGCAAATAGGCCTGACCGTGATTGTACAGTTTTACCAGTGCAATTAAGGGGAGAAGACAGGGGAGAACAGACAGACGATCTTCAGGCGCAGTGCGTGCGGATCGTGCAAGTGCACAGACGGTCACAGGGAGGGAGAGGTCCAAGTGCACCCAGTCGGTGAAGAATGGGGTAAGTGCAGTGATGCAGTTTTTTCCTCCACTTTATCCCAGAACTCAGAATGTGTTGGTGCAGTAGGGACAGCAAAATGAATCCATTGCCGTTGCATGGTCCTATCAGAAATGTAAAGGTAACCCATTACTGTCACTTTGTAATGATTGTGAAGCTGTGCAGCAGCGGGTCAGAGAAGTCGCACAGCTTTCTGTTGCAGCTACCCGTGGTGTGTAGAGACCAGCAGGCATAGTGTGCGCAAGAATGATAAAGGCGCAGTGAGCCCCTCACAGGAGCGGTGTGCGACGCTCACAGCTTCTAAACCAGGCCAGTGCTGACACTCATGCCATCCTACTTCTGTCCCCCACCTGAGGCTGTTTGGTTGTCCCCTGTGTACGTGCTCAGGAAACGCGCTGCTGTGGGAGATCAGGCAGTGTTTTTGCCCTCGGAAGTCCCGTGCAAGTAGAGCATTGGGCCGTCCAAAGCAATGGATTTGATCCGTGGTTTGCAGTCACTTTACTGTTTGAATGAGTTTTGGTACTCACCTTTCACTGCATGCGTTACATGCGCAGAGTGTTTTCATTTTTCCAGGTCTATCATAGACATAGTTGCCAACTGTACCCCTCTGTTGACAGTTATGCTCCCAGAACAGAATCAAGAAAAGAAAAGGAATTAACTCAGAATTTTCTTTCCAAACAGAAATGAGACACCCAACACCCGACCTGCCAACCCCAGACCTACCCCAAGCAAATGGTGGGGCAATTGAAAACAAACTGGGATTGAAGAGAGAATGCGGGGCAACAGGAGAGACATAGAAACCCTCCCCAAACCGAATTGCCATGAAAACTCACCAGCATATGAAGAAAGCCACAAGAAGAAGCAGCCCCTAGCAAAGAAAATCGTGGAGAAACAAGGGTACCGGCTTTGAGTTTTTTTTTTAAAGCTTTTCATCTACCCAGCTCCTGGGGAAATTACAGGCACAGATTGGCCCACAGAGTGAGGGCTGGAACCAATGGTTGAGGATGAGGAGACTAAACCAATAGTAACACAGTATAAAAAGGGGGTGGATGAGATACTGAATGTAGGTTGTTTGGGTGAGGTCAGGTGGAGAGGCGGCTTTAGAGACAAGCGAGGAGGGTGTACCAAGTGGAGAAGAAGGGGGCGGAGGCTGTTAGAGTATAGAGAGAGATTGAACAAGAGGTATTAGTTGTGAGCAAGAGTTGCACCAGTTGTAGTCACTGTAATATGAGAAAGGGGATGTGTAAAATGTGAGTCAAAAAGAAAGATACGGAAATAGAGGGAAATGGAGGGGGATTAGAAAGAGAGTGAAAGTGAGAGAGAGTGTATCGTGGGAGGGTGTGGAGAGAGTGCAAGGCGGCGGTAGAAGTATAGGTGAGGGCGGAGTGAAGCAGGCGGGTGAAGGTAGTGCTAAGAGATAGGAGGAGATAGTGTTCTAAGGCGTATAGAGAAGAGGGGCTTTCCACCACACAGCCAGCCTACCTTACAAGACCAAAAGTGCCAAGAGCGAATGCCAATATCAAAAGCCACACTAAATAAATCCAACAACGTAATATAATGTATCATAACAAAGCATGGCCAATACCACTACCTTTCTGTGCCTAGGCCTTGGAGAGATAGGGCGTGGGGTGGGGTTCAGACAAGCAGGGTGTGTGAACTGTCCTACCTCTTGCTCTGCTCTGGCAATAGACCGTCTATGTGCCCAGATCTTGCCCTGGCACTGTGGCTATGTCCAGCTAGGGCATTACATCTGGAGGGTACCGGCTGAGCTTCATACTCAGCTCTGTTGGTGCATAATCATTTGAGTATTTGGGGTCTGGCCTTTGAGAAAGTACCTTCAACTGGCTGAGACGTGAAACTAGCCCGCCCAACGAAGAGCAGTATAGCAACATCTTTGATCAAAGTGAGACTGGGTGAAGGTCATTAAGGTAAGATCAGGGTGGGTGGGGGTCTGCATTTTACTGTGTTGGCTCAAAAGTTTGGCTGAGAGGTGGGTGCTGTCTTTTACTGTTTGCTGTCTATGTCGCCTATTCTATTCTTGACAATGTCTGTCAGTGTTGCTAGGGCACAGGCCTATTGTATTCAATCTGATATGAGTATTTTTGATTGCAAAAGATAAAGTGTCCTCAATTGATGGAGACTCCCCTCCCCTGCACAGATCATCTTATGCAATAATTACTTCAGGTTTCAAAAGAACTACTATCTGCAAATATCGGGGACAGCACTGGGTTTGTCAATGGCCCCTGCATATGCGAACCTGTAAATGCATGTCTTTGAGACAGAACATATCCTGGAACATCACCAATGGAAACCAAAAACTGGGCCGATGGAAACGTTATATTGACAACATCTTTGGAATCCTGAAAGTTCCAAAAGAGGAATTGGACATCTTTCTAAATTACCTCAATACACAGCATCCACGCATTAAGTTTACTATGGAAGTCGGAACACCAAGCATTCATTTCCTAGATGTACTGATCACGCCCAGTGGCAATACTCTTACAACTTCCACGTATCAAAAAACCAACGGATGTGAATAATACATTACACTACTCAAGCTTTCATCCAGATCATCTGAAAGATAATCTACCACTGAGCCAATTTCTGAGAATACGCAGACTCAATACAGGAGACCAGACATACCATGCAAATACGGACAACATTACCAAAAGATTCAAAGGGAGAGGCTACCCTGATAATATACTGGAAAAGGCCAAAGACAGATGCAAAGTTCAATCAAGAACTAACCTCTTGACACCAAAAAAACATAATACAGATCTACCCTTTGTACGCTTTATGCGATACTCCTGACAAAGTCATCATATAAACCAACTTCTGATGAAAAATTGGAAACTCACAAGGCTGGACCCCCAAGTATGAAACTATTCCCAAAACCACCTATGATCTCATACACCAGAGGTAGACATTTTAAAGATAACCTGGTGAAGGCTGAGGGATTAATCCAAGACAGACCAACCTTTTTGGGTAAACCTAAATTGGGGCTGTCCCATGCATACACTGCAGTCATTGCAACAATGTTCAAAAAGGAGAACAGATCAGACATCCCAACACAGGACAAAAGATCAACATCAAAGAATTTGCCACATGTGACTCCAAATTTCTAATCTATGGGCTACTATGCCAGTGAGTCAAATTTTATGTAGGCCAAATTTATGTAGAACACAAATCCAACGTCCGGACAAACAATCAGACCTCCGCGGTCGCCAGACACTTCACGCAAATGCGACATTCAATTGCACAACTGAGATAAGTGGTATTGGAAACCATAAAAACACCACCAAGAGGAGGACATATGAACACTGCACTAGCAAAAAGAGAAATGTTCTGGATCCATAAGTTAGATGCGATGGCTCCTACCGGTTTGAATGAAGAATACTCATTAGCAGTATTCCTCTAAACAGTATTCCTCTAACCAATTAACATCAGTTAATCAAGTATGTTTCCCTGACACTATTTATATAATAATCAAGCTCAATGTTTCTCTGACACCATATATATAGTAAAATACAGCAGATGTGATATACAATTAAGCGACTGTTTGATGAAGGAGAAATCAAATGACTATCTGTATATAAACTTGTTGGGTGTCCTGACCCACGTTTAAGCTATCATGCTACAACATTTGGTGCTGTGTTCCCAGGCCTATCTGCCTTTTGCTGGCCACACTAAGGATATGCCATCTCCCTGATAATTGAATTAAGGGGAGCCCCACAGAACACAGGAGCTCTGAACAATGCAACCCCCTTCACCCAGGCAGATGGTTTATTACAGAGGTCGTAAAACAGCTTCCTCTTGGCAGAAGCTGGGAGGGGCACTGCCTGTGAGAGCAAGCTAGCTTGGCAGAAACTGGAAAGACTGATTTCTGTACCATGTGACCTGAAAAGACACACCTCTATAGCCAGAATATGGTTTTAGAAAAAGATGAATAACTCATAGTACGGACATGTGAAAATTTTATAAATGACACCATAATTCTTGTGATTTTTCTGCCCACATTTTAAGAGGTTTTTCGAACCGGTGGCATGTTCAGGGGGGTTTTAGCGGAAAAGTGGATATTACTCTAAATGTATGCATGTTAAAAATCTGACGCTTCATCAACTAATGTCCATACTCCTTGCGCACATGTGTGTAAATTTGGGGTAATGTCCGGAATTGCAAACCAGTTAAAAAGTGCAAAATATTGCCATTTCTGAATGCAAGCTCCCAGGAAGAGCAAAGTTTGGACAGGGTATATCTCCTGTGATATGTGATGTGTGCATGTAATTTTAAACCAATGTTTACCTGTGCAAATATGTCTTTTGTTATCATATATAGAATGTGTGCAATTTGACTGGGGAGTGTCCTCTCTGCAAGCCATAAAATGGCATCGCTCTGACTCACAGTTCCTTCCCCAATCAAGTGAGAAATGGAAGTTTGACCAATGATAAGTGGAGAGGGGCTGGCTAGTGATGCTGCTCACACACACCCATTTTAAAAACACATAAAAGCAGAGAGACAGGACAGATAGGGACTTTCAAATCCATTTGCAGCTGGAAGCTCTGCCGGGAAAATCCATACTTTACCTCCATCAATCTCCAGAGAAAGCTGTGCAGAAAGATCCAGACTTTAAATCCCTCAATCTTCAGAATCCAGAGAGAGAGCAGACCCAGATCACTGTGAAGTGCAGAGACCAGAGTCCCGTCTAAAACCTGACCAGATCCATGGCGAGGCCCATTTCACTCAAGAATATAGTGTGAGTACCTAGAAAACTGTGCAGAACCAATCTCCTAGTTAAAATAATATAATTCAATCTAGCTTAATCTAAGTAGAACTGTCTCCTAACTGTCACCTGTCATTTGCATAGCTGTCACCTGTCCTTTTCTAGTTGCAAGCTGCACTTGTCTTTTTGAACTTTAAAATTTCAAATCTGAAAAACGACCTTTATTTAATCGCTCATATCTCCGTGACCGTTTGTGCTAGAGACTTGCAGTAACTTTCATCTGGAAGCTGAGATCCTAGGCTTTCCTCGGACACCAAAACGATAGTGATAGTCCTTGTAGTTCCTCTGTAATTGCGCCAGACGCATCCGTGAATTTTGCCGCGATTTGAAAATTTCTCCACTTGCAAAAAGATAGCTGCTTTTGCTTTCCTCTGAAAAAAAATCGTTTGCCTCATAAAAACTATCCCTGCATCACTGCTAGAGTGAGCCTGAGCTAATATTAACTTGATTTCACTCACCCTGAACCTCTAAAGGGAATTAAAAGCATTTTAGCATATTTTTTTCTTCATTTCCAGCACATTTAAAAGCATTTTGCCTGTGTTTTCAACTTCTGTAGTCTAAGTTGCTGGTTGAACTGAATTACATTTGAATTGCATTTCTGAGAACTGTGTGCTTCCTTCCATTTCCTTGCATTGCATAAAAGGGGGGAGGGGATTGCCAGAGAAAAGTGATGACATTGTTTTGTTGAACGCATATTGAGTAGTTTCTGTACTGCATTTTCATTCCACATTGCATCCATTTGAAACCATAAAAGTATTGTTGCTATCTTATCCATTTCATCTCAACTCCTTAGTGATTATAAGGAAGGGTGCTAGTGCCAGATTCTCCGTTGTTAATCTTTATCATATCAGATTAAGTGTGATATTCAATTATTAATTTATTATAAAGTGTGATAGATATATATTGCTTTACTTCTCAAATAAACCTTTTAATTTGCAAAACAGAACTACTTCTTGGCTCAGTGGGGTCAGGAGGATTCCAAGAGAGGGGTGTTATATAGGGGTAGTCATCCAGAACGCATGAACTGGACATAAAGATATATCAATAAGGGTTTTCATTCAGTATTCTAGACTAGGCGTTGACTTGGCTGTGGTGCTGAATTGAATCCTCTTACAAATTGGGGGCTCGGGCCGGACGTTTGGGTTAGAATACCACTTGTGCAGCTTAATACAGCGTGCCAGCTGACCAGATACACATATCCAGTCGGATCAACACGCTGCATTACGCTGTGAAGCATTCCTCAAAAGGGACACTCCAAGAAAAGTTCTGTTCTGTAAAAATAAAATACAAACTTCTGTAAGTCAGGACAGAGACCAATCTCTAGAATGACGACCGTGGTAGATATGAAAATAGCCAGAGAGCACTTCTTACATAAACTATTTGTGAGAGGTGAATGGGCTGAGCAGGGCCAGGATGCCTGGTTGCAGGCCATCACGCGACAGGTCACTGAAACAGGGTCAGACTTATGGAGAGATCAGGGTCCATTACATGTGGCCCTGAGTGAACTATATATGGCTCCTAAGGCCAAAGATGAACACGACAAGATTGTTAGGATAGCGGCATATTTATATTTATATATGGGAGCCATACAGAATAAATGTGCTGAAGGCCATGATCTGGCAAAAAGACAACAGATGGCGTTAGAGAAGGCCCAATCTGATCTGGACTCTTCTGAGCAAAGGCTGCACAGGAGCCAGGAGTCAGAAAATGAGACCAGGCAGTACATCACTAAAATAAAGGAGGATATGGATGTGCTGCAAAAGGAAAAGTCAGAACAGGATACCAGATTTCTGGCCTTGCAGAAGGAACACCAAGAAGGTTTGGACTCCCTACTGCAAAGCCAGAAAAAGCTGGAGCAACAACTGGACTTCAACAGGGTATGTGCTGAGCAGGTAGTCACCCTGCAAGGCCACCTAGATAGAGTGAAGGCAGAGAGCAACAAACTAATTCTGAAAAACCTGGATACCCAGGCAGAGTTTGATCAGGAGCGCCAGAAAGCTGGTGCCTTCCAAAGGCAAAGGGACGACCTGGCAGCACAGATGCAGGCTCTCAGTCAGGAAAGAGACACTTTAGGCCAGGAAGTCTGCCACTTAAAAAAGGGAATTGAAGAAAATCACCTGGCCCTCCAGGGGCTGGGTGACCTCCAAGAAGAAAACCAGAACTTGGTAGAGCACACCAGAAGGGTGGAAGATGCTCTGGCAAGAAAGGAGCAGGCCGGTAGGGATGGGACTCAGGAGGTAAACCTCCTGCAGCAAAGACTGGCCCAGTTCTCCAGGACCAACCAGGAAGCACAGAGGGAAAATGAGGCCTTCTGTCAACACAATGATAGGCTCCAACAACAGGTAGCGATGCAGGAGAGACTGATAGAGTCTAGTAAGGCCTTGACTGAGGAACTGAAAGCACAAATGCAGGCTCTTGCATTGCAACAGGGAGCAGGGGCGGATAGAGATGAGGTCCGCTGGGAAAGAGAGACTCCTGACCATAACCTCAGGAGCCCTAACACCAGGGGCCTTCATCTCTCCCAGTCCCTGGACTCTACCACCCCCATGTCCCCTGGCGCACATGAGCACAGGGCCACAGGGATGGCAGATTACTATCCAGCTAAAAGTATGGGGCTCATAGGCCAGTACCACTCAGGAATGGAGGGGTGGGCATCCGGGTATGGGCACCCAAGTACAGTACAGTTCAGTGGGGAACCCCAGGAGAGTAGGCCCATTAAGGGCATCCTGAAAACCTCTGCCCAGTTAGGTCAGTGGGGGGGGGTACCCAGCAAATCCTGGCAGCAAGGAGGGATCTGAAGACTCCTCTGAGCGGTACAGGAAACAGGAGACCAGGTCCCCACATTCTGCCAGCCATTCCCAGGCTCGCAGAATCCGGGAAAACCTGGAAGATCTGACGGGAACCTCTGGGAGCAGTGCCTCTGAGTCAGAGGATGAATGGACAAGGGCTACCCGAACCAAAAAGGCCAATAAGGCAAAAAGGGCCTTGCTTAAGGACCCCTTAAAGCAGATTAAGGCGATCAGGAGCGTCATCACGCCTTACCATAAGAACGCTAAGTATTCTGTTTGGGAGCACTTAGAGTTGTTTGAACAAATGATGGAGACTTTCCATTTGAAGGACAGCCAAAGCTGTATTCAATATGTAAAGTGGACCTTCTCCCCGGAATACTCCAGTTTCTTTGCGGGGCTGGAGGACCAAAATCATTTAAGATGGTCCACCTATAAGGCGGCCATCTTGAAACATTTTTCTGTTCACAGAAATCCTCAAGAGGCTCGCAAGGCAGCCTACAATTTGCAATGTGGGGAGGATCAGGCCCCACAAGAATTTGTGCAGGAGTTAAAGCGTGCTTTTGCACAGACCACAAGAAGGGTGCGCACGGATAGCAGAGAATTTATAAATACGTTTTTCCATGCCTTGCCCAAATATATCATGACCCAGCTCGTGAGGGATTTTCACGAGAAAAGATCTTTAGACTGGGTCATTGAACAGGCTACCCGGATCTATGAGGTGCAGAAACCGATAGATAGCAAAAGTAATGCCCAGAAAAACCCCAAAGCCAACAGCACCCCTGCTGCTGCCAAGGTGGCAGAGGTAAAGGTCACCCCTGTTTTGGATTTGGAGATGGGGGGGCCTAAAAACCTACCTGCACCTAATAATGCTAGGCCCAGGAGGTCCTCGGGTCAGTCACAGACAGGGAGCCAAGGAGGCAGCCCCACAAATGGGGTCCCTCGCTCTCCTGATTATGTAAGTCCCCGTTACAAGGGAAATCGACCCATCCTGGGTTATGTGTGGACTCCTCCAGCCCAAGGGGGGGGATCCAGCCAAGCACCTAACCCAGGGAACTTCCCTCCAAACTTCCCACAGGAGGGCAGAAATTTACCAAACCCTGGGCAGAACTTTTTCCCCAGATATCCACCCGACTTTCAGCCCCAAAACCATCCATCCTTCTTTCCCCAATTCCCTGAGCCCAGACCACTGAATCCGGGAGAGGGGAGGCCAAGGGTGGAGGGGTACCCAAATCTTCCCAACCCGGGGTATTACCAGAGGAGGGACAGCTACCCTTCCCGGGATCAGCCCAGGGGAGAAAACAGGGCCCCGTATCAGCCTGAGCGGGTTTCCCAGTTAGAGCGCCAGGTTCAAAACATGGCGCGGGATCTGGGTCACATACTGAGGGCTCAGCAGAACCCTCAGATGGGCGTGCCGGCGCAGAACGCAACCAACTCTGGACCTGGTGCTCCAGAACAATGACGGGGGCAGCACCCCGATAACTCACCGGTTCCCAGGGAGGAGGCACAAAGGGAAGGGGGGTGTAAAGCCTTGGAGGAAGCTTCCTTCCTCACTTGTAAACAGCCCCTGGAAACCCAGGAACCGGAAACAAAATCTCTTGCCCCTGAAAGTCTGTCTCCTAAGGAGCAGAGGGGGGGTAGGAGAAACAAAAGACCCAAACAGACTCAGTTTGAGGAGGAGGTACAGATCTTCCAATTTGAGGGAGAGGGATCCTCAGAGGATCCTGGGAAAAGGATCTTCTCCTTCAGGGAGGGGGGAACTCCTCCCAAAGAAAAATGGGTCCCTAGGGATGCAAATCCAGACTGGGGAGATGTGGAGACTGAGCTACCGCCGCCCACCATCTCATCCCAGAACCAACAGCAAGAAAATCCCCTGGTTCAAACCCATCCTGGTGACTGCCTCCAAAAAGGGGGGGGCGGCCCAGAACCGGAGCCAGGGGAACCCACAATGGCTCTGATCTCCAGTTGCCAAATTTTTCTTTCAGATTCCCAAGGCTCTCCCCAGAATTCTGCCCAAATCTCTTCGCTAGCGATGTCCAAAACCAGAAAATTAGCCCACCAGTTGTCCAAAAATGTACATTATCTGTGCCCCCTTGAGGAGAAGGAGGGAAGATATTATGCCCCGGTACAAGTACAGGGGCAGGGTACAATCTCGGCACTGGTGGACACTGGATCTCAAGCTACCCTTCTGTCCAGAAGGGCCTTTGACGAACTGAATGCAGGAAGGGGAGAGAATTACCAAATTCCTCTCACCTCTCTTCCTGGACAACTGCAGAACTTTGACAGGAAGGAAATTCCCGTCGAGGGGACGGCAGATTTGGACATTAAAATTGGGCGACATAAGTTGAAACACCCGGTCATAGTTGTGACCCCAGAGGGCACCCCTTGTTTACTAGGGAATGACCTCCTGAGAAGGTTGTCACCCCTAATAGATTGCGTAAACAAGGTCCTCTGGACCCAGACTAGCCGACCAATAAAATTAAAACAGAGTGTCAACCATGTCAGTTTAAACGGCACCTGCCACATGGTTGAACAAAAATCTGACCAAGTAGAATTTCACTTCCAGAACAAACAAATTCCAGACGTGACAGTAATAGCAGTAGGACAACAGACTGGTGATGGGGGGTCCTCTCTATTTCTGAAAATCAACCTTCCTTCCAGTCTAAAGTGGTATTCCACGCTGGAAGGAAACACTCTGAAATTCTATACCAATCCACAATCTGAAACTCCCACTCCTATAGTCCAGAAAGATGTGAAATCAGCTCAGAGCCTGGCTGATATTCAGCAAATTGGAGAGCAGTTGTTCATCCCTGTTCAGTTAAATGATGGGAAGGACTCTGTTCTCGCTCGAGGGTGTGTGAACAACGGTAAGAGCTTCATCAGCGAAGCCATGTTCCGCCAACTCCCAAAAGATCCAGCCATTCCCACCTTCAAACTGATAGACAAATGGGAAATGGACCTGGAAGCACCTAATTCCAAACATCTCCTGCCAAGCAGGTGTATGCTCAAAATCTCCATTGGCAACAAGAGCATAGTCCACAATTGTTGGGTCGTGCGAGACGTCCCTGCCACCTTTTACTTAGGCAGTGACATTCTCAATCGCTTTGCCATTAGTTTGGACCTAATAAACTTCAAAGCTTGGTCCCGATTAGCGGATTATCCCATGGGCTTTGATGATCCAGAAAAAGCATTTAGGTCAGCTCAATTGCTACCTTATGCAGTTGAAATTCAGATCAAAGAGGAAGTCACCATCCCAGAAAGGACCCGACAATTCTCCCTGGAAGTGAAAGTTAAAAGAGGACAATATTTGCAAAACCCTGATGCTTACATACATCTAAATGCTTCTCTCCAACTGCAAGGGTTAGGGGTAAACCCAACTCCATTAGTCAACATAGAACATGACACCATTCTAATAGAGGTGGATAACAGCGACTTAAAGAGTATTACTCTAGCCGCAGGCACCATTATTGGAATGGCGGTTGATGACCGACATTTTTCCATCGACTTAGTAAATGAACTGTTAGGACCCATCCCCAAGGACTGTTTTGACAGTGACAGTGATGACAATACAACACCAGACAGGATTTTTACCCGGCATGGGGGGAACTTCCTGGTGTACACTTCCTGCCCCTATGGTAAGGAAGATGTGACTTGCGACTTCAGGAGGGAGGAGGTGATTTTCCAAGTCCATGAGGGCTGCCTTTTCCACCTGAAGCCTCCAGTCCAAATCAGCACTCTGACCAGGGACTTCTCCACCCAGCTGGAGGAGGGCGCTGAGATAGCCAAACCAGAAGTCTTTCCAGGCTTCAGGCAGATGGTGGAAGAGAGAGTCAACCTAGCTGATGCCTGTGTGACTCTGGAACAAAAGCAAAAGTTGAAACAAGTTTTCTTGGATTTCCAAGATCTCTTTGCGGTAGACTCATATGACTGTGGTCGCACCGACATCCACACAACAATCATCCCCACGGACCCTGGCATGACTCCAGTGTTTGTGAAGCAATATCGCTTGCCTCTCGCATCCATGGAGTCCCTTACTGAAATAATTAAGAACCTTGAGTCCAGGGGAATAATCCGTCAAGTCCACAGCACCTTCAATAATCCGGTGCTGGGAATATTGAAGCCAAACGGCCAGTGGAGACTCTGCGCCGACCTCAGGGAGCTCAACAAACGGGTCCATACTTCCCGATGGCCTCTGCCCTACATTGACCAAGGGCTGGCCCAGATCCAGGGGTCACAGGTATTCACTGCAATAGATCTGACCAATGGATACTGGACTGTGCCTGTCAGTAGGGAGGACCAATGCAAGCTGGCTTTTACCTTTGGGGGCCAGCAATACACATGGACCCGGACTCCCTTCGGATACCTTAACTCCGGTAATGAATTCAACATTTTCCTACATAAGGCCATGCCAGACCTGGGTGCGAGGGGTAACCTGGCTTATGTAGATGATGTCCTCATCAAAAGTTCATCTGTGGAGGAACACATAGCGGAGATCCGTTATGTTCTGACCCAGTTGAGGGCCGCCGGAGCAAAACTTTCCTTTCAGAAAGCACAGTGGTGTAGAACCCGTGTTCATTTCTTGGGGCATGAGATTACTCCTCAGGGCCTCTGTCCCCAGGAAAAGAAAGTGGAAGCACTTCAGAAACTGAAAGACCCCACAACTCTGCGGGAACTAAGGAGCCTCCTTGGACTGACTAATTACAGCAGAAAGTTCATTGAGGGCTACGCAGAGATCACCAGACCCCTGATTCATCTCCTGAAGGGGGGGTCAAGTGGGAATGGGGTCCAGAACAATCCGAGGCAGTAAGACAACTCAAAAGAAGCCTCTCACAAGCGCCTTGCCTAGCTTACCCTGTCAGAAACAAGGAGTTCTTCCTGGAGACGGGGTTCTCTAATACGTGCTTGACGGCAGTATTATACCAAAAGCATGACAAGGTCAATAAAGTAATCTCCTATGCGAGCAAAACTTTATCCTCTGTGGATGAAAAATTCAACTATTGTGAGAAGGCACTCCTGGCAACGGTGTGGGCATTGAAGAATTACCGCCCGTTTATCCAGGGGGAACACATCATAGTGGAGACTCCACACCAGCCTCTGCAATATCTCCAAAGTGATAGAATCCGGACCGGAAATGTGAGTAATTCCCGAATTACTTCCTGGATTCTGTCAATGCAAGGCTTTCCTGTGGAGGTCAGATATGGCCAAAACAAGAAGAGTCCCCTCGCGCAAGGTCTGGCTGACTTGCATGATTGTGCCAGAGAAAACTGTCTCGAGGACGAAAGTCTAAAAATAAAGGACAACACGGAGGCATACCTTAATTCCCCACACAAAGTCTTTGAAGAGGACAAGTGTGAGGGAATGCCCACTGTCTATGTGGATGGATGCTCTTACCATGTTGACAACAACGGGGAGAAAGAACTGGTGGCCGGCGTAGGGAATGCATGGGTGAATGAGTTCCCAGAACCCTCCGCTGGATACAAAATTGGTCCCCGAAGTAGTCAGGTGGCAGAATTGATGGCTGTGCATCAAGCCATCCTCACTGCTGTCCAGCATCAACTCCACGAACTGGTCATAATCACAGATTCGGATTATGTACGGAACGGGTTCGTGGAGCACCTGGTTAATTGGAAAACCAGAGGCATGTTATGTGCTAACAACAAACCCTTGAAACATGGGAAGTTGATCCAAAACATTGATGATCTGGTCACCTCGAATGAGATGACCATCTATTGGAAAAAGATCAAGGGTCATTCCAAAGTAGAGGGACCAGACAAAACTGGAAATGACTTAGCTGATCAGCTGGCCAAAACCGGGGCCATCCAAGGGGATCTAATTGAGATTGAGTCCCTGTTGGGGGAAATCCAGGTCACTGCTATCACTAGGTCCCAGACAAATGCTCACAACGACCTTTCAATTGCACAATGGAGTAAGGAGACCCCTGATGCTGATTTGATTACCGCTCAGAAGGGGGATCCAATTATTGGTAAGTTTTACCAACACCTTGAGGACCCTGAGAACTTTCCCCTGACGGATACCGATTACATTGGGAAAGAGGACCTAAGAGTGTTGATGAAATGTCCAAAAATGTTCCGGATCCAAGACGGTTTGTTGGTAAGGAAATCCAAAGCTGGCCACGATCAGTGGGTGGTTCCTACCTCATTCCGAAGCCTGATGTTAAGTCACTCCCATGATGCGGCCACCGCCGGTCATAGAGGGTTTCACACAACATTGGAAATCTTAAGAGAGGTTGCATACTGGCCACACATGGGGCAGGACCTCGACCAATACTTGAAGGGGTGTCTTGTGTGTGCACAATTTCAGCCATCATCCCTCACGCACCGTGCGCCTCTCCAAAAGATGGGGTTGACACTGCCATGGTTTGATTTACAAATCGACTTTGTCGGCCCCGTGTTTCGATCCGCGAGGGGGAATAAGTACATGTTGACTGTGACATGCTTGTTTACCAAGTGGGTGGAATGTCTCCCAGCCCCAAATTGCAAGGCAGAAACGGCAGCTGCCTTGATGATTGACCACATCTTTTCCCGTTTTGGTCTACCTCAAAGGATTGAGTCAGACAGGGGTAGCCACTTCACCAGTGAAGTAATGACAAAGATGTGGGAGATACTGGGGGTCAAAAGGAAGTTGCATATTGCTTACAGGCCAGCTTCTTCTGGGGCAGTAGAGAGATATAACCGAACCATTGTGAGCATGTTAAAGAAGTTTGTGGCAGATTCTGGGCCAAGTTGGGATATCCGATTACCTCTGGTCCTAATGGCCATCAGATCTACCCCTTCATCTGCAACCAAAATGTCACCATTTGAGTTGATGACTGGGCGCAAGATGGTGCTTCCTCAGCATTTGCTCTACAGGACCCAAGAGCAGACACTGATAAATGCCTCCACTACTCATGAGTATGTGGAGAATTTAAGGAAACACCTTCAACATGCTTTTGCTTATGCTCAGCGGAATCTAGAAAGATCAGCTGATAGCATGAAGACCCATTATGACCTGAAAACTTCCAGGAAGGAATATCAGGTGGGGGACCGGGTCTATCTATACAACTTCCAAAGGAACCAGGCCAAGCAGCGCAAATTTTTGCCTACATGGAAGGGACCCTTTGAGATCATCGACAAAATCTCAACTGTGGCCTACAAAATCCACATCCCCAAAGGTCCTTTGGCAGCGGGGGAAGACAAGTGGGTCCACATAAACCAGTTGAAATGTTGCCATCCCAGGCACACTTTGCAACAACTGGAGGAATCCTCTGGAATCCTAGCGGGTACTGTCTCGGACTAATTCAGTTCCAATCATAAAACATACCACATCTAGTCTCTAAAATATTGTGATTTGCATGAAACTGTCTCTTAGTTATACTGTTTTTTTTTTCAAAATAAGAATGTAATGTTTCGTGATGATGAAATGCATATGCTGCCCCACTATCTCAACAGTGGTGGAAAAACGTCTATGAGTAGGTATTGCCGCTCTTCCTTTGTCGTCCTAGGAGAAAGAAAACCTGGAGACGGGCCAAGGAGGACGATCCGGAGACCGGGAGCAGAGACGCGATGGGCCCTGTGTACCGCCCAATACTCCCATCAGGACCGGCGAGGAGAACCGATCGATCAGTACCGGATGGAGAAGAAGATGCTGAGCTGTGCCATTTGCAGAATTGGAAGAAGATTATGCGGACAGACCGGTGCGTGGGTCAAAACCCTTGTGCACCCGACTCCCCATCGACTCAAATTCAAAGTGCAGTCGCGTGGGGGGGCTTGTTGGGTGTCCTGACCCACGTTTAAGCTATCATGCTACAACATTTGGTGCTGTGGGCTTAGAAAATTCAAGATGGCGGAAAACCCACATGTGCGCCGAAATCCAGGAAAGCTGCGCAGTTTGTGCGCACACCAAAATGGTTGCCTCACTTGCCACCCACCAGTGCGAGAATGATAGGCCGGGTTGCCATGAGGGAAATGGGTTGCCAAAGGAAAAACAGTAGCGTCGGTTAGCTTCAAAGCGCTTTAAAACCACCCTGTGTTTCTCTGAAGGCAGGCTCAAAATGTCTATTTTAAACATTGCAACACATCTAAAAACTCACTGGACACCAGCAGACATTTGGTAGAATGGAGTGTTGTGTGCCTACAAAATCTGGGAAATGAAGAGCCCAAAACAATGCTTATAACAAAACTGCTATGGAGTCAGCAGTTTAAGTTGCACTGGATTTAAAGACACTAAAATCGAAAATGTTTAGATTAAATGAGTGACCTATGTTTGGTGTCACATGCCTTTGTAACTGTTGAAATGTCATAGTTTTGCACTTAGAATCAGCATTCTAGCTGCATGCGTAAAATTGCAAGTTAATTTAAAAAGCAACAAGAAAAACATGACAGTTAGCTGAAAGTCTGGCTTAAGGAACTTGAATTCTGCCTGGCAACTACCCCATCAGGAGTGAAACTTGAGTCACAACTGTGTTCCCAGGCCTATCTGCCTTTTGATGGCCACACTAAGGATATGCCATCTCCCTGATAATTGAATTAAGGGGAGCCCCACAGAACACAGGAGCTCTGAACAATGCAACCCCCTTCACCCAGGCAGATGGTTTATTACAGAGGTCGTAAAACAGCTTCCTCTTGGCAGAAGCTGGGAGGGGCACTGCCTGTGAGAGCAAGCTAGCTTGGCAGAAACTGGAAAGACTGGTTTCTGTACCATGTGACCTGAAAAGACACACCTCTATAGCCAGAATATGGTTTTAGAAAAAGATGAATAACTCATAGTACGGACATGTGAACATTTTATAAATGACACCATAATTCTTGTGATTTTTCTGCCCACATTTTAAGAGGTTTTTCGAACCGGTGGCATGTTCAGGGGGGTTTTAGCGGAAAAGTGGATATTACTCTAAATGTATGCATGTTAAAAATCTGACGCTTCATCAACTAATGTCCATACTCCTTGCGCACATGTGTTTAAATTTGGGGTAATGTCCGGAATTGCAAACCAGTTAAAAAGTGCAAAATATTGCCATTTCTGAATGCAAGCTCCCAGGAAGAGCAAAGTTTGGACAGGGTATATCTCCTGTGATATGTGATGTGTGCATGTAATTTTAAACCAATGTTTACCTGTGCAAATATGTCTTTTGTTATCATATATAGAATGTGTGCAATTTGACTGGGGAGTGTCCTCTCTGCAAGCCATAAAATGACATTGCTCTGACTCACAGTTCCTTCCCCAATCAAGTGAGAAATGGAAGTTTGACCAATGATAAGTGGAGAGGGGCTGGCTAGTGATGCTGCTCACACACACCCATTTTAAAAACACATAAAAGCAGAGAGACAGGACAGATAGGGACTTTCAAATCCATTTGCAGCTGGAAGCTCTGCCGGGAAAATCCATACTTTACCTCCATCAATCTCCAGAGAAAGCTGTGCAGAAAGATCCAGACTTTAAATCCCTCAATCTTCAGAATCCAGAGAGAGAGCAGACCCAGATCACTGTGAAGTGCAGAGACCAGAGTCCCGTCTAAAACCTGACCAGATCCATGGCGAGGCCCATTTCACTCAAGAATATAGTGTGAGTACCTAGAAAACTGTGCAGAACCAATCTCCTAGTTAAAATAATATAATTCAATCTAGCTTAATCTAAGTAGAACTGTCTCCTAACTGTCACCTGTCATTTGCATAGCTGTCACCTGTCCTTTTCTAGTTGCAAGCTGCACTTGTCTTTTTGAACTTTAAAATTTCAAATCTGAAAAACGACCTTTATTTAATCGCTCATATCTCCGTGACCGTTTGTGCTAGAGACTTGCAGTAACTTTCATCTGGAAGCTGAGATCCTAGGCTTTCCTCGGACACCAAATCGATAGTGATAGTCCTTGTAGTTCCTCTGTAATCGCGCCAGACGCATCCGCGAATTTTGCCGCGATTTGAAAATTTCTCCACTTGCAAAAAGATAGCTGCTTTTGCTTTCCTCTGAAAAAAAATCGTTTGCCTCATAAAAACTATCCCTGCATCACTGCTAGAGTGAGCCTGAGCTAATATTAACTTGATTTCACTCACCCTGAACCTCTAAAGGGAATTAAAAGCATTTTAGCATATTTTTTTCTTCATTTCCAGCACATTTAAAAGCATTTTGCCTGTGTTTTCAACTTCTGTAGTCTAAGTTGCTGGGTGAACTGAATTACATTTGAATTGCATTTCTGAGAACTGTGTGCTTCCTTCCATTTCCTTGCATTGCATAAAAGGGGGGAGGGGATTGCCAGAGAAAAGTGATTACATTGTTTTGTTGAACGCATATTGAGTAGTTTCTGTACTGCATTTTCATTCCACATTGCATCCATTTGAAACCATAAAAGTATTGTTGCTATCTTATCCATTTCATCTCAACTCCTTAGTGATTATAAGGAAGTGTGCTAGTGCCAGATTCTCCGTTGTTAATCTTTATCATATCAGATTAAGTGTGATATTCAATTATTAATTTATTATAAAGTGTGATAGATATATATTGCTTTACTTCTCAAATAAACCTTTTAATTTGCAAAACAGAACTACTTCTTGGCTCAGTGGGGTCAGGAGGATTCCAAGAGAGGGGTGTTATATAGGGGTAGTCACCCAGAACGCATGAACTGGACATAAAGATATATCAATAAGGGTTTTCATTCAGTATTCTAGACTAGGCGTTGACTTGGCTGTGGTGCTGAATTGAATCCTCTTACAAACTCTACCCCACTGTCAGAAATATAATCACTTAGGTGATTTGAATATTAAGTGGCGTTGCAATTTCCTTTGTTTTGATATTTTTTTTTGTATGTGACATATTTAAGATAAATATATTATCCTAATGTAACCTGAAGCAGAGGATTAAACTGCAAAGAAAACTCTAAGGGCATTATTTTTTCCATATTATTTGAATGACTGAATATCGTTGTGAAAGTAGTGTATATTTGCAACAATTAGGAGACTGACCACATGTTACATTACAATTACTGCAATGTACTGATGAGCATGGATGTATTGATGTTACAAACACATACACTAACATTCACCATGGTGACCATACCAATGACAATTACGGCACATCTAGAATAACACAACCCAAAAACGGTGGGGTCCTTCTCAAGCCATCTCACCATTGGGGGACTTTCAGGCATTCCCATAGTCTACTAAAATGCGTGCCACATTTCTAAATAGATTTGCACTCCAACTAAACTTGTCGCAGCCCAGGAGGCACGCTACCTTGAAGTCTAGGAACACGACCACTCATGTAAGTAACATTCGAAAAGAATTGAGATTTTGTCACTGCGCGAGAGGACTGCGTAACTGTTTCACTAAAGGTCACGCATCCCTTTTTTTACAGAACACTGTAGCTGCTTCACAGCGCCATACCCCTTCACAACGGGTCTTCTACAAGGCCACAACAGGGTAAGAACCTAATGACAGTGCTGTTATTAATTAAGTGGCCACTTCTGTCTAAACTATACACTCAGACATTGATTTGACTTTTTTTACAGATGTCATCCAATCATTGATCCAGCAAGACTCTGAAGATTCCAAACACATACTGTGTACATTTGAATACACAATGATCTACCCACCGATAGGTCACTTTCGTCACTTTCTAGACCTGATATTGCAAATTAACATCAATTACAACATTCTTTCTGTATGTGGTATAGATGGACACAGAATGGGGCGGTCATGACACCAAATGCAGATCTTTCAACATTTGAATAAGAATTCGTCTTCACAGCGACCACACTACACAAGGTATTTTTTCCTTGTTACTCTCATGATTTCCATTGGATTTATTGTCACCATGGTGAGACAATCTCTTGTTTGTTTATTTACTTTTTCTTCCTAGCAAACAGACCCAGTAACTCGTTAGAATAGTCTGAACAAAAGAGGAATTCTCGGAACAGATGTACATTGATTTGTTTAACGCTGCCATAGAGGTGGATTTCTACTTAATTGCCTCTCTAATCACAAATTATCAAATGCAGAATAGAGTGTTACACAACTAACAGATACAAACTTTCCGTTTACCTTGTAGATTGTTTTGTAGTTTGAAGAATCACCATTTAATTGTTTGAAATTGAAGCGTATTTGCTCCTGATAAAGGGAAATACTTTCCCGAAACACGTTGAGCTATTTGTATTGTTTCATATACCTGTGATTAATAAAATACTGTTTGTAATGTACTGTTGATTTGTATTACTACAAGAGGCATTGACTTGATTTATAATCAAAACTACACCTACCGACAGAATTTGCATCACTACAAATTTCTTGAATTTCTGACTGGTAGTTACCAGTAACAAGGGTGTGCAGGGGAAGGGATTGTCCGTCAATTGAGGACACTTTATCTTCTGCAATTAGTCTGATGACTTTTAGTGTCAGAGTCATTTTTTCTCCCTTATGCACCCTAAAATTGAATTACCTTTACTTTACACCTGTTCAAAACCATTACTAGCTTCTTGAATTAAGGTGTGCTTCAGCCTACTTCAGTTGTATTACTTATGAGTAAATTTGTTGCTATGTAATATTCTCTGCCCCACTTTTCAGCACTCACCACCTTCACTTTGCCACCTTACACTCAAGCCCTCCTACTACACAACCACTCCCCTATCCTACCAACTATCCCTCTACTTTCTGGCTACCAGGCCGGTGGCATGACGCAGGAGTCATGGAAGCATTGCCTCAACCTACGAGGCTGATTTTCCACTTAATGAGGAATGTTATACGGTTCCACCGCACGATGAGGTGCTATCTCTCTGGAAAACACATCATTTGATCTGGGCTGCCCTTTTCTCTATTCTTAATGATATATATACATATGTCTGTACTGTTTGGAAGGATTGCAACCTCACAGAGAAATGTAAATGTATCTTGGCTGCTATTGCAGTACTATTGTTCCTCTTGTGATGCCTTTCCATTGAACCATGTAAGTGTACCTTGGCAAGCAAATTCTGGGCTTGCAATTTGTAGTCCTTTAGACTGCATACTTATACATGGCTGAAACCTCACAGACACTCCTACCCACAGTGCCATTCAACCTCCTACGAGGTCATAACACTATTCAGCAAGACGCACATCCAGCACTATCAACTGCCATTGCCAACCATAGTTCGAATCACAGCATGCGCATTGGCACGTCCGTATTCCTCCCCTGTGGCCATTGCACTGGGCAAAAGATCTGCTGTGTGTATCATGCGAGTGTGCGGCATAGAAGGGTAGCTGCTCACTGCTTCAGTGTCTGCAACATGAACTGTGCTCTTGACCACGGCAGGTGTATGTCAGTATCTTCAATGTCCTTCCTCTGATGGACTGGCGCATCGTTAGAGAACCCTGACTCCAGTTTGGAACATATCAGCATGGCGACCCATACAGATTGCATTCTTTTGCAGGACAGATATAGTCCATATTTATTTATTTATTTATTTATTATTATGTATTATTGTATTGTAACCTTTAACAAATCTATTTTAAAACATTTCATCCACAAAATTAATTTCCAAACAAATACAATCAAGAAAAGAAAAAAAGAAAAACATGAATTGAACTACATCACATACGTTCTAAATGAAAAATGAAAAACAGAGAATAAAGTAAGGACAAGGGGTTCGCCCTAAATAACATTGAGAAATCAAACCAGATACGGAAGTTGAACTCGAGAAACATCAAGTAATTATTGGTTGTCCTTTAACAATATTTGGAGTGTGCAGGGGACGCCAGTGTTCCACAGCCCGTGGACACTCCTTCTCTTTGTTCTTATGACTATGACAACCTAGTGTCAGGGTTGTGTCTTTCTCCTCTGCACCTCACTACTTAACATCACATAACTCTTTATAAACACGAGCAGTGTTTCATCTTTTTGTCTAATAATTAAACAGAACACACCAGTGCAGTTGTTTTTAATATATTCGTCATCAACACTCATATTGAGACTTCCATGGTCGCTGCAGATGCTAAAGTTAAGAATGTCTTGCAGGGAATTTTGTGGTCCATAAGGATGGGTTTGTATGCGGGTGGCCAGGTTTTGCGTGTTGCCACCTCACTGGTGTAAAGAAGTGACGGTTTACTTGCAAACTGCTGAGATATGGAATCCAGAGACGCAAAGGGATTTTGGAGCACCAACATCCTGAGTACACAAGAAAAGGAGCTAAACAGGAATGGGGTAACAAAAGGGATGGAGCAGGAAAGGAGGCCAAATGGTAACGGGGAGGGTGAGGCAAGAAAAGGGGCCAAACAGGAAAAGGGGCAACAAAAGGGAATGGAGCAGGAAAAGAGGGCAGGCGGTACCGGAGGGAGGGGGGCAAGAAAAGGGGCCAAACAGGACTGTGAGGGCAAGAAATGGACCTGAACAGGAATGGGGGCAAGAGAAGGGGCTAAACAGGAATGGGGCAACAAAAGGGGATGGAGCAAGAAAGGAGGCCAAATGGTAACGGGGAGGGGGAGGCAAGAAAAGGGGCCAAACAGGAATAGGGGCAACAACAAAAGGGAATGGAGCAGGAAAAGAGGCCAGACGGTACCGGAGGGGCAGGGGGGGCAAGAAAAGGGGCCAAACAGGACTATGAGGGCAAGAAATGGGCCTGAACAGGAATGGGGGCAAGAAAAGGGGCTAAACAGGAATGGGGCAACAAAAGGGGATGGAGCAAGAAAGGAGGCCAAATGGTACCGGGGAAGGGGCCAAACCGGAATGGGGCAAGAACAAGTGCCAAAATGGGAATGGGGCAATAAAAAGAGCCAAACGGGAATGGGGGCAAGAAAAGGGACAAACGGGAATGGGGGCAAGAAAAAGGGCCGAATGGAGTGGGAGGGGCAAGGCCTAAAAGGCAATGGGGGCAAGAAAAGAGGCTAAAGGAGAATGGGCACAAAAAAGGGTTTAAAGGGTGCCCGGGGCAAGAATAGGGGCAGATATATAGGTACAATGCTGATGTTTTAGGGAGGAGGCAGGGAAAAGGGGATGGGGAAGTGCTTGTGTTTATGGGGTGGAGAGTTGGGCTATGGAAAAAATATAGGGACAGCGACAAGATTTTTGGAAGGGTGGGAGCATGGGAGAGGTGAAGGGTAATGAACGCCGAATGAGCACAAAGAGGTGGTGAGCAGTAGACTGCCTAACACACTCTTTGTGTTCACTCTTCGCTTACCTTAAAACCCGTCTTCACCAGCATCTATAACCATCGCGCCTGGAAGTAGTCCTGTCCCAGCCAATCAATGAGTGGCTGGGGCAGGACAGGAAGTCAAGCAGCCAGGAGTCCACAAAACAGGAAGTGAGGCAGGCGACCTCCTGGTAAGTGCTTTTTTAAAACATTTATCTTCTGGACTGTTGGGTGGCTCTGCTGGCAGTCGCGCTCATGTCTTGAGTCTACCCTCTTGACGGTAGCCTCACGTCATGAGTGCCACCTCTGACCCGACGGCCGGCCGCAATGCTGCCCCCTTCGAGGGCAAATGCCCCGCAGGCAGCTGCCCACTTTGCCCGCCCCAAGAAACCAGGCTGGACACAGTTATTGGGATTGACTATTAGAGGTAGACGTGAAGGGACATGGTGGGAGGGGATACAGAGGGTTGCAGGCATGGGACACGGGCTAGAGAGCGAAAGGCAGAACCAGTCCTGATGATAGCATATGGCAGTTCTAAACCCTTGGCATAAGCTTAGTTTCAATCCCCAGTCTAGCCGCCATGATTGCATTTATATAAGAGCTACTGTGGGATCCTGCTTTAGAGGATCTGCTGTATCGTCATTCATTCAAGGTAGCTATTGAACAGCGTTCCCCAGATCCAGTATGTTTGGGAAAAGAAATCGTATTCACGGTCAATCAATTCCCTTAAATGCTTGCAGAGGAGAAGCTGCCAAAGGTTAGTCTCAATGATACACATACCTGTGGTCTTCTATTGTAAAGTTAGGGACCGCACGCCAATTTATGCTCCTCATTGCATACCAGGTTTACAAGAGAACTCGACAGAGGGGAACAAAAGATGGGACACAAAGTGTATGCCCATTACTACAAACAACCATACTTCTCTTTTGTTTCTTAACAAGTGTACTTATTCTGCAGACACACTGTAGGCCCCAGTGGGATTGCCTTCCATACATACCACGGCCCTATTAACTATCTGGCATTACTGAACGGTACTTACTATTACTAGTTGCCATGACTCGGGAGCAGACTTGGCGGCAGGCCTGAATTCTTATCCTCTTTTATTCACTTTAAATACACTATGGATCCCTTGGAAGTCTTCAAACAATCGGAAGAACTGCCACTACTGTATACGAAGGAACGCTGCAACGGTTGCCACGGCATGATCATTCCGGGAAGTGAGCATGCTGCCCTTCCCAAGATAGCAGAGGTGTGGGACCGATGCAGTGCAGAACAAGGCCCAGAGCTTAATCCAAGATGGACAATCCGTCTGGGTCACAGGGGCATGTCCTATCCTTTTGCTGGCCTACCAAAAGTACCAGTAGATCTTCACGTCACTATGTTACTCGATTGTGTCCTATCTTCCTGCTGCAGTTCTTTTTATGCCACACTTTGCTCTTCTTTTTCCACAGGTTTCTTTGAATTCCTTCTCCACTACTTGCTGTGGAGTCCTCCTGGACCTTTCCAATAGCCCCTTCCTCAACTTCCTATACCTCTTCTTAACGTCCTATTCTGCTCCTGAGCTGCCTGTAACCTTTCCCTGGGGTTCCTCCTGCTTCATTCCTGATCCATTCTGCATCTCCAACTTACTTCCAAACACCAGGAACTACTGGTCCACAGTGCTGAGGCTAGCCTGTTCCCAGGATCTATTGCTTCATGTATTTTGGAGATGTTTTCCCCTTCAGGGGGCTTCCTCATTGTAATCCTAGTATTCCGGGGGCCACTTTGATTGTCAATACAGGGAGGCACCAGTGGTTTCCAGTGGGAGACGTTCCCCAACAAGAAAACCTGTAAGCCAAACCTCCAGGTGAGACTTGCCATTGATCATAATAAATGCAATTAAAAACTCAATCAACGTCCACCCACAGGCCATTGACATGAGAGGATAGCCATACCTAGGACCTGAATTACAAAAGAGAAAATGCCTGATTGAACGATACAGTATTATTATTGTATTTATTGAGCACAGACCTATTTATTTATTTATTTGCATTTTTAAAGCGCTCACACAGCCTGGGGGCATCGAGGCGCTGTTACAGAATTCTTTTTTTTTTGTTTGTTGTTGTCTTAGTTGCATATTTATAACACGCGTATGGACCAGGGGCGAACCTGTTTTGCTTTGTGTCATCTTGTTTCCAAGGCGAGCACGTTGCCACTGAGCTATCCTTCCTAGCTTTGAGACGCAACAGAGCACTTTACAGAGGTATACAACAGTACATTTCTATAACAGTGCACATTTCAGAGGTAACAACAGGATGGATATACAGCACGAGGTAGGATACAGAGGAGGGGTACACAGCTGTACAGGGTGGCGGGGAGGAGAGGAGCAGACGGCGTCTAGCAAAACAGGTGGCACGGGGGTGACGTGATGGCCTAAGTGTTGAAGAGGAGCTCTGTTTCAGGCGATATAAGCTATGTGAAAACTTCCACCTAAAAACGGAAAATGTACCTGCATCGAAACCAGTTTCTTGCACAATAAGCAGATACCTTCACAGAATAGTATTGATATCGCCCCCTCGTCGCTTTCAAGTCAGAAGCTGTGTCCTGAAGAAGACTATATATGTTTACCAATTTGGTCCTTATATTGATTAATTTCACCACTCAAACACAGCACAAGTAGTATCAGAGTTCCTCTTCATTCCTATGAATGAATTATACCCTTTACTGAAAAGCGTCATTTCTGATGGGGGCGTGTGGGTGTGCCCCCGCACATCCCACTGAAGGTCCTAGGCTGCCCTAGGAGAGAGCAAGAAATGTAATGCTCATTGAGTCTTCCATGAAACACCTTTAATGCGCAAAACTCTTTATTCTAAAGGATGCGCGCACCCCCACAACTAAAACAAGATGGATGCCGCAGCAAAACAAACAGCCATCCCAGAAAGCAGTTCCCGCGGGGCTCCCATTGCGTCATTCATGTTAATGAGCTGCTCCTATTCTCGTAGATCTTCGGGCGGCCCTTTCGGATTTTATCTAGGCGGTCATTAGGGCACTGGTGTCTGGGGGAGCAGGATTTATGGCAAGACTGGAGCCCCATTGTATATACAGTATGTTTCTTTAATTACTGCGCCCCAGCTGGAAAGAGTCCTGCTCTGCGGGGCAGCAGGATTTGGAATAAATAAAGCCGACAAGCAATAAAGTCCTTAACTGTCTCCAGGTAAGGCCCCTTCACTGGACCCGTGCTGCACGTTAAACATACTATTTTCTTGCTTTTGCTTTCTGGGTTATTGTGATAAAGGAAATAACATGTGATGGCCATTTCAGATGTATATTGGTAAATGAGTACGGGATACGATGTAGAGCAATAACAGCACCCCAGGCAATGTACCTGCCACGTGCATGATGCTGTCCAGACGATTACCTTGTTCTGCTAGTAGGTCACATGTCTGCAATACAGGCATAGCCCGGGTTATCAGGCAGTGAGAAATGGGTGGCATCTCTGTTCAGTGGGATTACAAAAAAATCAAGTGAGCCGAGTGTCCCCCCCCACCCTAATGTCCCCACTGCGTGAGAGTGGTCGGTGTAGGAGCAGGCAGCCGAACAGCTGGGTAAAGGGAGTCCAGAGCAGGCAAGCTTTTGCCACTCATCCTTGAGACCCTACTGCCATGCATCACCCTTTCAGTGTAGTCACCGATGCAGCCATCTTGAGAGAGCAGGTGATACACAACCACTGGCAAACTAACGAGTGCTAGGTGTTTTCCATAGCCGACAGGGAAAGTAGGAGTTTAATATTTATTTTCTTGTTAGCCCAACTCACTTTCTTCCATAGGGCATGCATGTTGGGGTGCATGCTTATGTGTGTCAGGGGCGCATCCAATGTGGCAGGAGTAAGGAAGTTAACTATGGGAAAAGTCCTGTTTTTTTTCTCATAGGGAATTCGGGTTCTCCAAATGTGTGGTCAAAGAAGTTAGCAAGACAAAACTAGCCATCTTCATGAGGTGTTATGCCCCACGCCAACACTACAGTCTAGAGCAGTTGTAGCTGGCGAATGTGCATAATAAATATATTGTATGACTAATCTGTAAATATTATATAATAAATATTTTCCCTGAGTTGAACCGAGCACGCACACCTGAACTTATCCAGTAAGGTTTTCACCAGTGATTTCCCTTAGATACTTTTTCAAATAATGGGTTGAAATTGTGCATGTCACAGCAAAAATCTAGACAAATTGGGTAACAATGTAACATGTACACTCTGCTCTGCAGGGCACACATGGAACACTCCAGTAGATGCCAGGTCACCAACAGCACACAGGAACATTTTGTTATAGGTGTTTATGCTGACTGTCCCCAACAGAAAAAGTAGGAGAGCTTGCTTAAAAATATATGCCTGCAATGCCCAACTTTTAAGCAGGCTCTGCTCAACTTACATCATGAGGTCTGTCCCCCTGTCAGGATGTTTGTGTCCAGAGAAAGTAAATAGGCCTCTCTAAAGAAATACATGCCAGCATTGCCCCTGTAAAACACATTTAAAAATACATGCCAGCATTGCCCCTGTAAAACAATTTCTGGCTGCTTGTGCCCCGAAAAAAGGCCAGTCTCAACAATATATGTTTTCACTGGCCACCGTTCATGCTGCTAGTGCCCAAATCAACTACTGCATTCTGTCTCAGTATAGGCCCACGCTGACTCCAGTTCTGTCTCATGTTGCTCTCAGTATCCACAAACTGAGCCTTTTCCCCAGCCACACACAGACACACAGACATACATACATATATTGTCTTGTATTTGTATAGCTCCGCCTGGCATATTTTATGGCGTTGAAGCATCGGTATGTACACATAAACAAATTCACGCAAACCTACATTTTCCTAAACTTACCACTTTCCTTTGTTATGAGCCTAAAGCCATAAATGGTTAATTATTTCACTTCGGACATTCGGAAACTTAAAATCCCTGTAAATTGTCCAATATGCATTGTTTGCCATGTCATGTGCCAGGGATCTAACTACACCGAAACTTGGGGCTGCGGGTAGACCAACACTTCAAATTGTGGCTTTGGCAATTGCTAGTTCATGCTCCATCTGCATCCAACCATAATCCCATCTAAGGTCCAATATTGCATAATGATGCACGTCTAAAAATGTCCTATTTTACACCACTGTATCTTTATCACTTTAAGACACACACTAAAAGAAACTGTGTAATAAGGTCACCTGTATATAGAGATTGTATGTCACAACCTTCCAGCTTTATGTAATGCATGATGTTAAGAACATTGGACTATTCACATAAAGGCAAACATATTTTGTATCAGGTCAAGTAAGTTGACATCATGGACGTACATGAATATTTAAAAGGAGCTTTAGTGTGTTACTTTATTTTTTTGTAGCAAACACATATTTGTTATGCAACTGAAGGAGAGGGGGTGTCTTTCATTTGGAAATCCTTACTCCATCCTTACGCCAATTGACTAAAGGCTCACACCAAAGAAAGTCGCGGTTAACAAAAGAAATGTTTCCTACCGTGTTAGAGAGGCCGATGTTAAGGTTCTTTTTATCATCTGCATTTAGTTCCTGTTGCTGACAGCTGTGAACGTGAGCAGGCCCCTCCCGCAATGACCCAACATCGAAAGATGGGTGGCGACAGCCATTACGTGAAACGGTTTTCCATTAGCAGCAGGGCATTGCTAGGAACAAAAACAAGTGTGAACAATGTGCTGCCCTGAACGCCAGGGAATGTGCGGCCAGAGCCCTTTCTCCAGCCTCAGGGCCCTCCCGAAGAGGAGCAGCTGTGGGAAAAGTCATGGGCCGCTCTGAAATGTCCTGGTTACCTGTACTGTGGAGCCCAGTGGGTGGGAACGGGGGTGGGGGGGTGCTTCCCCCTTCCCCCTGCAGTAGGTATGCTGCGTGTTTGTGTGTTTGTATGTGTTGGACCCTCATTTTCCTTCTTCTGCTCGCTGTCTATGTGTCAACAACTGTCCTGCAGTTAAGTACATCAAGGCTACGTTTGAAATAGCTCGCATAGCCGACATAACACATCTTGAAACTTTAAAGAAGTAGTTAAATCTTCTTCAATCAATCTCTTTGGATGCTATGGGATCAGAAGGTTTTCTGGTTGGTAATGAATTCCCAGGATTCAAGAGTTCAGCCGCAGTTGCTGCATTCTTGCTCTTATGAATGGTGACAGCTGATGTGATATGGTCTTCTTAACAAGTGTGAGTGTGACAGTTAGAGGAGGAAGATGGAAGGTGTGCTTGACCTTGTGTGTTGTCCATTTAGAGGAGTAGGATCAAAGGCTTGCTTGACCATGTGTGTTGTCCATTTAGAGGAGTAGGATCAAAGGCTTGCTTGACCTTGTCTGTTGTCCAGTTAGAGGAGGAGGATTGAAGGTGTGCTTGTCCATGTTTGTTGTCCATTTAGAGGAGGAGGATCAAAGGCGTGCTTGACCTTGTGTGTTATCCAGTTAAAGCAGGAGCATCGAAGGTGTGCTTAACCTTGTCTGCGGTCCATTTAGAGGAAGAGGACCGAAGACGTGTTTGACCTTGTTTGTTGGATAGTTAGAGCAGTAGGATCGAAGGCTTGCTTGACCTTGTGTGTTGTCCATTTAGAGGAGGAGGATTGAAGGCATGCTTGACCTTGTGTGTTGTCCATTTAGAGGAGGAGGATCAAAGGCGTGCTTGACCTTGTGTGTTGTCCAGTTAGAGGAGGAGGATCGAAGGTGTGCTTGACCTTGTGTGTTGTCCATTTGGAAGAGGAGGATTGAAGGCGTGCTTGACTTTGTTTTTTATCCAGTTAGAGGATGAGAATCAAAGGTGTGCATGACAGTGTGTGCTGTTGATTATTTTACTGGCACTGGATCACCCGTGTTGATCTCAGAGCATCTCACTTTCTGGCAGTGATCCATTTGCTGTTAAATTCTTTCCTTTTGAAAGAGGTCTCTTATTTCCAGTGTTAGGACATCCCAAGGAATTTGAGCAGATGCTGGAAGATTCAAGAGGTGTGCCCTCATTTTGAGGCCGAACATGAGTTCTGATGGGCAATGATTTGTGGTACCATGCAACGTGTTTATGTAATGCCTGACCCAAATGTTGGGTCGAATGCTTTTGAGTGAGCCGACATGCTTGAATACTCGTTGCTTAAGAAAACTCTCTACGAGACAATTAGCCTGAGGCCACAGGTGGATGACCATTTCGCGATAGTCAGAAAAAGACTTAGGGCCTCATTACGAGGTTGGCGGAATGGGTTTACCAGTAATGGTGCCGGTAAACCCATTCCACCCTATTACGAGGTTCCCTGGTCAGACCAGACGTCCTTAGCGGGTCCCGCAAGGGGACCAAGGAGCTAATAACAGGCCCGTTATTAGCTCCATCCCCATTCCCATTGAGCCGTATGGGGGGTCAGATGGGAATGGGGATTGGTTTTATGAATGAGGAATTACCGGGTCCTCCAAGGTTGGAATGACCCGGTAATTACTCATTCACAGAACCCGCAGCTGGAACCCGGTATGGAGGCAGCCATGCCTTATTAAGGGCATGGCTAAATCCATACTCGTAATGAGGCCCTCAATGTCTGATCCACTGAAAGTGGGACAATTATCTGACTTCACAGATAGTGTCACGTGGAATTAAGGTTTACTGGAATGCTCCACAAGGACCATAAGAATGTAGGCTACCTTCGGAAGTGTTTAATTTCTTACATATCCCCCCACCCCACGCAAAGAGGAGACGCCACCAGTGGGTTCAGGATTCAGATGTTTAATTATGCTTTGGCACACTTGTCAGCATTTCAGAGTGGAAGCCACTATCTTGTCTAAAGTTGTGAAAATGAGACCCTCTCTGGTCGTTAACATTTCATTGTGTACAAGTTTCCGACTTTGCAGCTCCTCAGCATTGACTCCTTCTGTCTTGTTCCCCAATAACCTTTGGGCATGAACAGGTTTCATGGCCATAGTGGGATCTCTCCTGGAAGATGCAATGATGTCTTCCACAGTTGTGGCAAAGGTCCTTGCGTTGAGAATACGTTAGCTGTGTATTCCTCTGCTCATCATGTATCACAGAGTCATGGGATATCAGGAACCAACAGAAAATATCAGCAGGATTGTGTTCTTTACATGGTTAGGGCCTCATCACGAGTTGGGTGGTAGCCCTTAAATGCGGCAGTAATGGTGTTACTGCCGCATTTACTGCTCCACCCAATCTTGAGTCCATCGTGTTTACCACCAGCTCAGAGCTGGGGGTAAACACGCTAGAAAAATGCCCATTTATGGCACAATTATCGCTGGCGGTATTACCGGGTGGTAATTGCACCACAAATTCCCAATTGGGTCCCATAGACCCAATGTAGAATCGGGAGTAATGGTTAGTGCCCAACCCATGATCCGGCTGTAATACCACCGGACGGGTGGGTGCTAGCGCAAATAAAGTTGGGCAGTATCTCAGTCGGGATACCGCCCAACTCGTGATGAGGCCCTTTCTGTATGATGTTGAATTGTTAATCTTCTAAATGTAGGTTCCCAGCTCTGTATTGGGGGTTGCATCCTGATTTAGGATTACCATAGATAGTGATGAACACCTGATGATCAGTCATTACAGTGAATGTTTTCCCAATGGATGAGGTGATACTATTAACAGGCCCATACAACCGCTAAAGGATCACACCAGTGGATCTCCTGCTATCGTAAGAGACTGTTTTCCTTGAAGTGTCTCTTTCTGGCTAGCACCATGCCAGGAGTTCACCTGAGACAGTAGGAGTGGCTTACGCAATCAGTTCTGTACACAGATCAGAGTTGAAATAAGCCAAGCACTCGGCACCTGATAGTCTTTCTTGATGGTTTCAAATGCCACATGGCTCTGTGCAATCCACACCTTGGGCCATCTTGTGATATGTGGAGGAGGTGGACTGATGGATGCAACATATTGTATACAGCTTGAACAGCAGCTAGCCAGCCCTAAAAAAGAATGCAAGCTGGGTGGCAGCAGGCATCGAAATGAGTGTCTACTTTTCTGGGTTAAAAAATATGTAAATATACAAGGTGAGTGGCAGCTTCTGAAACTCACATGTGTTCTTATTTAATGTTAGCTGCATGTCAAGGGCTGTGCATCCTCTTCTGAGTGTGTAATCATGTGTCGTTTGAAGCATACCAAAATCAGGAGATCACTGATATCATTTAAGCAGCCAAGAAAGTGCACTTCCTGTAATACATCAGCGGCTGAAAAATACCAAAGTCTCACTCTTTTTAGCAGTAAACACCTTTGAGGGTCACATCTGTGATGATGTAATGAATGGCAGCCTCCAGTTCTAGTCAATGATATCCTTTTATCAAATCAAGCATGGAAATAGCGTTGTCTCCAATGAGATGGCGTATCAAATCATTGATTCTTGGAATTAGATGTCTCTCTCTCTCTCTCTCTCGCTCACTCACTCTGCATGTATTGATTTGACATGCACATGTTTACCCATATTCATGCTTGTCCACTTGAATCCCTTTCTGACACTGGGACTATTAGTGAAATCCAAGGCGTGCGACCACAAACCGCGTCAATGTCGTCCTGCTGAAGCAGTGACTGGCGTTCCACTTTCCAGTCGTTTTACCAGCGACGGGAAAAGCTTGTTAATGAAGTTGTGTCCCGATCCTGGTCCCCGCTCATGATATGGTACATAATGTAGAGCAACCCATTTGTTTGGTTGGCAGGTCTGTAGGAGTAGGCTTTGGTGCATGCTGGACTCAAGGCGAGTTGATTTGGCATGTTCAAGTAGGCATCTTCAACCATCATAGTCATGCTGGTCCCACTTTCCATGAGGTATTCTGTTGATGAGAATTTTCTGAATCCATCTTGTCTCGGCGTGGGTGCATACCCACTTGATTGATGGGCAAGTGTGAACAAGAAGCCGTGACAGGATAGACAGCTCTTTCTAAAATACCTCTATGTGCTTCGATCGAGCCTCGCTCCTGTCTGATGCCAAAGTTTCTTCCTCCGCTGGCACTCGCTGCTGCCCTCTCTCATGCGTGCCACAGATTCGGCATATTTCTCCCATAGGTAAACTGGGTCATTCATGTGGGAAATCTGAAACTGTTTCAACAGAGGTTCACCTTCTCAACCAAAATCCCATCTAAGCAAGTAAAGAATGTTTGGCTTGAGGTGCGGAAGAGAGGATGGAGGGTCCTGCAAACTCTTGCTTCTTAGGAGGGAGACAAAACACAGAATCACCATCAGCCCTTCCAGAAGAAAGATTCCAGTTGCAACCTCTCAGGACGTGTCGATCAGAAACCCTCCAGTGCTCATTGAGGGAGGCGTAGGTCTTCTTACTCTCGACAGACATTCCGCTTAACGAATCGTGATGTCCCATGTTAGAGGCTATGCTCAAAGAACATTGGAGCAATGGGAAATTTCGATTCTTAATTTAAGTGAAATATAACCGTGTTAGGTCAGAATTCTGAACTGATTGTCTGTTTTAAATACAAACAAAAGAGAAATGCACAAACCCTCGGAATGGAAATGCCACCACACCACTTACGGGAGTAACACCTGCCCTCGCCTAGAATGTTAAACCCTTTCTGCTAGCCGAAACTGCAGTGGGAATAATTATCTGAAGTAGTGGCGTTTTAGTAAGCTTCCAGCCCCGGGTTGCAAAGGGAAAGCAAGTGCACTGATATACCGCTCTGATCCTGTGGACCGGAGGGCACTCTTAGCTATTGGGCCCTCAAAACTCTGTGGGAAGGGTACCAGAGTGGGTAAGAGCATTCCTCGCTGGCAGATATCAATGTATCGAGATGTGGTCTTCCAGGGCTTAGCCCCTTTCCAGTGCACTGGCATTGCTTTTTTCAATCCTTTGCCCGGAAGTGGCATCTCAGTCTAAAGTGGCACCGATGCTCATCTACATTTTCTGAAAGCTCCCCCTTTGCTTGTTTCTGACATTCATTTTCAACCCCCAACCCCTTCCCTCTCTTCCCCATCCCCTCCCTTATAGTCTAAACCAAGGAGTCAGTAAATCCATTACATCGCCTTTATGCTTGAAACTATAGACAGCCAGCACGCTGTCACCAAGATTTCTTCTTCTTTCAAAAGAATTGCTCTTAGGAATAGCCATATGTTTCCTTTCTGTTATTCCTTACATTGACAATTGTAAAATGGCATTTTACATGCAGGACCACAAGTACCATAATGCAATCTGATGTGAGTCTGAAAATCAGGACTGGTTTACCATTCCATACCTCACATGAGACAAGATTACTAATCTCTGAATACAAGCATGCATCTTGTTATGCATAACTGATTAATTGTGCAAGCAGAGGACACTGCTTTCATATAAACAAAGCATGCACATCATAGGATGGTTAGCACTTTCAACTTAAAAACAATGTTTATGTGCATGTGTTTAATTTGGAGAAGGAAAGGTTAAGGAAATTTGAAATCCCAATGGGTCCTTCGCATTGAGCTGCGACTTGACACAGACAGGAATTATCCCCCTCTCCTTTTCGCAAGTGTGTCTGCTGTAGCCTGATTAAAGAAATGGCAAATACTTAATTTAAAAGAGACCAAGACTGGGCAGGGGAATGACTTTCGGTAGCCCTTGAAGCTGTGCTGGGACATGACCTTAACATTCTGTCAAAGCCCTTGATCAGTGAACCTGAGCAACGCTTAATTAGGACATCATGGAGGCCCAACTCCTTGATTTGTACCATTAAGAAATATAATTTTCTGTGTTTTCAATGATGCAGAAACATATCACACATTTTAGTAATTTCCACCACTCGGCCATTTGCCCTCTTTTTAGTTCTGATAGAAAGCTGGTGAATGCTACTTTGGCAAATAATTCCTGTGTATAAGGGCTTTAGGATTTGTGTACGAATACATTGGAATTCGATTCTCTTTTTCTTCCTGTTGTGCATGCATCCAAGTTTAATGTATGTGTTGTAGCTTGCTGTTTAGATTTGTCACATATAAGTGTCACTCTGTGGCCAAAACAATGCTACAAAAAAGAGCAAGAAGAGAAAGGGTGTTGAGAAGATGTTCTTCTCCTTCGTCTACAGTCCATCATGACAGCCATTCTCCTTCGTCAGTTCTTCATCACAATCCTTAATCACATCCTTCCTTTTCCTTTGTCCTAGTCCTAATTCATCCTAGTCACTTTCCTTCATCATTATAGTGATTTGTTAAAGTTCTTCCCCTTTGTCACAATCCTTCACCTTCATTACAGTCCCTCACCTTTTCTGTCCTTCACCACAGTCCTCCTTCATCACAGTACACCTTTCGTCACAGACCTTCATCACAGACTTTCTCCTTCACCATAGATTTTTGTCACAGTCCATCTCTTTTGTCACTGTCCTTCTTCCTTCTCAGTCCTTCTTCATCACAGTCCTTCCTCGTCACAGTCCTTCATCAAAGTTCTTCTCTTTTGTAAAAATGTTTCCATCAATACAGTCTTCGTCACTGTCATTTTCCTTTGTCTCAGTACTTCACCAGCCTTGATCAGTCTTTCACTTTCATCATATTCCTTTGTCACAGTGTTTCACTTTTGTCACAGACCTTCATCGCAGTTCTTCTCCTTTGTCACAGTCCTATGTCGTCTTCTTAATCATTTCTTTGTCACAGTCCTTCTCCTTCATCACAGTCCTTCTCATTCTTCACAGGCCTCCTTTGTTATAGGGCCTCATTACACGGTAGGCACTAAGGGATTACCGGCACCGGTAAGGTCACCGGTGCCGGTAATCCCTTACCGCCCTACTATGAGGTCCCTCGGCGGTCCCGTCCTTAACGCCTGGTCTGACCAGGCATTAAGGACGGGACCCGCTGAGGGACTTCAGAGCTGATAACGGTACCGCAAATTGCGGTACCGTTATTAGCTCCTTCCCCATTCCCATTGAGCCCTATGGGGGTTTAAATGGGAATGGGGAATGGTATTTGGAATGGGGACTTACCGGGTCCTCCAGGGTCGGAATGACCCAGTAAGTCCCCATACCGCCTACCCGGACCCGGTATGCAGTAAGGGAGTAGCCATGCCGCTAATAGCGGCATGGTTACCTCCTACCGTGCAATGAGGCCCATAGTCTTTTTCTTTCATCGCATTCCTTTTTTATCACTGTCCTTTTCTGTGGTCAAAATCTTTCTTCTCCCCGTTCCTCCATCATAGAGTTCTTTATCATAGTCCTTCTCCTTTCCCACAGTTCTTCTTATTGTCCTGATCCCACAAATTCATCAAATATCTCCTCGGCCAACAGAGTCCTTCACCCATGTCACAATCATTCTCCTTTATCAAGGCTCTTTCACTTTTTGTTAGCCTGTTTTATTCATCACAGACCTACGACTCAGTCCTTCTCCTTTGCCACAGCCCTTCTTCATTACAGTCCTTCTCCTTTGTCCCAGTACTGCGCTATCACAGTCTGTTTCCTTCATTGGAGTCTTGATTTGTAAACAGTCATTTCCTTCCTAACGGTTCTTCATGACAGTCTTTCTCCTTCATCACAGTGCTTAATAACAGTCCTTCATCACAGTTGTTCTCCTTTGTCCCAGACCTTCAGCATAGTCCTCCTCATTCATCACAGTCTTTCATCAGTCTTTCTCCTTCATCACATTCCTACTCCATTGTCACAGATCTTTAGCATGGTTATTTTACTCCATTCTAGTCCTTCTCCTTCAAAATAGTCATTTTCCTTAGTCACAGCCCTTCTCCTTTCTAATAGTCCTCTTTGTCATCTGAGTCCAACTGTCTCAGGCACATCTCGCTCAGTCAATCACAATCTCCCTATCGATTGCCCCACTTTGTTTATCTTTCCTTCTTATCCGACTACATTTGTCGCACTCTCTTTGTCTCACTCTCTCTCTTGCCGGCCTTCTTTTTCTCTCACCGTCATTGTCACTGTATTTTGTAGCAAAGCCGCTGCAATATAATACAATACAATATCACCATAGATATACAACAAGAATATAATGGGTAGCCCACAATCCAGAAAATAAGGCATAGCCATACTAAGACACGATCAATACATATCACAAACTCCTTGAAACAGCCCTTGTGTCCCTGTCTCAGAGCTCTCCCTATCTTTGTCTTAGCATACTCAGCAAATCAGGGGCGCAAGGGGCCTTCGTTTTTCATGTCAGACTACGGTGTGCCAATGAGTCACTACATCGATCACTCTCTCATCCTCAGTTCATGAGCAGTATTCCACTGCCTCCTTGCACATTGTAACATTCTTTGACCTGACAAGGGATATGAGCCCCTTCCATCACTGTGGGCATAAGAGTAAGAGGTGCGCCATGGTCTCAAAGTCTTATTATCACAATCAAGCCCCCAGGTGCCTTGGCATACTTAGCGGTTAGGTAACCCAGAGGGATGCATCACCATATAACCTAGAAAAATAACTTCTTGGCTTCCTTTTGTATTCTTGAGTCCACGTAAGTCACCATCCCCCATATATCCTTATGTTTGAAATACAAGGAAAGCATTGGGTGTTTTGAGTTACCCAACACTCGCCCCCCCTTCTCGTTTTCCAAAATCTCTCTCTTGACTCCCTAACAAAATCCCTAGTATTTGTAGTTGGAGACTCCCACAGAGTTCCAAAGCCCAATGCCTACGTTATCCTCACCCCAGCCAGCCACACAACCTTGATTCAAGCATCCCTGCCTACTTTCAATGGTGCTTGGTATGCACTGGCCTGGCATTTTACACTTCTGTATAGATACTGTTACTTTCTGTTAGAGGCCTCTGCTCTCGCCACAAACAGCCCTGTACATATCTGTATATTTTACTCCTTTGTATAGATATTGATATTTTTATGTGTGAAGATTTGTATTTTTCTCATTCCTGTAACCCTTAATTTGCATATGTCTATAATTTTATCTCAACTGTATATTTCTGTAACATTGTAAGCTTTGCATATTCTTTCTGCCTGCGCCCTGTTGCCCCTGGGTATGGTGCGCCATATAAATAAATAAACAAACAAACAAACAAACAAACAATATGCTGTTACTGAGAGGGTGATACGATCAGCGGTGCAAGGCAATGCATCTGTAGGCCCAGGCGACCAGTCAGAGATCCCATTGACAATTAGAAGAGTCATCTTAAGAATTCATTTTCAGCTACAGTCTCTGCAGTACATGGCACAGAGCCCGGAGACCTCAGCACCATATATAGCGGCAGAGAAAGACTTCCATTTCTAGACCTCAAAGGCTGGTAGATGGGAATGTCCCCAAAACATCCTATTTACCTGCGAACCCCACCTGCCGATTGGACCAATTTATTCCCATTCCTTTGTACCTGCGGCCCCAACCCAGTTGTATTATTACAGTAGACAGCAAGGTAGTTAAAGTGAGATGCTATCCCTAAACATTTACCATTTACACAAAATCTCCTCCTGAGGCATTTAGCTGGGCACATCACTATCGCATTTGGTTTGCTCTTGGCAATGGTCAGCCTCTCACAAATGCAGTACTAACAAAAGTTGCCAAGTTGTTTATGCATTGATATTTGTGTGAGTTAGTACCATAGCGTCATCCACAAATAACAGGAGCAGAATGTCCTGGCCGCTCACTGTGGGCACATCCAGTTGCTGGCTAACTAGTAACTGCTCGAAATCATTCTGGTTCGTGCTAAATGAGGTTGGAGCCAGCACACACCGCTGCCACAGACCCAGACCTACGGGAAATTGCCCATCAGTTCTCCATTTAGATCGCACCTGACTCTTGCCACATTGTGAAGCACCTCTGGCATTTCAAAGTGCCCGTCCCTTAGTCCTTCCCCGCGTTGAAAGCCGCTTTCAGAGCTACACATCTCTTGCTCTGTCTTTCCCCCCTTCTCAATGAGGCGTGCTGTTTAGTATGGAAATGTTGCAAGGTGTTACGAAAGACTGAAAGGATTTGTGTATTGGGGCTGGATGCTGAAAGCATAACATTTGATGTAATGTGTACGAAGATTTCACTCTGTTATGCTGGAAGACCCCCACCCCCAAAGGCTGCATATGGATCTGTGTGTGGTATTTCTACATTTTTCGATTGGGGGCAACACTTGGTTGGATGGATCGGGGTATACATGAAACTTAAGCTCTGTTATTAAATGTTAGACTTTCGGGGCAAGGTCTGAGTAAAGCATCTGCTGCCGCTGTCCCAGAGGTAAACAGTAAGGAATTCATGTTTCTCAAATGTTCATCAGATGGAACTGGGCAAATGGCTTTCATGCTAATGGATCTTCCTTACTTCAGTTATAACCAGCATGTTTACATACATATTGATGCTCTCTTTGCATGGGCATACCTGGTAAGCGGGTTCTGGATCTTGGTACAGCACAATATTATCTTATTGCGGCATAAATAGTTATCAAGCAGTACATGATTTTTGTATAAATTTTGCAGTCCTTTACGGCTTTCATTTCCTGTAATTGGCGATTTCTGCTCAAGCAGTACATGCCTTCCTAAACATGATCTGATGTACGTGTATATCTGTATTCTAATTTGCAGTTGTATCGATCTACTTTTTGCCGTTGAAGTAAACAGATTTTTAGGGGTAAGACCATTCAGTTTTATATCGTTTACGGCTGTGGTAATTTGGGGTTAAAGGTGTGCTGTACCACTGATGATGCTATGCTGGATTGTACAGCGATCAAAATCATTCTATTGGCCTTTAAAGCAGGCTGTGCAATGTGACGAATCCAGGAAAATCTTCCCCTCTCCCCAAGGGGTAGCCACCCACTTCGGGACTAGGGCGGTGAGGCTGCTAAGCTGAACCCCCTCCCCCTAGGGAAGCTGAACACCCCCTAGGAGACGGGGCAAGCAGGGTCTCACTGGAGGGTGACCACCCTTTAGAGGACAGGAGATACATAGAAAGGGGTATACATTTTCCTCCCTATGTTCAAGGCCCCAATATCTATGTTCGCTACATCAGAAGTAACCTATATGATGACTTGAAAAAACCTGTAAAGATGCCTGGTGTGGTGGGACCCGATAAGACCCCAAGCAGGTGTGAAGGAAGCAAACCCCCAAGACAGGGTGAGAGAAAGAAGACCCCAAGGTGGCGTAAGTGAGACAAGATCCCAAGGCGGGTAAGGAAGCATGACCCCAATGCAGGGTGAGAAAAAGGAGTACCTAAGGTGGGGTAAGTGAGACCAAACCTAAAGGCGGGGTGAAGGAAGCACGACTCCAAGGGGTGGGAGTGAGAGAAGGGAGACCCCCAACTTGGGGTTAGAAAGACAAGACCTCAAGGCAGGGTAAATGAAGCAAAATCCCAAGGCACGGTGAGAGAAGGGAAACCTCAAGGTGTGATAAGCGAGACAAGACCCCGAAGTCAGGTGAAAGTAGCACAACCCCATGGCAGCCAAAGAGAAGGGAGGCCTCAAAGTAGGCGAGCGAGACAAATTCCCAAGGCAAGGTGAATGAAACAAACCACTAAGGTGGAGTGAGAAAAGTGAAACCCACAGAGACAAGACCCAAATACAGGGTGGGAGAAATAAGACCCCAAGGCGGGAAGCGAGAAAGGAAACTCCTAGGTGATTTGAGGGAGAAAAGAACCCAATGTGGGGTGAAAGGAACAGGGCCCCAAGATGGGGTAAGGGACTTGTGAGGACTGGATGGCACTGTACCAAAGAGACACCCAGCCTACCAGCTTAGATTGTGCATCAGGGGCAGGAGCCCTCTTAGGAAAAATATATAAGGGTGGGTGTCAGAAACCAGCCACCTTTCACTTGACAGGGCCAAGGGCCTAATTGTGCTTTTTGTTGTAGTTACATGTTTTTCTTTTATAGTGGTTGGGACAGGCTCAGACTAGCATAGGATTCTGGTAGGAGGACTATTCTTGATATTTGTAAAGCCATCCTGACAAGCACCTTTCTTTTGTATTTCCTTTGTAGAGTAGGATTTCCTGATGGTCCAAACTGAATGAATCAAAGAATGCAGGGATGCCCCTCTACATTGAAAGGCAACATGTCACAGGCAATTGGCCCAAAGCAAGTATGCTGTAAAGAGTCTAATCCAGGTTATTGTAACAAGTGTCCTTTGCCTTATGACATCACACCCATAGTACCGTGCCTGCAAGAAAAGGGGGACAGGAAAAGAATCCTTAACAGAAACCAAGAGGGTGGGACCCTTCCCTCAGCCCACCTCTCTTCCCTGACTACTCTAACTCCACCCACTTCCCATGCCTGCTGACTTCTAAGGGGGATCATGACAAGGATTTGGCCTTTGTAAATCGAGTATACCTCATCATCCAGGCATGGATGGCCTCTCATGATCTATGCCTGAATGATGACAAAACAGAACCCCTCATCCTAGGCACTGCACACAACCTCAATAAATCAGGTCAAAACTACTCATCTTTTGTCATTGACAATAATATCATCATCGTAGCCAAGGAGGTTAAAACCTTAGGATTCTATTTAGACTCAATGCTCACCTTCAAAAAACAAGTCAATGCCATGGCTTCCGCCACATCTTATACATGTAAACTCATTAGGGCAGCCAAACCGTTCCTCTCACCAAACAACTGCCTCACTCTAGCTAGAGCATTGATCCTATCCAAGTTGGATTATTGCAACACGCTCTACGTAGGCAGTAACAAATACATTACAAACAAAATTCAAACCCTACAAAACAATGCCTTAAGAGCAGCCCTAAGCCTCCCAAGGAAAGCACATATCTCAGAGACGAGAAGATCGTACAATTGGCTTTCCACAAAAGGTAAGATTTTCCTTAAATCGGTCTCTCTGACCCATAAATGCCTACACCAAGCGGCCCCTCAATATTTGATAACGAGATTCACCAGACCGACTTCTTGCCGCCCCTCTAGAAAAACCAATTCAAACCTCCTCTTTGTCCCAAGATTTAAACATACTATGTCTGGAGGGAATAGCTTTCCTGTCAAAGCAGCACAATTTTGGAACTCCCTACCACCATCTCTCAGGGAAGACCTTCCCTACCCACAATTCAGATCTAACACCATCCGTTGGATCAAGGAACATGACATCTAACGCTAAGACACCTAATCTCTTCCACTGCTGCGCCTATTGTAAATTTTGTATAAACTGTATATCCTCTCACCGCTATGCTTAGATATATCTATAACTTGTAAACTATGTATATTCACCTATAATGTTATACTCTGATGCATTGGTCTTAATGTTTGACGCTTCCAACACTCTAACCTAGTTGGATTCATTTACTGCGTGCTCTGTAACTTAAGTTGTACACTCCTCTTGCTGCTTTGCGTCCTGCTACTCACGGGTTAGGTGCGCTTTACAAATAATAAAAACAAACAAACAAACAATCCACTGGTCAGCACTGTAATATCACAGTGGCTTTGTTATGTCAGTGCTGGTTTTGAAGCATTGGTTCCCAGAAGAACTCTTGGGGGAAGTTCCTATGACCTGTGGAAGGTGTTGCCCTTCCTGAAGGAGAATCCAAGAGGTAGCGTCATGTCCAATGTCCCACATAGCAGCTGTGTATACAGTCAGGTCAAACACCAATATTCATCAGTCCTGACATAGCTCAGCCCTGCTCACAGAGCTGACATTAGTGTGACGTCCAATTGCTGTGGCTTTACAATTGTGTGATTCTAGTAGCTTCCATGAAAATCCAGGCAGCATAGCTTCTATTTACAGATTTACATGCCACCAGACTGACACAATTACTATCATTTAGATCAGAGGTGCAGCTAGTTAAAAAGCCACCTGTGCCTGCTGGAACCTTGTGTTCCAGCAGCTGTCAGGAATGCACATATGATGTTTATACCTGTTCTGTACCACTGCAGAGCTGGGGCTGAGAATGTAAATAAGATATCTCAGCAAAGGCACATGTTTCTACTATGAATTTAGCATGGAGCATTTATTATTATGATTATCAGACCTCCCTTTCAGAAACAGAATTACCTGCATCATTTTTATGTTACTAAATTCGAAATAGCTAGGGCTATCCCGTCCTCATCAGATGCCCACTCTGTCATATGTTGTCACCCCTAGTCTTCGAGGAACAGTCTTTGACAAAGGATGCAAACTCCCCTAACCAATGGGGTTTATTCACTTTAGGATCTAATGCCTCCTCGGGAGTGCGTGGAGTGGTTCAAGTGTTTCCCCTAACTGCTGTTGCAGCTGGCACTTTTGTCTTTGTGAAGTGTTTTTTCTACTTGCATCAACATGGACACTGAAGGAGGCTGTACTTCCTACTTATACCATGGAGCGAGCGGCGTGCAAGGAGTTTTTCAGGTGTTTCCCCTGAGTACTGTTGGAGCCGGCACTTTTGTCTTTGTGTAGTCTTTTTTCTACTTGCATCAACGCAGACACTGAAGGAGGCTGTACTTCCCACTTATACCTCAAATCTCGTGGAGCGAGCAGAGTGCGAGGAGTGTTTCAGGTGCTTCCCCTAACTACTGTTGTAGCCGGCACTTTTGTCTTTGTGAAGTAATTTTTCTACTTACATCAACACAGAAACTGGAGGAGGCTGTACTTCCTACTTATACCTCGAATCTCACAGAGCGAGCGGAGTGCGAGGAGTGTTTCAGTTGTTTGGGGTGTGTGGGTGCGGTTTCCCCAGACAGCTGTAAGAAACTCATGGTGGCAACAGTAAAGACAGACACAAGTGATCACAGTTCAAGGGTGTTCATTAAACTGCATACAGTTTGGAAAAATGCCTAACCTAAACCTAAATCTAAAATTGGAGCAAGCATCGACCATCAAATGAAAATAAGGCAGTCCTTGTGGTGTTGTGTCAAATAAAAAGGGCCTATACTAAGAAACCTATTGCCAAACTTTACAACTAATACAACAATTGGGTGAGATGGTTTTCAAGAAAAGAAAGAAGTGTTCACAAAGAAAATGTCAGGATGCGGTGGCTTGGGTCTACCTTACCCACGTTTTGAGCATGGGGTAAGGTGGGATCTTGGAGCACAGCACACACTCAAGCTTTCCCAGCATGAGTCGACAGTTCCACTCGTAGTTATCAGGTCCACCGATGGCCAAGTCTCGTTTCCTTGAAATTCTCTTGCCATCGAGGGCCTGATGTGTTCAAATAACATAACAAAAGTTCCTTCATCAAAATGAAAGTTTGTTTCCTGCTTTTGTTTTGGGTGAGGATTCTTCACCCTGGGTCCCCCTCTTCTGGGGCTGACCCTTGGTCCTTTGTGTCCTGGGTGATCGGTTTTCACCCCTTGGATCTCCCTCTTCCAGATTTAGATCCTATAACAGTTCTTATCGATATCAAGGCCTTTGGGGTTTTGGTTTCCTGATCTCATGGGCCTGATAGGATTATCAAGAAAAACAACAAACAAACACAAAATTCTGGTCTATGTATTTCTCGGGTGATAGATTCACCCCTGGGTAACCTTCCACCGTCCCCCTCGGCCGGGCTCGGACCCCCCCCAAATGACAAGCGGGATAATGCTTCTCTTTGCCTTACAATGTCTCTTGGTTTCTCCCTCGATCGGGCTCGGACCGCAAATGACAAAAAGGGCAGTACACTTCTCCTTGTCTTCTTAATATCTTTTCAATCAGTTCATAGTTGACATCCCTCAGTCATGTTCATTCTTGCCAACTTCACATTCACATTCATTTGTGGGATTCCCTGGCTTTCTCAAGTTCATAGATAAAAGGATTTCGACTGTATGGGGATTTTGCTTCACCTCCTGTGTGACCACTTTGACCCAACTTGCCGGCTCCCCTACGGCCTTCGGGTTTCTGTAGTTTTACTCAGATGGGGGTTGACCAGAGTTTCTCGGAGCAGCACCCACGTGGTGCCGGTCCCCCACTGCAGCTTGTCTCCCCCGTTACACTTTTAAAGTTTTTTGAACTTTCTCAACTTTGCCACTTTGCGACTTTCATTAACCACAGCTCGGTTCTTATCAGCTCTCCCCTCGACTCACTGGCTGTGATGAGCCACTCTGATTTCTTCTTCGCTGGAGTCAAGGCTGGTACCACGGTAGCAGGCGTTTCCCTCGCTCCTGCTTATCAGCGTCGATATGCTCCATGTACCGTTGACACCTGTTGTACCACACTTGTACTATTGTCCTCCGTCTTACGATTCCCTCCGCGGAGGTTTCGCGGGCCTGCATCAGAAAGGGCAAGGTTGTGTCTCTCCTTGTCAGCCTCTCGATATTCGCTGCTTTTCTCCTCCTCTTGAACTGCTGTGTCTGGATAGCTGTCTCATTGTGCGGTCTGCATTGCTCTTCCTGTGCTACTGGCTCCACCTTTTATCCCTGTGGGGAAAGTAAATGTCTGTCAGGTATGTGTGATTCAGGTTAATTGCCTGACTTTCCCTGACCCTTGGATTGGGACATATCAGGTAAACAGGTTTAACATTAGTCTGTTTTTTTATCACAATTCACAAAAGTGTTAGTCCGTTGTCTTCTATATCGGGAGAGAGTGTTGGTATCGCAAAGGGGAGAGGTAGAGTTTCTAACTGTCCTACATGGTAGGTTGGGCAAAAGGTGTTAGATATGATATGATGTGGCATTTATACCGCGCCTGTACACAAGTGTTTCTATGCGTGACAAGGCAAGAAGTGGGAAACAAGAGGGGACAATATAAGATCTTACTAGACCTTGGGCCTCATTACGAGTATGGCGGTAAGGCAACAATGGTGCCGGTAACGCTACCGGCACCGTTGTTACTGTACCACCATACTATGAGCTCTGCTCGCAGGTGCCCTTTCAGCCACCAGGTTTTACCGGGTGGCTGTACCGGCACCCGCGAGCAGATCTTAATGGTAGCAACGGTACCGTTAATAACGGTACCGTTGCTACCACCCTCCCATTCCCATTGAGCCCTATGGGGCTCGAATGGGGATGAATTTTTACCAGTGCCCAGAAAAGGGCAAATACCGGGTCTGCCAAGGTCGTAATGACCCTGTAATTGCTCTTTTCTGGACGCCGGATAAAAATCAATACCAGCGGCAACCATGCCTTTACTACAGGTCCACAAAATTGACTATTTGGATGTTGGGTCTCTGGAACTCAGGCATGAAGGTTAATGTGTCCCTGACTAATTAAGGAACTAGAACCTAAAACGGCAGTGTGTAGATGTACGATTGGTGATTTGGTGCTTCGGTGGATTTTGGAGGTGTGAAGGTACTGTGGAGGTATCGTTTTTCAAGTCTCCACACCCTCAAAAGGTTGTTGCTCGCCAGGGTGAGTTACTCCCCCCTCTGACCCTGAATTTCAATCCCTAATTCATTTAGATCACCTTCAACACCTAACACTTTACACTTATAGTACGTTTGGATAACAATGGCATACTCCTTGTATTGCTGAATGCCTTTCCAAAGATTGTCACCCCAAGAGGCTGCCACGTTGGTGAATTGGTGAATTTGAATTTAGATAATACTCTGATACCTATCAACACTTGGGATGATAAGGAAAATAAGCGACTGCTCGCATCCTTTGCGGAAATTGTTGCAGGGCATGCGAATAAGGAAGGAATATTACAGCCACCATCCTTCTCAAGAAAATCACTCAATACCATTTTTAATACATGTACACTCCAACTTGAGGTGTCTGCGCAGAATTTTTCAGAGGCATATTGTTCACAGCACCATGTGGACATGGAGTATTTCATAAACTGCCCCATAAAGATCTTATCACTGATGTATCCATGCTGGGGCCCATTGTCTCCTATGAGCTAGAAAAACAGGTTTGGCTGTCTCTGGGCTCTTAGAGGGTTAAAACGCTGGCATGGGACAAGCTAGAGAATGTTTGTTCAGCACTCTGGTGGCTTTATGGGAATCTTCTCCCAATCTCGAAATTAAGTCACACTCAGAATTTCTAGGCCTTCTACAGCTTGTCCCACAGTTTCCCATGCCACCAGTAGCACAGGAGAGACAGTGGGATCAAGGCACAGACCAGGGCCATCAAAGTGTACAAAGTGCTCTATCACCCATGGAGGAGATTATAGACGCCTTTTCCTTCCCTGTGCTCTCTCGTCTACTATCTTCAATGGATAGAGGCCATGAACTGGTACGGTATGAGATTAGATATGTTAGACACACTCTAAAAGATCTATTGACATAAAATGTCTTCTTTGGAAGGATTTATTCTTGCATCTAATTCATTATCTAAGTTACCTACTCCTGGTGAGTTGCTAGTATGTCAGTGTAACGTTATTGTTGGAAATGGTCACCCTCCATCTCAATTTGATGTGGGTGGGGGCAACTAGGGTTACACCATTGAGTGGTGAAAAGACCTCACCCAAGGGAACCCAAATTGAAGATTTTCTCACAAAACCACTGAATGTTACCTCTATGGCCACTCAAGTGGCTGAGAGGGATTTTGTCCAAAGATGAAGTGAGGTCCTTAACAAGCCCCTAATCTATTTGGAGTTTAAGGGTTTGATGGTGGGAATGTCTGTCCCTGCTCAGCAAGTAAGTAACATCTTACCAGACACTAAAGTTTCAGAGGATAAACCCACTGCATTACAGAAAAAATCAAAAAATCCTAAAAATACCACACACAAATCTACTAAGAGTTTCGTAGTTTCTTACGGAAACTCAGATGTCAGTTATCTGTAAAAAAAAAAAGGGGGATGCAGTGGAGGAGGTGAGTGCTAAAGGAAGCTAAACTATTGTATCTGCTACTCCACTTGTTGTTTAGAGGTCAAAGGTGGGGGAAAATACTTTTGTGAATGATGTAACAAAGAAGCTCACAAAAAAGGGCCTAAAAGTTCAAACCAACTCACGGCCGGTGGAAAAAGGGGTAATCACAAAATGTTTAAAACCTGGAAAAACTTTGAACAAATCCCTGGATCTGAATATTCTTACAATACATTCAGTGTCAGAAATGTTTAGGAAAATATATATTGTGAAAACCAGAGGGTGTTTCACAACCTAGTCCCCGGGAATCCCGTACTCAGGCGGACAGGGAAAGGCCATTGCTTTTGGATACAGACCGCGGGGGTGGACAAGCGAGGGAGGATCACCTGGGTAGGGGGCCCTCAAGGAGTGTGGGATAAGCACCCAATGGTGAGACATGGTATCCCCCTTTTTCCACAACCCATCTAACCACTATCCCTGTTTATTTTGTGGGAAACTGCAACTCCCATAATTCCTCCCCACCTTGTCTTGACAAAAGTACTGCACCAAAGAAGATGAGGAATGAGGACAGTTGGATTACCTCCCCTGATTTGCATTTATTTATTGCTTGCTTGTTAGGCGCTTATACAATAAGAAAATACTATTTCAAAGTGCCCACATGGCAAGGGCGGGAGCAGGAATGGGAAATACATTTAAGTACATTAAAACACAGTATTTAAGAGCAGTGGGGGAAAAATAAGACAGGACCAACCTACTATGCCATGTGAGTATAAACAACGTGCAAGTGCAGCAAGGAAGAATGCAGGGGGTAAGTGCTGTGGAGTCTGAGCTCATGGGTGAGCCACAGATGAAACTCCAGGAATGTTGAGTGCTACACAGCCTGGAGCCGCGAGGGGTGTAAGTGCGAGCCACCAGGGCGGAGGGTGTAAGTGCAAGTTCAGATATAGACAGGACCTGGGCTGATTGGGTGTGGGAGGTCAGGGCCCAGACGATGCACAAGGGCCTAGGACGCCAATCGCAGCAACTGTGGGATTAGCAGGGGAGAGAAGAATGGAAGCAGGAGGTAAAGATGAAAGTTTTAAGGAGCTTCCGGAATTTCAAGAAGATCCTGCTCAAGGCGCAGAGGGAGGGTGAGGATGTTCCGTAGGAGGGAGCCAGCTGAGGAAAGCGAACGACCACCTGCCTTCTTTTTAGCAAAATGCTTTACATATAAGAGTTAGAGTCAGAGGAGCATAGTGGTCTAGAGGGGGAGTATTTAGTAAGATAAAGTTGAAGATAGGGTGGTCGCCGGGTGCAGACTGACTTGTGGATGATGCAGAGGGATTTGAATTGAATCCGTACAGCAACCGGGAGCCAGTGAAGAATTTTTAGTGCAGGAGAGATTTGGTCCCTGGGATTAAGGCCAATGATAAGTGTTGCTGCCCTATTGTGGATTAGCTGGAGGGGTTGCAGAGTGGAAGATGGTAGATTCAGGAGGAGTCTATTGCAATAGTCAAGCCTAGAGAGAACCAGGGCTTGGGTGTTAGGCGATCCTCTACACACCAGGCCACGACACATCAGAACACTGCTCACATTCCCACAACATCTCCTCCCAAGCTTCGAGGCTCAAGTGATTCGGTGAAACCACAGAACCGAAAACCTCGTACCAGTGTACGGGCTCGATTGCAACCCTTTCTGCATTGGCAACTGCCTTGGAGAACGTATAGCAGAAAGGGCGGCCTTACGTCTTCACGCCGGTCACGTGATCGTTCCCCATGTGATCTTGGTGGACGTCACATGACCCAGGGGCGATCAGTATAAAGGTCTGAGAGACAGAACGCTCATTGCTTCTCAGCTGGCTTCGGACACTGTTTGGCGTTGCAACTTGCTCCTTGTTACCTTGATCACGGAACTCTATCTCGGACTCCCTTGGACACCCCTTGGTACTTTTGCTTGGAACTGTTTACCTGTTGCCGGATATTTGGACTGCACCTCGACTTGTCTTTGGATCATCCCTTGGTACCCTGCTGGTCTCCTACGCCTTTTCCCTACTGGGGATTCAAGTCAAGCCCTGACTCCCACAGGTGGCTACTCCTCATCCGCGCTAACCTGCGGTTCTACCATTCCAGGGACCGCCGCATCTAATGAGCCTCGAACCTCCCTACTAGGTTACCTGGGTCTCCCTTACACCAGATAGGTAAGACACTTTAGATTACTTTATTTACCTGCCTGTATTGTGATTGCCTGGTGCTTAACCTCCTTCCTTCTTGACAGCAGCATCGGTGTTCCAGAGGCTCCGTGGATCTGGGAAGACATCTCTCACCTGTGGCCTCAAGGGTCGCACAGCGGGTTTCTATTTTCGTTCCCCTGTGCGTCACTTGGGGACGGAGGTCTCATCGGTCTACACGACACTCAAGTCAGAACAGACTGAGAAGCCGTATAGTCGTGTTAGACGATGCAGGGATCCACGGACGAACCCATAACTGCTTTAGTTCAGGCAATTACAATACTAAGGGCAGACATGGCCGCCGCGAACACAGTGATCCACCAAAGGCTGGATACCATACAGAGCGTTCAGCATTCACTTCCTGCAGACCCGGAGTTTGGAGAGGGCAGCTCCTCCCCTACACCGCCAGTCCCGACTCCAATAGTCCTCCCAACTCCTTCCCCCCTGGCTGCTCCTGAACGTTACCAGGGCGATCCCAAGACATTCAGAACCTTTGTTAACCAGTGCAAGTTACATTTCTTATGCAGGCCTTTGGCTTTTCCCACGTCCACTGCTAAGGCCGCCTTCGCCCTTTCCCATTTAGCTGGAACAGCTGCCGCTTGGGCTAATCCCCTGTTAGAAAACAATAGCCCGGTTCTTTACGACTTTGATTTGTTGGTCCTAGAAATGTCCCGAGTATTCGATACTCGACACAAGGCACAGTCTAGGGATTTGGAGTTGTTGGAATTGACTCAGGGCAAAAGAACGCTGATAGATTACATCACCAGGTTTAATCAGCTAGTTGCGGAAACATCATGGCCAGAGAATAAGCGGGCGGTGGTCTTTTATAGGGGATTGAGTAACACCATGAAAGACGCTTTAGCAGTGATCCCTTCTATGCCTACCCAGTACCAGGAATTGGTTGCCCTCGTCCTGCAGGTAGATGCACGCCGAGCGGAGCGTAGAGCTGAATCAGGGGCCTCCTCCTCTCCTCCTCTTGTTAATACTCCCGTTTCTGTTACTGTAGAACCTATGCAAGTGGGAGGGGTACGCAGTCCTATTACAACATCTGAGAGGGAACGAAGAAGGGTTGATAATGCATGCTTTTACTGTGGCACCACTGGACATTTCGTGAAAGAGTGTCCTCGACGTCCCAAGAAGAGTCAGGTTTTTCGGATGGCTCGACCTTAGAACCGGAGACCAGGTCGAGTGTTCCATCATCTTCTCCGGGAACCCCTCTTACCTTTGCTCGTGTTCGACCTATCTCCGTAAAGGCTACTCTATGTCCCTCTACTGGCCTTCTACATGTAGTCAATATCATTATTGATTCTGGTGCCACTGGTAATTACATGGATATTGATTTGGCCCATTCCCTCAATCTACCTTTAGTGGTAAAAACACGACCGGAACCTGTCCAAGCCGTAGACGGCTCTGCATTGATTTCTGGTCCTGTTAGACATCAAACTGCACCCCTCTTGTTGAACATACAGGACATACACACAGAAACCTTAAGTTTTGATTTGATCACCGCACCTCAATTCGGTATCATACTAGGGATTCCCTGGTTACGTGAACATAATCCATTGATCAATTGGCAAGCAGGCACTGTACTCTTTGAGTCCGATATTTGTCAGAATTATTGTCTCCCGATCCAACAAGCCCCTGACACACCCTCTCGGGTCTTGGGAGCCCTAGCACAACTCACACTGACGGTTGACGATCCAGAAGTCATACAGTCCCATACTGTTGGGGGGTTGGTGTCTGGGATCCCGCCAGAATATCTGGCTTTCGAATCTGTTTTCGATCGAGGCTCGTCTGAGGTACTTCCTCCACATAGACCTTATGACTGCCCAATCGAATTGCTTCCTGATTCCACCGTTCCTTCGGGCAGGATCTACTCTCTGTCTCCTTCGGAGGAACTGGTGTTAAAAGAATACGTACAGAACGCCCTGCGTTTAGGACACATCCGCCCCTCCACTTCACCAGCGGCAAGTCCTATCTTCTTTGTACCCAAGAAGGAGGGGGATTTACGTCCTTGTGTGGATTATCGGCGTCTTAACGCGATCACCAAGAAGGATAGATATCCCATCCCGTTAATCACTCCACTCTTAGATCATTTGACACATGCTTCCATTTTTACCAAACTCGATCTACGCGGCGCATACAATTTGGTACGCGTTCGCGAGGGAGACGAGTGGAAAACTGCTTTCTGTACTCGTTACGGATTGTACGAATATCTTGTCATGCCCTTTGGCTTATGTAACGCCCCGGCCACGTTCCAACGGTTCATGAATGACATTTTCAGGGATATTCTGGATGTGTACATGGTTGTGTATTTGGACGACATCCTGATCTTCTCTCGTGATCTGGAAGACCATGTAAAACACGTCCGAGAAGTATTAACCCGTTTAAGCAAACATTCCTTATTTGCCAAACCCGAGAAATGTCAGTTCCATAAGACCTCTGTTGAGTTTTTGGGTTTCCACATCACCCCTGGGGCGTTATCCATGAACGAGTCTAAGGTCAAAGCAGTCTTAGATTGGCCAGTACCTCAAACACTCAAGTCCTTGCAGGCCTTTTTAGGATTCGCCAACTTCTATAGGCGTTTCATCTCTTCCTTTTCCACGATTGTAGCCCCACTCACGGCCCTGACTAGTCCTCGGGTACCATATCAGTGGCAGAGAGAACAGCAGGAGGCTTTTGAGACTCTGAAAACCGCCTTTACTACCGCACCGGTACTCCAACACCCCAATCCGGATCTTCCGTTCATAGTCGAGGCAGATGCCTCTTCCTTTGCCCTCGGGGCGGTGCTGTCACAAACGTGTCCTAATACCGGCAAATTACATCCAGTGGCATTCCACTCCCGTATGTTTTCCAGTACTGAGTCTCATTATACCGTTACGGAAAAAGAACTCTTGGCGGTCATGGACGCGTTCCGTGTTTGGCGTCATCATCTTCTGGGGGCTAAGTATCCTGTCACAGTATACTCCGATTATCGGAACCTACAGGATTTGGCCTCCCTGAAATGCATTAATAGCAGACAGGTCCGATGGCATCTTTTCTTTTCCTCCTTTGACTTCCGTATTATGCACCGTCCTGGAACGGCGCATGGGAAGGCGGATGCCTTGTCACGTTCCCCGGGGGGGGTCCAATTGCCTACATTCCCCGACACTGTTCTCGAAAAGAGTCATGTGATCTGTCTCTGTACTCCCTCATTGTCACTGATAGACTCGGTTCGATCCTGGACTAGCGATCATTCTGACCAGTTACGAGAATGGGATCCGGTATATTCTGATGGTTTACCTTTCGTACATGAACGCCTGTTCCTTCCTACACCTGATACACGTAATCTTGCCCTTGAGTGGTCTCATGACGCCCCCTTTAATGCCCATCCCGGACAAGAGCGCACTTTAGACCTTCTCAAGCGTTGGTGTTGGTGGCCTTCTATGAAGCGCAATGTGGAGTGTTATGTCAGATCTTGTGCGGTATGTGCCCAGGCTAAACATCAAAGGGGTCGACCGATTGGGTTGTTGCTTCCGCTTCCGGTACCTCCCAGGCCCTGGCATACATTGACAATGGATTTCGTTACCGATCTCCCTAAGTCGAAAGGCTTCGATACCATCTGGGTAGTGGTGGACACGTTCACAAAGATGGCCCGTTTTGTTCCTTGCAAAGGCATCCCTTCGGCCCCTGTCTTGGCGGACCTGTTTTTTGAACATGTGTTTATGCTATTCGGCCTCCCTTCGGTCATTGTTTCTGATCGAGGTTCACAGTTCACCTCTCGGTTTTGGAGATCCTTGACGAAACTATTGGGCATTGATACGAGGTATTCTTCGGCCTATCATCCGGAGACCGATGGTCAGACCGAAAGGACGAATCAATCGATGGAACAGTACCTTCGTTGCCTCATATTGCAACATCAGTCCTCTTGGTTGGCCGTTTTGCGGCTTGCGGAGTTCGCGTATAACAATGCGGCTCATTCAGCTACTGGTTATTCTCCTTTTTACGCCCTCTATGGTCAACATCCCAAGGTTTTGCCGGTCCCTGATGCCTCTGGTTCTTCGAATCCTGCGGCCACGACATGTCTTAGGGATCTTTCTGCTATTCATGCGAGCACAGTGGTTCATCTCACTGAAGCAAAGGCCTCTATGAAGGCCCGTGTGGATGGCAAACGTCGTGCTGCTCCCCCTCTGGTGGTGGGTTCTAGGGTCTGGTTATCTTCCCGACATCTTCGCCTAGTGGGTTGCCGGAAATTGCTGCCTCGCTTTGTCGGGCCGTATGTGATCTCACAGGTTGTTAATCCGGTGGCTTTCCGTCTAGTACTCCCCAGCTCTTGGCGTATCCATCCTGTGTTTCATGTCTCCCTCCTCAAACCCTGTCCTGACTCGGTCCGTCTTCGTACCCCTGTTGCGCCGGTGTCCTTGACCTCTCCTGATGTTTTTGAGGTGTCGGCCATTTTGGGTTCCAGATGGTTTAGGGGTAGGCTCCAGTTTCTGGTGGATTGGACGGGTTACGGCCCGGAGGAGCGTTCGTGGGTTTCCGCATCTGATTTGAACGCCCCGCGGTTGGTAGCCCGCTTCCATAGGGATCATCCGTCCTGCCCACGGGGTCGTGGGCCGTTGGGGGGGGGCTATGTTAGGCGATCCTCTACACACCAGGCCACGACACATCAGAACACTGCTCACATTCCCACAACATCTCCTCCCAAGCTTCGAGGCTCAAGTGATTCGGTGAAACCACAGAACCGAAAACCTCGTACCAGTGTACGGGCTCGATTGCAACCCTTTCTGCATTGGCAACTGCCTTGGAGAACGTATAGCAGAAAGGGCGGCCTTACGTCTTCACGCCGGTCACGTGATCGTTCCCCATGTGATCTTGGTGGACGTCACATGACCCAGGGGCGATCAGTATAAAGGTCTGAGAGACAGAACGCTCATTGCTTCTCAGCTGGCTTCGGACACTGTTTGGCGTTGCAACTTGCTCCTTGTTACCTTGATCACGGAACTCTATCTCGGACTCCCTTGGACACCCCTTGGTACTTTTGCTTGGAACTGTTTACCTGTTGCCGGATATTTGGACTGCACCTCGACTTGTCTTTGGATCATCCCTTGGTACCCTGCTGGTCTCCTACGCCTTTTCCCTACTGGGGATTCAAGTCAAGCCCTGACTCCCACAGGTGGCTACTCCTCATCCGCGCTAACCTGCGGTTCTACCATTCCAGGGACCGCCGCATCTAATGAGCCTCGAACCTCCCTACTAGGTTACCTGGGTCTCCCTTACACCAGATAGGTAAGACACTTTAGATTACTTTATTTACCTGCCTGTATTGTGATTGCCTGGTGCTTAACCTCCTTCCTTCTTGACAGCAGCATCGGTGTTCCAGAGGCTCCGTGGATCTGGGAAGACATCTCTCACCTGTGGCCTCAAGGGTCGCACAGCGGGTTTCTATTTTCGTTCCCCTGTGCGTCACTTGGGGACGGAGGTCTCATCGGTCTACACGACACTCAAGTCAGAACATTGGGCCACATTGAGCCTCTGGGGGAAAGTGAGAAAAGGGAGAATTCCTCTGAGAAGAAAGAGCTGAAAGTGGGACTTCTTGGCAATGTCCTGAGTGTGAGGGAGGAAGGAGAGAGAGGAGTCGAAGATGACTCCATGGTTTCTGGCTTCGGAAGAGGGCGCAGGGGGCTCTCGCCCAAAGAGGAAGGCCAGAGTGAAGGAATGAAGGAGGGAATAAGGGTCCCAATGGGAAGGATCTCAGTTTTACAGGCGTTGAGGCAAAGATCATTGGACTGGATGGCAGATAGGCAGTCAGGGATGATGGAGGGTGCAAGAGGGTCAGTAGGGAGTTTGTAATGAGGCCAGACAGAGTCAGGCAGGTAGCTTTAATAATGTACACCTGCCACTTATTAAGGTTCCTTGTGAAAATGAAAGGTGGCACGTACAGACACATTTTGAGTGAGACCGGGTACGCGAAGGCACAGCCCTTCTGAGGCTGAGGCAAACCAGGCTGTGGGAGTTGGAAGGCCAATGGGCTGATCAGCAACAGAGAGGATCGAGAGAAAGCCAGGCAAGATTTCCAAGCTTCCGGGAAGCTGTGAGTGTTCGAAAGGCAGAGCCAAGTGAGAGGAGGAAAGAAACCTTCAAGGTGCTAGGAAACGCCCTGCGACCCTCGCGGGTGAACGGCGGAGTTGGGGATCAGCAGAGGAGGCATTGGTAATGGCCTTGAACTGCGAAAGAAAGATGAAACACATTAATTTAACACAACCAGAGAGTTATCGAGCAGAACAAAAGTCCAGTTGATGTTAAAGGGAAAGTGGCAGTGATTTGAAATAGGAAGGATATGCGTGTGCTGATAAAATGAGAATGAAGAGAGCAATTGTTGAAAGAAGAGTGTAGCAGAGTGGTCCTGCAAGAGGAACTCGCACATTCAAAAGTCTCTGTGAAATGTTGTGAACTTTTGAAAGATGTTACAAGCGGAGATCAATGAAAAGAAAGTTAAATAAGAGGAAAACTAAATATGTGAAATATGCCAAGAGGGCAAAAGTAAAATGTAGCAAACTTTGAAAAAGGCCAAGAAGGCAAGTGAAAGAATATGAGAACTACAAGTACCAAGAGGCAGTGTTGCTGCAAGAGAACATTGTGAATTGAAGAAATATGGAAAGAGAGGTCGAAGTGGTCATGCAGAGTTCTATGTAAATTGCTTGCAGTTTCGAAAGTCTTTGACAGTGAAAGAGCTCTAAGATAAAATGTGGACAAGGGAACCCACACAAAGAACAAGACAGGCTCGAGCCTGGCAGAGTGAAGCCTGTGCAGAACTGTAAGAAATTGTGTGATAGAGTGAAACCAGATAGGCTCGAGCTCAGCAGAGGGAAGCCTGTACAGAACTGTGAGAGGTTACGAGTATATGAACTGACTATTGATGACAAGGTGCATGAAGCCTAAGGAAGTGATTGAACCATCAGAGACTGAAAGCCTAGGATTGAACTGTTGAACTGAGTAAGCCAAAGTGTGCCAGACTGATAGAACTGTGCCATCCACCTATCCTTTGTTTATTACGAGGCGCACTAAACCCCGTTGGGTTGAACCTGGGCAAGGGATTTGGTGCTGAAGCCATTCTGACATTTCTTTTTGACACACTATTTTCCTTTTTGTATTCCCTTAACACAATTGTTATCTTGAGAAGGAGGGCAAGGTTAGGTTTAGGTTAGGGATATCACCCCCGACCATCCTGGGGCTATGGCTGGCCTGTGTTACAGCTTTTCTCCACCAAAGAGCCCCAGCAATGTGTCAATACCTCCCTGGAGGAAAAAGCTGTAATGCAGCCAAGCCAGAACTCCAGGACAGTTGGAGGTAATGTCCCCGGCCATGGGCACCCGTCTCCCATGTCGCTTGACCATCCGCAAGTGCAGTGGCAGTCCCAGGGAGCACCAGCAAGGTCCCCATCCCTTCCCGCAGGGGATTTCTATTACACAGCCCAGCCTGAGCTCCAAGATGGTTGGGTGTGATGTCCCTGATCTTGGACACCCATCTCCGATGTGGGTTGACCATCCCTAAACCCAGCGGCAGTCCCTGAGACCCCCGGGAGGGGCCCCGTCCTTTCCCAGAGGGAAAAGCTATAACACAGGCCAGCCAGAGCGCCAGGATAGTCAGGGGTGATGACCCCGGCTTTAGGCGGCTGTCTCCGATGTGGGCCGAACATCCCCAAGTGCAGCGTCATTTGCAGGGAGCCCCGGCAGAGTGCCCACCCCTTCCCGGAGGAAGAATCTGTAATGCAGCCCAGCCAGAGCTCCATTATGGTTGGGGGTGATGTCCCTGGTCTTGGGCACCAGTCTCCGATGTGGGTTGACATCCCAAAGCCCAGTGGCGGTCCCAGGGAGTCCCGGGAGGGGCCCCGTCCTTTCCCAGAGGGGAAAGCTATAACGCAGGCCAGCCAGAGCACCAGGATAGTCAGGGGAGATGTCCCCGGCCTTGGGCGGCTGTCTCCCATGTGGGTCGAACATCCCCAAGTGCAGCAGCATTTGCAGGGAGCCCCCGCAGAGTGCCCATCCCTTCCCAGAGGAATAATCTGTAATGCATCTTAGCCAAAGCTCCAGGATGGTTGGGGGTGATGTCCCTGGTCTTGGGCACCCGTCTCCGATGTGGGTTGACCATCCCAAAGCCCAGTGGCGGTCCCAGGGAGTCCCAGGAGGGCCCTGTCCTTTCCCAGAGGGGAAAGCTATAATGCAGGCCAGCCAGAGCGCCAGGATAGTCAGGGGTGATGTCCCTGGACTTCGGCAGCTGCCTCCCATGTGGGTCAACCATCCCCAAGTGCAGTAGTATTCACAGGGAGCCCCGGCAGAGTGCTTATCCCTTCCCGGAGGAATAATCTGTAATGAAGCCCAACCAGAGCTCCAGGATGGTCAGGGGTGATGTCCCTGGCCTTGGGCGGCTGTCCCTCATGTGGGTTGACCGTCCACAAGCCCAGCGGCAGTTCCAGAGAACATTGGTAGGGTCCCTGTCTGTTCCTGGAGGGAGAAGCTGTAATGCAACCTAGCCAGAGCTCTAAGGTCATGTCCCTGGCCTTGGGGGGCTGTCTCCCATGTGGGTTGAACGTCCTCAAGCCCAGCAGTGGTTCCAGGGATTCCCGACATAGTCCCCATCCTTTCCCGGAGGGAGAACCTGTAATGCAGGCTAGCCAGAGTTCCAAGATGGTTGGGGGTCATGTCCCTGGCCTTGGGCACCCGTCGCCCATGTGGGTTGACCAACCCCACGTGTAACAGCAGTCCCAGGCAGCCCTGGCAGGGTCCCCATCCCTTCCCTTCCTGTGAAATGTCCCCACAATGTATTTAAAATGGAGTTTCGCCATGATTCTGTAGGAGAACCTGTATGTCTCCCCGGAAGTTGGGATCTATGACACCGGCTAGGATATCCAGACAAAACTTCCAGGGTAGGCCATATAACAACCCTCAGGGGGCATTAGGACCAAGTCCATGGGAATCATCCCTCTTATCCCTGGTGGGATAGCAGCGTCTCTGCTGCTACAAATGTAAAGCCTATGGATTCTTTTGTGGTGGTAGTGGGATCTGAGGATCTGGGACTAAGTTTCTGGAATGTTAAGGTCCCTCAATTTGTCTCAATTGAGTGACATCCCACTCCTGACACCACATGTAAAGAAGGCATGGTATCAAACAGTGAAGCCAGGCACATGTGATCACAGTTCAAGGGTGTTCATTGAACTTCAATGGATTGGTTAAATGCCTGTCTAAATCTAATTCTAAGGATGGGAGCAAGCTATGGCCATCAAATAATAATAACGCTGTCCTAGTGGAGTCTTCATCAGAAAATAAGAGGGCCTATACTAATAAACCTATTGCCAATCCTTACTTCTAAATTCAAATGGTGTAGGATAACAATGTATGCAAAAGAAAAGTGTGCAAAAAGAATATGTCAGTATAGTTGAGCAGTTGGCTTCCCTTCCCCGTGTTTTCAGCAAAGGCAGCATGTTCGAGCTTCGCACACACTCTGGCTTCTCTGCCATGATGATACAGTTCTAAGCATAGGTATCAGGACCTTCTGTGCCAAAGTCTCTTTACCATTCAAAGTCTCTTTATTGCAGAGGGCCTGACGTAGCAAACAAGCACTAAAGTTCGTGTCTTCCCAGGTTTTTCACATTCACAAGTTCTCCGGTTCACTGTTCACCATGGGTCTCTCTCCTTCAGGTTTGTACCCCCTGTAGCACAGCATTCATAATTGGTCTCCCTCAAATCGGGCTCAGACCACAGATCTCCCTCCTTTGGGCTTGGGCCCCTTAACACAATGTTCTCAATTGGTCTGCCTTGTTCGGGCTCGGACCATGTCAGAATCAAAGACTTTTGATTGTGCGATGGATTTGGCTTAAACAGTTGCAGGGCCACTTCGATTCACTTAATTTCTCACTCAATTCTTTTACTTTTATCACTTTTAGCTGGATGCCTTACAGAGACCTTCGATTGAGCACACTGTATTTTTCTTCTCTTAGTTCAAACATCCATCAGTAATTCAGCTTTCCTAGCGTCTTTCATCACACCTGTTACAAAATTTCCTTCTTTAGTTCTTTATACAATGTTGCCGCTTACAACCTTGATTTCAACACAGACTGGTCTTGCATCGGCTTCCCCAACTCACCGGCTGTGCTAATCTTGCTAGCGTGTTGCTTTAATCCAGGAGCTAAGGGCGGTACCACAGTGGTGGCTGCTCCTCCCCGACTCAATCAGCCATACAGCAGGGCCCGGGTATCTCTGACACACAATGGAGGATTCTTCAGTCTTTTTTCCTGGCCTTACTTTCCAAAGTCCTTTGGATTGAAAGGCGTAATGGTTTTCCACTGGAAAAGTCAAGGGTATTTCCCTCCTGATGTACCCTTCTTGGTTTGCCGTCTTTCTCACCTCGTTCAGTTGCCGTCTCAAAAACACTGTTCCTTTGTGTGCTTTGCCTCACTCAGAGTGTGCTCTTGGGCTCTGACTTTTATCCGTGTGGGGAAGCTTAATGGAAGTCAGGTGTGAGTAGTTACCATGAATTGCCTGACCTTAGTAGTGGGACATGTTAGGTACAATACTCGGGTGCAAGTCTGTTTTCTCCCAGAGCGGGCTGTCCGTGTGAAAGTTTTTGTGCAGGAAAGAGAGGGGTTAGAGTTCTTAAATATCCTACCGGGCAGCAGGAAAAAAAGGTGTTACAGGGAAGGGGATACCACATCTCGCCATCAGGTGTCCCACTCCCACTCCCCCAAGACCACTCACCCAGGTGATCCTCCAGCACTGGTCCACCCTCAGGGTCTGGATCCAAAGGTGTTGGCCGTGCGCTGGCCACCTGGGAGAGAGAGAGTCCTAGGGACTAGAGCTGGGATGCACAACATACGCTCGGGGGCAAATGCGGCCCTCTAACACGTGAGGTGCGGCCCGCCAACATTGTTTACTTTTGTAATGAGATACAGGCCACTTCAAGCAGTCGGACGCATTTCATTACATAAGTAAACAAACAGTTTGCTAGAGGGCCAGTAGTGGAGACGGTCATTTGTAATGGATATTTTAACAGTATATTGGCCACCTTTCCTCACGAGCCGTGCATATTTTAGCATATTTTCTGTTTCATTTTTTCCACGTTCCTTCAAGAGGAATTAAGCTGATGAGCAGACACATGTCATTGCCCTTTAAAATGCAAAGTGACTTTAATTTTATGCCAGTAAATGGCGCTGCACTTGCATTGTGACAAATTAGAGTCAGTGTAACAAAAGCTTTCTGGTTCAACACTTGATTAGCAACGGAACAGGTGAGGCAAATTACATTTCATATTAATGCCATGGTGTTATTTTTAAGTTAATTTGCTTGAGCATGTTGCAGAGGAAAATGTAAGTTTGGCGATAGTTTGTTAAAATGAAAATAAGAGGGAACCACAGGAAGCTCCTGCAGTGTTTTATGGCAAATGTCCAGAAAGGGTCTTCTGGCAGTGCCAGGAACAGAAGCAGATTTAAAAAGATGATCAGGACTTTATACTCGCTGTACAAATCCTCAAATTGGGCATTAAACCAAGCTGTATAATAAGGCTTTGTCACTCACTTGTTTGCTGTTAGTTTAATTTGAGACCTTCATGCATACCAACTAGTCCCTTAGCACTTGACAGATGTTAGTCCAGTCCTGTTTTTGTCTTTGTATTCTGGGACTTGTGGTCCTGGATTTCTAACTGAGAAATCCAGGAATGCAAGTGCCAGAATGAACTAAGAAAACCAGGACTGGGCTAGAATATGTGGAATGGGGGTGTTGTGGGGTGGAGCGCCGCGGAGGAGTATATGAACCCCAATCATGATCTTGGGGAGGGTAGTACAAAATGAATTCCTCATGCTGATACGTTCTTTTCAAAAATAACAATAACCATAGCATGAAACCACATAATGCAAATAAGGGTTGCGGCCAATCAAGTGATCGAAGAGCCTCTAAGGAGGCTGTTGCCGGCTGACTGTGGCACCTAGAGGTAGGTGGAAGCAGGTTCATGGCGTGTTGCTTACAGAGGGTGGCAGAGCCCCACCCTGGCCCTTCTAGCAAAATCCTCCCGGACCCCCTCGGCATAGCAATGTGTGTAAGAGAGAGAGAGAGAGATAGAGAGAGGGGAGAGAGAGGAAGGGCAATATGAGAGAGGGATACATGGAGGGAGTGTGGGAGTGAGATACAGAAAAGGATGACCAAGAGATAGGGAGAGTTGAGGAATGAGAGAGCGAAGATGGAGATGAAGAAAGACTTAAGAGGGTGAGCGAGTGGTAGAGAGAAGAGACGAGAGAGATGGCCAGAGAGAGAGAGACAGAAATAGTAACATAGGGAGGGAGAGAAAGAAAGAGCAAGAGGGGAGATAAGGACAAAGCGACAGAAATAGTAACAAAGGGAGAGAGAGTAAGAGGAGAGAAAGGGACAGAGTAACAACAGAGAGGAAGAAGGGAAAAGATGGAAAGACAGAAAAAGAGAGACAGAAATAGTAACATAGCGAGAGACAACAAAAGAGGGGAGAGAAGGAGACAGACATAGTAACAGAGAAAGAGAGGAAGATGGGTGAGAAAGAATGACAGAAAGAGACAGACAGAGAGAGAAAAAGATAGAGACGGGGAGAGAGAGAGACTCTGAATGTGGCTTTGGACAGCAGCTGAAGATAAATATGCTAAGACGGTTAACAACATGGAAACACTGGGCCTCATTTCAAGTCTGGCGGTCTGGAAATAAGGGTGCCGGTAGCAATGTACTGGCACCCTTTCTGGGCTGCCAGACTACGAGAATGCCTGCAGGGGCCGGTGCTCCCGGCAGGTCTGCCTGCCGGGAGCACCGGCCCCTGCAGGCATGTTTTTCACAGAAGCACCGGCACCATTAACAGTGCCGGTGCTCCCCATTCCTGCCGCCTGAGATCCTGGCCCATTGCCACCTGGAAAATCCCAGTGGCACCAGAATATCAGCATCAGAAACAGTGTTACAAGGTCATCAGCAACCCGCTGACAGCACTGGCGGGTTACCGCCGACCTCTTACTGAGGTCCACTGTGTTCCTTTGGGTGAAATATATTATACTGAATGCATGTTGCTGCCCTCTACACTTGCACATGAAGTGTTCATCTGCTGGCGATAACCGAACATGGGTGAGATTGAGGGTTTACTTACCAGTAATTTTCATTATTCCTAGTCCTGTTCTTCCTCGTCACAATACTTACTCTCGGAGGGACCCGCCTTCATGACCAGGAAGCTTTTTCTCTTGAATTTTCCTTGCTTCACCCCCTTGCTCAGATCGTGTGATCAGCCCTCAACAGCTCCACACTACACAATAGTAGTCTGGCCCACTGTACGCAGCTTCAACATTCGGCCCTCAGTGAAAACCAGTTGTGCAACCCTGGACTAGAGGGTGAGACACCTTCTGGTTTCTCACAGTGCCCTGCCAGGGAGATAGCTTTATAGCGCCTGGATTTTGGTCACTGCAATATATGGCAAGGAAAGATGTGTCTATGGAGTCCAGAGATGGAGTCATAGATCAGCTGGTTTGCAGGTTTAGGACAAAAGCTAAGCTGGTGCACAAGGGCCTCTAACATGTTTTCACCTCATTACATGTGGAGCATCCGGTGATACATTTTAGGCAGATGGATTTGTGATGAGGGTTATTACTTGCATGTCAGGGGAATGATTGAAAGGGTGGGGGGCAGGAGACAACTCGTTCTCTCCAGCAGCTCTTGAGTGTGTGCTTTCAGACATGGAGAGAGTTAACTGCTTGTAACGTTGAAGCTGCACCAGAATAGTCTCATTAGAATGTGTAAAGAAGTTAGATGCCCCCACACAAGTGAGTTTGTCCCTCCCCCACAGTCTCTGATGTTAGCGCCTCTTCCAACATTTGAAGGGTTAGCCCCCCCTCCTCCGTGGATGTCATTTAGGAGTCACTAGGGGTCGCAGCTGCGACCCTGGCTGTTAGACTGCGACCGCTGTCCAATCTGTTGTGACCCCTGGCCATCCTGCAATATAAAAGCTGCTAATTACATGCGTGTCTGTAACCAAAACCAGGCATGCATGGCACACAGGCAGCACAGACTGAATTTCTAAATTGTGTAGCAGCCTGGAGCCCGTGTGTGAAGAGGCCTGGTGGTCGTCTTCAAAGGCGCACGACAAACATCAGCGTGTGAGCACGAGCGCACCTGGCCCACTGTGAAGCACCAGGTAGTGTTCTCCTCTGGCCCTCCGCTCTTCCAGGCTCAGTGAGGGCCAGTGACGGAAGGAGCCAGTGATCCCTGAGTGTTCAGTCCCTAAGCTCACTTCCTATGCATTCCCAGTGTGCACTGTCCGCCGTTCTCCCAGTCCCAGCCCAGCCCTTGTTGAATAGAGAGTGTGCAGGGCCTGGGTTTTCTGCCCTTCACCGTCTGCCTGCATGCCCTGGGCACTGTACCTGCCTGTTAGCGTACTGCCCACCCCACATGGTTAGCCACGATGCCTTGGTTGTAATTGCCACCTGTCCCGAAGCTTAAGAAGGGCTAGAATGCATGCTCGCCTCACAGTCTGAAAGCAGAGGACGGTCTGCCAAATGCAACACAAGGAATTTATTTCTGCTGTCCTGATTACATCTCCTGCAAAATACATCAATAAATGACATTAATACATGATACCGCAAACCAATATGTAACCACTCTCAATCTGCCTGTTCAAACCCACTGTCAAATTATAACATAATGGCAAGCAGCACACAATTAAATATCCCCGGGCGCGTTTGTATCATACAACTCAAATTCTCATTAGGAATGCATCTGCCCAGGGCTGAATTCTAATAACACCTTTTACGTTTCTTTAAGTGTTGGAGAGAACATGAAAACGTTGATTTCTAGTTTAAAGGAAAGAACACACTTTGTAACACAGGGGTACAATTTTTAAAGAAGCTTCAGGAAATGCAGCGACACAAGAGCTGCCATCTTGATGTACTTGCACTACATTGAAACGTGGCCTCTGCATTACTGAGCTGATAATGGCGGCTGCTGATGGCTATAACCCACAAACAGACCAAGAACGTTTTCCTTGTTTGTGGTGCTTCCCTGCAGTATACGCTTGCAAAATATAGCTTGGTACAGTACAATGCTCTTCAATGTCTTGAAGATAAGACTCTGTGTTCATCAAACCTTACAAAAACCCGTTTCTAATGTGTCCGTGCAAAAGGTGGAAAGTTAACAGAGACAGGAATGTGTGTCCAATGCATTTTGGACCCAACTGGTCCTTCATCAGGTAAGACACCAGTCCCTTAAGCACAGACTACAGCCACCAAATACGATCAGACAATAAAAAGGCATTTTATTATTGTTATTAGCAACCTGGCATAATGCTGTGGTGCATAGGGCCTTTTTTGAACAAACAAAAGAAATGGCTTGTGAAGACAACAGGGCCTATTTTTGTGTCGAGTAAAAAACAAGAAGGCCTCTGTGATGGAGCTTGTAGAGTGATGGTCAGCCAGCAAAGCACCACAGGCGACAGGCTGCCAGAGCATTGAGAGTAAATTAAGTGTCTATGGTGGTGGGCCTGTTAGGTTGTGGAAAGGGATCATGGGAGGGGGTCTGTTGTAGCCCCAAGGGCAGGAACTGAGACACCGCACAGTAAGGAACACGGGAGCCCAGGTAGGGCATGACCTTTATTTCTTTCTTACACCAGCCCCTTCCTCCTGTCCTGTCACTTCCTTTTCCTTCTCCCCAGCTCCACCCTCTTGACTCTCCCCCTTTTGTACAGTGTGCTCAGAGGACACAGGGTCCATGGGGCCAAGGAGCAGACATGTACAGTGTGCAGATGTGAGTGGCCAAGAAAATGGTGGTAAGTGGGAGGAGAAACAAGCCATCAGCATGGAGACTGAGCTTTCCCTGGTGAATAGAGCCTGTGTTTCTGCTGTCCTGATTGGCACCTGTCGGACAGGTACCTGCCAAAGAGAATTCGTTGGAGATAAGATAAGTGGGTGTAAGAGCTTCGCGAGTGCTGCTCAGTGAGACCTCCGAGGCAGGATTGAAGGAAGTCAATGGTACAGAAAGGGAGGGAGGGATGAACACACAAAAACACATGCGCATTGTGAAGGGGTTTGCAGACCAACGGAGGGGAAGAGAAATACATGGAGCAAGTTAGCATGTGAAGGCAGACATGTGTTATGATATGTTAAGGGATGTTTAGACAGCACAGCATTCTGGCGAGTGCCTTGGGGACCAGCAGTCATTGCGCTAGGGATGGGTTGTCCTCAGGGAAGATTTTTCCCAGGGTCAAGCAGCTGTGCTACATCCCTGACACTCTAGAGAAGTGGTGCACAGCAGGAGGAGCTACAGAAACTATTTATGGCCCTCCACGTTGCATGAGTTTAATGGTGAGGTGTTGCCTGGCCTAAAGACAGTCAGTCAGTAAATCTATCATGTCCGGTGTAGGAAGCCCCTGTGGTCCAGTTTCTGTCTTTGCATCACGATGCGTGTAATTTTACAACATGATTCCAGTCCCATAATACAAATGAACCAAAGTGGTAATTGTATTAAATCGCTATGAATCACTTGTTACTGTAAAAAAAGTAATAAATAAAAAGTAGACTTTAAAAGCCATGTATTTTATTTAACTCAAATGTGTGCACTGATGCCCCTACCACCTGCTTATTCACATAGATAGTTCAGTAGTACATTTGGCTCTCAAGCAAAACCAGTTGTGCACCACTGCCCTAGAGTATGATACAAGCATGGCTTCGGCACAGGGGTGGCCAGGAACTGGGCCCTTCTGTGACCCCTTCGTGCCAGTGTTAGTGTGGGTGTGTTGACAAGAGCAAGGACGACAGGGATGTAAATAAGGAAAAAAGGGAGCAGAATACAGCATGAAAGGAGAGGAGGATGCTAAAGGCTTGAAGGCATGGACCCTAAAATGGGGTGAGTAGACAGCGGAAATGCAAAATGTGGTAGGTAAGGCAGAACAAGGCACACTCAAGGAGTGTGTAGCTTGCAGGCCCTCCTCCTAGAATGAGGATAGTGCAGCTTGGCTTCAGGTATGTCAACCCGGGTATCTAATTACATCACTTCCTGTGATGTCACCTGTGGTGGGGGTAAAATGACATCACTTCCTGTGATGTCATCAGGGAGGTCAAGGGCTGTGTGATGTCACTTTCGATACCCCTGGCATTTTGGTGAAATAATGTCCCTGCCCCCCCTCCCGGAAATATTTTTTTAGTTGCACCCCTGCAAACTCTACATTTGAACTCAGGTGACTGTTGTGTGACTAGCATGTTATGCCCTCAGTTAGGCCGACCTTGACAGCATCATTTATTTACTATAAAAGGGCACATTAGGCTCAGTAGAAGAAACAAACACTGGAGGGAAAAGGTAGTCACGAGTACATGTGGTTCTATAGGGGCAAGCAGTTTGTGAAATGGCTGTTGTGATTTTGCTCGCGCACTGCAGCGGTCTAATAGTGTGCCTCTTGCAAGGTGAGCAGGCCTTGACCTCACAGGAAACAATGTAGCAGAAATTCACCCAATTAAAAATAAGACTAAGAAATCACTTCCATGGAGCCTCATTACGAATTGGGCAGTATCATACCGCTGGGGCTATTAACGTTACTGCCAAACGCCCCGGCGCTATTAGCGCCAGATCACGGGTTTGGCGGAACGGTAATTCCCCATTCCCCATTGGGCCCAATGGGGAATTGTCAGCGCTACTAACGCCGGCGGTATTAGCGTGGCAGTAATAGCGCCAAAAATTGGCAAAATCGCTACGAATTTTCCCCCAGCTCAGAGCTGGGGGTAAATCCTGCCAAACCTGTGATTTGGCGGACCCTTAAATGCCGCGGTAATAGCGTTGCCGCCACATTTAAGGGTTACCACCAAACTCGTGATGAGGCAGCATGCCTATTTCATACAACTCATACAGAAATAAAATAGCTAAAATTCAAAAGACAATTTCCAAGCAAAAAAGAAACTCAGAATGGACAGAGGTCTGGCGATAAGGAAAGAGGACTAGATAATGCTGCAGGGTTTATAATCTGCATGGGTGATCCTGGCTTGGTCACTTCATGAAAAATGAGCCCCTTATTTTGTATTTGTATTTGTATTTGTATTTGTTTTATTTGTAACGCGCACCTTCAGGCCCAGAGGCATCCGGGCGCAACTTTAGACACGGTTACATATGCATACATGTATTCAGCTTTTAAGACAGTGCAAGTATAAAAGGCAAACAGTAGTATACATATTTACATATTTACAACGTGGAGGTTACGGCAGGTGTATTCCTGGGACAGGCTCCCGGGAGCATAAGAGGTCAGGGTTTCAGGGCTGGTTGAAGAGCCAGGATTTTGTTTTGGATTTGAAGGCACTAAAACATTCTTCAGATCTGATGGTAAGGGGGAGGGCATTCCAGAGTTTGGAAGCTAAGACGGGGAAGCTAGATCCACCCGCTTTTTGTAGTTTGAACCTGGGGATGGTTAGACAGTGGGTCTGGGCAGTTCTTTGAGGACGGGTAGGCGCGTGGCGGGATAACCGGCAGCAGAGGTACGGGGGGCTTGGTTGGCTAGGCATTTGTGGGTAAGACCTAAGGCTTTCAATGAAATTCTCTGTTTGACCGGTAGCCAATGTAGGTTGGATCTAGATTCAGAGATGTGGTGGTTTCGCGGGATGTTTAAGGCCGCTCTGACGGCCTTATTCTGGGCGATTTGCAGTTTGTTTATGTTCTCTTGGCTAGTTCCTAGGTAGAGGGCGCTCCCGTAATCGATTTTGGCCATGATGAGAGTTCTGGCCAATGTGATCATATTTGGGGTTGTCAGAAATGGCATGCAAGCTGCAATGAGTTTGCAGGTGTATGCTGAGGAGGATCTGACTGCATTAGTTTGTTGGGATAGGGATAAGGTGGCATCAAGGTAAACGCCTAAAGTTTTGGTGTCTTTTGAGACTTGGATGGTGTTGCCATCAATGATAAATGATTGGTAGGATGGCTCAAGTTTACTAAGATGGTGCGTAGTGCCCAAGATGAGGAGCTCAGTCTTGTCATCGTTGAGGCATAACTGGTGTTGTGCCATCCAGGCTTGGATGACCAGGTAGACCTCGTTCAGGGCCTTGGTGTCAGCCAAATAGTCTCCAGTGATAGGAATGAGTATCTGGGTGTCGTCAGCGTAATTTGTATAGGAGACACCCAGATAGTCAAGTACATCAAAGAGTGGTTTTGTAAAGACATTATAGAGTGTTGGCGACACACAGGAGCCCTGGGGGACGCCGCAGTGAATAGGGGAAGGATCTGCAGCTGCAGATTGAGAAAAGACCCGCATAGATCTATTACTCAAGAATGATTTGAACCAGGCCATAGCAGATGGCGAGAAGTGGGCGGGGGAGTGAAGATGCTTGCATAAGATTTGATGATTGACCAAATCGAAGGCCGCAGAGAGGTCGAGTAGAAGTAGCAAGGCAAGGTTGCCGTTATCCTTTAGAACTTCGATTTGAGTTTTTAAGTCAAGTAAAGCTGTCTCTGTTCCGTCCTGAGCATGGTGCTATAGTCAAGCAAGAATGTCCTAGTGATGGTTTTCCCAGTTACAATAGGAAAAAGCAAGGAGGGGCCACCTATGCTGTGATGGCTACTAAACACTGGACCATGCCCAGGCAATTGTCCACACAGGAGGACCACTTGAACTTTCAGAAACCAGTGAAAACCTGGCTCTTTTCCAAACCATAGGAAGGAATATGCCACAAGGGCCGACGCATTTCAAATGAGGTCTGGTGGAATAATCAATCATTCCCTCCCCGTGTTAACAAATCGATTGACATCTAAAAAACATGGCTGCACATGCTGGATAACAGATAGAAGTCCAGACACCACACTTATATTGGTCGGAACCCTAATATCCCATCCCCCGCCAAGCGAGAATCTCAGATACCATATAAAAAAGCATGAATGCCATTTTAGTAGTGCTTATTCAAACGAACATGCAACAATATCCACCACCATAACCCCAGAACAGCATGCCTCAACTTTGACATGAACCCGGGTTCTTGTCCATCTCTCAGCAAAATCAGGAACCTCAGATACCCGTAAGCAAGTACAATGAAGTCTGAAAGCTTTGGTACGACTCATTCACTAAGTGGGGCAATATGGCATGCCACTGTATGCCCGGGAAAATGCCCTAATTCGACATGCCACCAAGTTTGTAATTCATTAAACAGATGACTTGACTGGCCTTCATGTAAACTAAGACCCAAGATAACCATAAATGAAGTAACAAATAACATGTAACACGTACTGATTATTCAAGTGGACCTGCTGCCCACACACTAACCAAAGTCATTCATTCATCGTCATCACTCTCCTTCGTCCACCTTACACTCCTGTGACATGGTCCCCCGCCTAAAGCATGGGACAGACAGTGGGGTGGTCAAAGTGGCTCGTTGACACCCCAAACTAGTGGATGTTGGGCCCAGAAGAGGTAAAAAGGTATATGAGGTATCCCCGGGCTACCCCCACTGAGCCACCTTACTAAGGGAGGGGACAGCCACAAGACTCCACGCACCCTTAGGTACCCCATTGACAATTATGATAAGGAGAGCAGCTATGATATATGAGGGGGTGATCATAGGACAACGCACACACTCACCAGTCCGGAGAACTAGCTGTGAGAAGGGGATCAGCCACAAGTTCCTCGAGGACAGCCTTAACAGGTATCAGTACTTCTGGTAAGTGTTTCCATTCCCAAAGCCAAGGCACTTGGGCTAATTGGGATAACCCAAGGTGAACGGACCGCAACTCCCAGAATTCCCCACTTTGTCATAGGGAAAACCTGGACTGAATCTGGGAGAGGAATCTGCAGAGTAGAAGGGAATAGAGTTTTGGGGAGGCCGTAGTCAGGTCACTGAGGACAGAAAGAACACTGAAGTACATGTCCCAAGTCCAAGTCCAGCTGACAGACCCAACAGGGATACACTACATATACAATAATACCCCTCATTTGCAGACTGAAAGGTAGAACTGGGCTTGACACAGTCAGATGCAGATTCGAGCACTGGAAGACTATGGAAAAGACCTGGACACCCCACAGAGACACTTCCTACACCCCAGAGTGGAAAGCCAATGGGAACCTGAACCCCTCTTCCATCTGGTGCCTGGAGTAACAGGGGTAAGCATAGCTCTCTACTTTTCAGTGACCCAACACCCAGAAGAGACTTGCTTACCTCCCATACTAAAATGAATCCTGCAGAAAGGAGAACTCATGGCTTCCCCAGAGCTGCAATCACGTGCTTTAATCCCACCACACATTTCAAAATGTATGGCAACAAATGAACATGTAAAGTTAATTTTGAAGAAATGGGGTTTTAACCTCCCCACCCACCAGAAGGATTGTAGAGCCTTTCGGCAGTTACCATGGCCTGTTGGGTACAGAGAGCAGCAAAAACAAATGCCCGAGGGGAGGGGCCTCGCAGACAGAAACCAGGAGAAAAGGCAGCCTTGGCATCTTAACCAGTGGGTGGCCAACAAACACTGAGAACAGAATCCAAGATGGTGGCAGATCTTGATATAATTTCAGGCAGCCCCCCTCTCCCACTTACAGCCCACATGACCACAGACACATGCCCAATCACAAGCCAGTCCAGCCCATCCCACCAGTGAAAGCTATGTCCCAATGGGAGGAGAGGTATGGCTGTATAAATCAGTCGGTTCAATCAGTGGGAATGGGGAGATTGGAAGAAGCTGGACTAGGTTGGTGCTCTAGAGGTGTTTTGAGGAGAACGGAGCTGAAAAGAGATCATTGATGGCTGGAGAGCGGAGACGTTGGTAGAGGAGGGGGGGAGTTACTATCAGGAACGTTGTTGGAGGGGAAGGAAAGTTCTCATCTTGAAGAATTGTTGGAGGAGTCAGAGGACAGATACCATATGTTGAAAACAGAACTAGCCCAGAAGGGACCAGGGCAAGGCAGACCTTGGTGTAGGGAAGACCAAGCGTGGTCAAGCTGACTAGAGAGGAGGATATTGCCACCCATCCAGAAAAGAGGGAGCTGGAAAGGTATATGTGTCATGTTGCGCGGTACGGTGACACTTCATACCTGATAGCCTGGATGCAGAGGATTGAGGTAGTGCCACAATGCCATCAAAGGTGTATACCCCGGGGGCAGGTTGATGCAGGGATGAGGCGCAGCGCTCCCACTTTGGGGATGGTAACAAAAAAATGAGCAACTGGACTGACTTCCATACACCATGGTATGGTACCCCAGATTAACGTGGTGTAGGAACAGTGCAGAGCGCTGGACTGGGCACCAAAACTCAGGTTAGTAGAAAAGTTGAGTAAGCAAAGCCAGTAAAGAAGAAGAAAAGAGAACTCACAAAAGGCAAGGACTACAGGCAGGAATCAGGAGGAAGAGCAGGGAACCAACGCAAAGGACGGAAACCAGGGAAGACCGCCGAATGGGAGACACAGAACTAAGGAGCAAAAAGGGAGCAAGCGCAAGGGTTTTGAGACGCAATATGGTAAGGCTTGACAGGTGCTTAAATAAGCCGGCGGTGGAAGCGAGACAGTCCTCCTGGTTGCGCCAGCAATGCCAGGATGCAGAGCGCTACATGCCGCTACCGGGGCACGGGTACCACAGACCGCACCACCAATGGCACCATCGATCTATCAGATGCCAGACCACTGATAGGGCGTAACAGTGGGCCTCTTAGCCAGAGAGGCCAGATAGGCTCCAGCAGACCAGGTTGTTCCAAGTCAGTTACTAGAAAGGGGAGGACGCCCAAGACTCTCAAGCTACAGCAGGGGCCAAAGAGGTTATATCAGGGCCCACGGATAGACGTGATGCCCAAACCAGCACCCTAGCAGATGGAGGTGGACAGGTGTTTATGAGTGGAGAAGTGTGAGCAAAGATCCTATACAATCTCTAATCGTTGGAGAAGAGCCTTATATGGTGTCATGCCTTAGCCCGGGGGGCATTGCTGCAGGCCTGAAAGAAGAGGGCCCAATAGCCCCACGTCTCAGAAAGTGGAGGCAAGGACCAAGATGCTTTAATGGGCTTTGGAGTAGGCCCATAAAGCCCAACTCAATACAGACTTCCATTTAATCTATTACTTCTGGGTGAAAGAGTTTCGTTTGGTTGGCTTGTTTCCCCTCTCGAAGGGATTCCCAGGCTAGGTGTGAAGGGGACAACAACTGAGAGAACTTTGGATCCCGTCAAGTGATTACCGTGTTTTACTACCCCCTCAACTCAGCCCCATCACTGGCAGTTATTTTGCCCCACTGCACCCTGGGCCTATCCATAAAGCTCTTTTGAGTTCACGCCAACCAGAACCTATCTTGCTGTGTCTCTCCTTGTGCGCCTTGCATGACACTCCATGCATCAGCAAGGTAAGACACACCGAGCAAAGGTTTGACCACCCATAATGCACCCTTCAACAGGCGCACCGCTCTTCTCCATGCTTTCCTTCCACTCCATTGCATCCCCTTGCCTGCCCATGCTCCTAGGGGAAATCCTGGTAGTTTGCAACACAGCATGACCCCTGTATCCCATATGGCAGCACACCCTTCACATGTCCAACCCCCCTAGACTCTGAGCAGCACAGAGACAGCGGCTGCTTCTGAGCCTGCACTCATCGGGATTAACACACGGCCTCTGCAACTACCCCTACTAATCACAGCATGGGCCCAGCCCCTCCCTTGCCGAACCGAATGCCAAGAGGCTGCCATAATGGCACAAGGCGCGCTATGCCAGTCACAGTCCCTACACCACATTACATTGGATTACATTACATGCTAATTTCTTTTTTTAGAAAATGTTGGTATTCCCCCATCCCACCACAGCCGTTCCACGGCGGGGCATTTTACTGGAGTAGGTGTGGGGCAAGTGGAGGGACAAGGGTGAAATATTAGCATGGGGGATGGAGTCTAAAAGGGGGGCAGTAGAACGGGGTGTCTGTGGGCTGGCCACACTGGAAAAGCCACGGTAAAATGCAGTGAAATGTCCAGAGTGGTGAAATGGGATCGATGAGAAAATGTTTTTAAAAGTGTGTTTTCAACTTTTAAAATATGTTCTTGTTTTCTGTTTCTTTGCTGCTGTCTTGCAGTAAAGAAAGGCCAATAAAAGGCTCTGTCTCTTCTTATGACATTCAAGCTGGGCTTCAATTGGTATGCAGTAATAACGTGTACCCCATCATACCATTTAAGGTGAGCGGGGGTTGCAGAGGTGCCCCGCTCCCCTTAAATGGTATAACGGGTCACGGGGTTGCGGCGGTGTCTCTGCATCCATTACATGGATTGCGGCGGCAAAACCACTGGCTTTTTGCCGCAATTTTTTGTGTAAACGGCAATTTTTGCGGCGATTTTAACACACGGAACCCTATAACCCAGCATGCCTTCGTTGCCATCTTGAAAGATGGAGAACTATGCTCTGCATCCGGTCGAGCAAGAGCTGGCCCAAAGTTCCCCATCATTGCAGCCCCTGATCCTGGCATCTAGTGCAGGTCAGAGGCACCTCGCCTGGCAGTCAGCGGCAGTGATCGCCTCGCTCCTATTCGGGTCACGTTGCGTTGGCTGCCGCTGGAAACTAAGTGAGCGCCTGTTATTCATGAGGCGAATCTATTAGAGGCCGTCCATTTATTTAAGCGAGCAGCTGGCTATCCACGTACGAGCAACCAACACCGGAAGCCCCCCCCCCCCTCTGTAAACAAAACGCCCTCCACAAGTGCTTTTCCTGGTGTGGTGCCTCCTGTTTGGAGAACACTGCTGTTGACTCGGTGTTAATGAACAGGCACCTGTCTAAACTGCACAAGCAGATACGAATTAACCCATTACTAACTGCTCGACAAATGCATACCTTTTTGTGGAGAAGTGAAAGCACTCTGGCATTTCAGCGTGATTTTTTGTATCTGTGATGGTCCGTGTCTGTGCTGCATTGTGGTATCCTTTAAGTACACGCCTTCTGGGGTGCAAGGTGGCAAGAGCCGGGGGAGAGTAATGGGACACCTCCATATATGATGCAGGATGTTCAGCGAGAAGCGATTCCCCTCGAACCAAGGGGAGAGGGCCACGGAGCTCTGTGCCAGAACTATAGAAAGTGTCAGCGTTGCCCAGCAGCGTGCCCCTGGTCTCATGGGTTTGAGTGTTCATGAGGATGGCACCTACTCCCCTGCAATCTTGGCATCATGACCGCTTTTCCTCCTACTCTCAGGGCCCAGCAGTTTGTGTCACTACTAGACCAGAATGATCAGCGCTTTACAGAATTGTGCCCCTTCTGGTAAATCAATTGTCCCTGCTGAGTTCTAATCCTAAAGTACATCCGGGGCACAAATAATGATGTTCTACTGAAGGGGGGGGACAAGGGGGAGATAAGTTCCTCGGGGTTTGATTCAACCATATTGTCTGTTTTGCATTTCCAGGTAACCTTGCACATCTGGCTTTGCAGGCACCCCTCAATAGTGGTGGCATTTAACCAATTTCAGTGGGAGCTACTGCTTCCCTCTGGATAGTTCCTCCGGGTATCCCTGTGTAAAATCCAGGCCAGGGCCTTGCACCAGGCATTGTTCCTGCGGCAGAATGTGTGATCTCAGAGTGACCATATACGGCAGCCCAGGAGTTTCATACAACCAGTTTCAACGGATATCTGGATACAAGATGTAGTCCACTTGTGAACAGCTTGCATGAGAAGAAGTCTAGACATTTTTGAATGGCCAAGACCCTAGGATTAGGTGACTGCAAACATGTGTCAATGAATGATTAGGGCTTGAGCAAATTACCCTCACCCAAATTCCCCACTAAAGTGGAGAATCCGCTTAAGATAATTTGCAGACAGGCCAGGATGGATGGAAGATGCTGCAATGGAAACTGGACATGGTGAAGCTCAGCTGGAACATTCAATCTTCCAAGACTCTCCTAACATTAAATCTCCTTTCTGAAACCGGAGGATCCCAGGTTTTCATGGTGAGCCCAGGCAAGTGCTCGGTCCATTCATCCCAACGGAACCACCCTTAATGACAAGTTGCAACCCCCCTTCCCTCTGGGAGTCTTGTTGGTCCTGGACACTGTGCTGACCCCAATCATTTACAGGCAGGAGCACCATCTGCGAGACCCACCAGTAGCCAGCAGAGCAGAAGATGCCTCTAGCCAAATCACCCACCTCTCGTGCCCAGACTCACAGGACTTCTTCTCCCCTACTTCACCCACTCCTGCAGCACCCATCCACTATTGAAGGTGTGCCTCCACTGGAATGCACTGGACCCAGGCTTCAGTGGATTTCTTCTCTGACCTTCACTGTACTCCTTATCACAGTGAAAAGTCTAGCAGTTGACCCCAATGCCACAACAGTTGTGGAGATCTTGGAAATGGAAACCAGAAGCACCGGCCAGATGTAAGCATTTGAATACTACGTACAGAAACACCCAAAGATTCCCCACCTAAAAGGATCCAGTGTTTGATGTTATGGATGTAAAAAATCAGACAAAAGCACTCAGGAGTTGTATCGGCAATGGACAAAGCAATATTACGTTTACTCACAGGTTGCAAACTATAAACAGATAGCATCCTATCAGCCCACCACCCAAACTGATAACCCAACCTGCCTCCAGATCACCTTCATTTATATCCCATCACGGTCTTGTTTCCTTAAATTAGTCATGCATCCGTTTAGATAACCCACTGCATTTCAGCAAAATACACCCCATTGTAAACAATCAAAGTCATCTTTGGTTTCTGTCAATCCTCCTGGGACTGCGTGGTTCTTCACTTCCAGGTCAGTCGCTCTATTAAGATGAAATCAAGAGTGGTCCTCCTCAGAGGAAGGGTGCAGGGCTTACACCCCCTGGCGCAAATGTAGTTGAGAATAAAACTGCATTGTCCCAGCAGGTTTAGGCCAGTCCAATCCAAGATGGAGGCACAAGTGGCCTTCACCCAGTGCTCCCATCCAACAGCACATGTCCGTTTTAGTAGATGCTCTTGAATGCAAGCTTTACCAACAGCCAATAGGTGGGGATATCCCTATCCAATGTCTGCCACTAAAAGGAAAGGAAAAATAACACATGTCTCGGGCACATAAATAATTAATATACTGTGGGAATAGAATACTTTTCCCGGACTTCTCCCATATCATGGTTTATTTGCCCATTATGATCATAGTAATCCAATAGACTTTATAACAGAATTTTACAATACAAATCAGATTCCCCTCCGCCCATCCATCGAGGGTAATTAACAACATATATTCCCAAAGGACCTGAGGGAGAGTCCAAAATGCTCTGATATCAAAGTCCCATTCCCCTAATGTTAAGGGTTCAACATAAACATCAGGGCCATCTCTCAATCCTCAACCACCTAACTTACAAACCTGTATCCTGAAGTATTCATGTACAGAGGTTGAGTGAAGAGTGGCCCATCACTAAACACTGACTATAATGAACTGTCCTGCCATAAAGAAAGAAAGAAAGTAAATAAATGCTACAGTGCATTCCTTTACACATGATATTGTGTGGGCTTCACACCTTGGTTGAGAGCTTCTCTTTCATTGTTCGACCACCGCTACCAACAGGTGAGCTAAAGGAAGCTAGTGAGCCCTGACCTGTCTATATAAGGAACCTACTCAGACCACCATTTCTAGGTCTGGGAGAACATTCTCACTCCCTGCCCCTCGATTCTCAGCATTCAAGAGCATTGTGCTCCTTTTCCCAGGGTGCTTGGTCTTTCGGAGCGGCTGGGTGAAAGGGAAATTGACACTTTCTAGTGAACAAATTGTCTGTGCTGCCAACATGCTGCAGGCATGCCAATTACTGATGCCCAGCATCGAATATACAGGTGATGTCTTATATTTATGGCTGTTATTAAGTTCAATTATACACTAATTCCCATCTGCTCTTAAACCCACCAACACCAGATTGTAAAACATTGTATGCTGCCTGGAAATGAAACCGTTTTGCAGATCTTACTTTCATAGCAGAATCAATTTACTAGAGTGCCTAAAATCTAAGGGCATGTCATAGCGTTGCAGGGTGAACGCGCAACCAAAAATGATCAATTCTATGGCTATATTTTTCTTTTTCAATGCACACATTGGTGATTCTCCACAAGAAGCATGTATTCCTTTGTTTCAGCTCATCAAAGATTGTAGGCCGACTTTTAGAGACCAAGGTCCCCAGCATGGCTGTTCCTAGACAACATTGCACCCAGGGCAAAACACTAGAATATGTCCCACGTCAAGTTGCTGCACTGCACTCCCACTCCAAAATCATGAAATAATTGCAATTTAAATACTGTTTATTTTCTTGTACTTAAAATTAAATGTAGACATGTATGCAACACTATTCTAAACAGGAACTCATTTTCTAGCTTAGGTTTATGATTGTTTTCTAAATGAGGGGCACTCTCCTAGATGCTGCTGCTGCAAAAGCGTTTATTCCTGCTGCATGATCTATTTTTCTGCAATTTTATCTCAATTGAAAGTGTAGCAAGAGTCAATAGCTCTCTTCAGTTGGTGAATGCAGCGCTCATAAGCAGTTCCAAATGCTTTTGGCAGAAAAATGGAAGATGGGTGTAAAATAGTGGTAAAGAGATAGGCGATCATGAAAAAGAAGGTAGTTCCTAACTAAATTAAGTAAGGTTAGGTGATAAAGAATGCATTGAAACTACTTCAAAGCGCTATAGGGGAAGACCAGAGGAATAGGTAGGTAATAAGGTGATCATGTTGCCATATGACCTGCATGCCTAGACAAAGAATAACATGAACTGCCAAATGGTGTGCCTGCATTAGCATCTAATGAGAACATTGGTATGGGGATGTAAGAACATAGAACCGTACATGGTACAATGTTATTACAACGCCACCCTTTTTGTCGCTAAGCTTTTTTCTGAAAATCTTTGGCCGTAAAAACTCATCAAAACATTTGGTTGGGGGCGTAAGAGGATATAAGAGGGAGGGGGACATGGGGAATAGGGACTAGATAATAGGGAAGGTGGAACCCCCCAAATATTTATTTTTACAAATTTGATGAGATTTTTCAGCAACAATCTCAACGAAAAAGAAATTGGGGATGTAAGGAAACAGAGCCAGTCCTTGAGTATAGGATTGCAATACCTAGATAATGGCATGAATAATGCAGCATGTGATGGCAACAGATGCCGTTTGGTGTGAGTCCTGGGCATATAATGTTAACTTCTGGCAAATAGTTGCCCGCCGGATGGTTGGCTCATGTGCAACATGCTCATTTTGGGAATGGGACAATGCCATGCAAGAAGTCTGAAACCCTGGCGGCACCGACTAGGCCCTTCTCCAATCTGAGGGTGATGCATTGAGTACCATCAGTGGGTCATGATAACGCACATTAATAAAGAGCTTAGAAGTGGTCCATCTACACAAAGTCCTATGAAAGTCACCCAATTATAATTATATCAGACAAGTACAATGCCAACATATTAAAATGACTAATACATTGTGCTGCCTGCTGTTGTCTGATTGCCAAAAGTTCACAGTTTGTGTGAATACCCGGTGTGAGAAACCAAAGGATGTCTCACTGACTTGCCCCTTGGGATCTGTCATGCAGATGGCCAGGGCATGACCATTACTTTTGGATCCAGACCCCGGGGGTGGCCCAGTGTGGAGGATCACCTGGATGGCGGTACCTAGGGTGTGGGGCACCCAGGGGAGAGATGTGGTCTCCCTGTGCCCATTTCCTTGTAGAACACCCTCATTCCATGTACTATCTAAGAACTTTATCCTCCCCCCCTTTCCTACACGCCCTCTGCTGCACGGACAATGTACTTCAGGGAAAGACAGACTTACACACAACCAGTCCGTTTGACATGTCCCAACATCAGGGTCAGGCAGAGTCAGGCACTTAACCTTAATGACTTGCACTTGAATTCTGTTACCTTTCCCCACCAGGATAAAAGCGGATCATAAGAGTACCCGGTGAGCAAGGCAAGTAGGGCAACCGAATCGAGCAAGACCAGCAGAACAGAAGCGCAGGAGATCCCGGGAAGGCGATGCAAATATGGCCGTAGTCCTACCAGGTGCAAGGTTAAAGTTGCTACATAATCCAAGAGGGACAACTCCCTGCCACTGCAGGTCATGGTGACACCCCTTCATGTACGATGCGAGCACTTGAAAGGAGGCGAGCTGGACCAAAAGCTGTGACTGAACAGAGTTGGTTCGCTGAGTTCAGTGTGGAGATTCTATCTGTTACCTGCTTGTCCCGCTGGATACAGAGACCAAGGATCCAGTCCTCTTTCTGTTTCATTGCTCTGGTGCCTACAAAGACTCCTAAACACCGCAAAGCGGCCACGGAGTCGGTTCGCTGAGTCTTAGTGTGGAGACTCTACCTGTTACCTGCTTGTCCCGCTGGATTTCGAGACCAAGGATCCAGTCCTCTTTCTGTTTCATTGCTCTGATGCCTAAAAAGACTCCTGAACACCACAGAGCGGCTGCAGAGCCTGTTCACTGAGTCTTAGTGTGGAGACTACATGTTACCTGCTTGTCTCGCTGGATACAGAGACCAAGGATCCAGTCCTCTTTTTGTTTCATTGCTCTGGTGCCTACAAAGACTCCGAAGACTACAGAGTGGCCGCAAGTCAGTTCACTGAGTCTTAGTGCCTTTGTGCTCTGTGTGCTTGGCGTGCTGGGATTCCATCGCCCCTTGGCTCGTAGTTACCCATTTAACATCAATTTGGAGAACTTGCGAACTGTTAGTGCGAAAGAAAATCCGATGAGTAAAGGAGCAAGCCAGCTGAGCGAGGAGGACCTAATATTACAAACTGGTGAGGTGTTGAAAATGTCACTTGTGTGTAAGGCATGAATTACTCGAAGTCCTGAATGCTGTGTTGACAATTAACATATCACTGAATTGATAACTACTGCAGTTACTATAAATTTTGGGCCTGTCGGTTGTGGAGCCTGTAACGCGTACCGGTTAGGTACAGTAATTAGTCATTGTCACTATATCAAGCCGAAAATCAGAGAGGACTGACAGCTGCTAACCATGTTACTTGTATACACCGACTGAGCTGGGTTCTACTGCTGAACTATTAGTTTCTGGGCAGAGTGTGTGGAGACAAGTAGTGCTGGGAGACTGCAGGAGAAATTCCTTTGATCCCAGTAATAGCACACGAGGTGTACTCAAATCAGCAGAGAACTTAAAATTGTTTAACGCGCTATGTTGTTGCAGCCACAAAGCAGTAGTTTTCTTGAATACATATCTGGTAAATTTGGAAATTAATATCTCCTCGAAAGAAATTGTCAAAAAGTGAAGATAACAACCCGAGATATTGCCCTGCAAACCAACTACAACTTGTGAAGGAAAGAAATCTAAAGAACCTGTAGAAAGGGCTGAGAGAGCAGGGAGCAAAAGCAAAAATACATTGAAAAAGCAAGCACCATTAAGTAAAGGTGCAATTATGTCGTTTTTCTCGCCTAAAGCACAAACGGAGAAGAACTCAATTGCGCCAGAGGAATGGGTTCCAATTGGTTTAAACTGTACTAATCCCCAATACAGGTCAAACAAGGTGGGGATAGATAATAACCCCCTCTTGGAGTTGTGCCTGTCGATGCAAAAATCAATGACCCCCTATCTAGTACCAGTACATTCACTGAAGATGGAATGCCTTCTCACTACTATATCCTTATCAGCTACAATGACACTTACTGTCCTAATAGTATACCGGCCCCCGTGGCTGTTGTCACATTTACTCTGATTTCCCTGATCTGGTATCAGCTCTCCATGTTGACCACCCTAATCTATGGGTGTTAGGGAATTTCAATCTGCCTGCCAACTCCACTTCGGCTAAGCAGGTTGAACACTTCCTCTCTCTTATGATGGACCTCAATCTTCCTCAATTGATTCAAGAGCCCACTGTCCAGTTGGGCAGCACACTTCAATTTATTTGTGCTCCCAAGTCACTCATTGATACTATTTCCTCTCGCCCTGTACCCTGGTCTGACCACTATGTGATTTCTTTCGTCCGGTGCCCACTCAAGTTGCCCACCTTGAAAAGGAACTGGCGCAAGGTCAATCTCTCCACACTATCTGCCTCTCTTCTCTCTCGCTGTGCTTCCCCGAACTCCTGCACGTTGCAGAATCTGAGTGCATCTTTTCTAGCCGTAGCTGACCAATTCGTGCTGGCCAAGCTCGGTAAGCAAAGAGCCCATGTGCCCGAACCCTGGTTTTGGGATGAACTCAGAGCACTAAAACTCAGCTGTCGCCAAGCTGAACGTAAGTGGAGGGTCGGTTATACTAATGACACAAGAGCAATTTTTCGCTGCGCTCTAGCAACTTACCAAAAAGCTATTTTAGCCGCAAAAAAAAACATTTTTTGGCGGTCAGATCGAGGATGCTATCAATAAGCCTAAAACGCTTTTTGAGCTTGTGCAATGTCTTTCCACGCTGACTAATTCTGGCCCTTCGATTGAGCCCTCACAAGCTCTGTGTGAATCCCTTTCCTCTTTTTTCCATTCCAAGATCGCAACCATATGCAAAGACATCAAAGCTAACTTGGATGCTACGGTTAATAAGCAATCTTTCCCGGATCATCCTATTTCTAGTGCATCATGGGCCTCTTTTTCTGAGCAGAATATTCTAAAAGTCGTTCATGGACTCAAGTCGACATCCCCTGCTGACGCCCTCCCTCTAGACGTGCTCAAAGCCATCTCCCCTGATATCATCACTGAAATTACTACAGCTATTAATGTATCTCTTCAAGAGGGGTTGATACGAGGGTCCCTGAAACACGCTCGGGTCCTTCCACTCATGAAGAAGCCCTCTCTGGACCCTGCTGTCCTAGCAAACTTCCGTCCCATCTCCCTTCTTCCGTCCCTGATTAAAACTTTGGAGGTGCTGCTTTCTCCCCTTTTGTAATCCTTCATGGAATCTTCAGGTTATTTTGATATTTTCCAATCGGGATTCCGTCCCGGGAGAGGCACCGAATCAGTTCTCAATTCTGTATTCGATGACCTCACCCGCCTAGTTGATCAGGGCGGTGTGAGAGCCTTGCTCCTACTTGACCTCTCAGCCACGTTCGACACGGTTGATCATTCCACACTGATATCCCATTTGTCGGACACGGGCCTGGGGGGGCAGGTGTTGAGCTGGTTTGCAGATTTCTTGACCGATCAGTCTCAATCTGTTTTCCTGCCTCCCTACTGCTCGGAATCAGTCACAATGGGGTCTGCTCCATCTCCCATTCTTTTTAATACCTACATCCGTCTTCTGATCCTTCTTATTCTCATTATCTCACGGTTTTCAATTCTACTCTTACGCAGATGATACGCAGATCCTGGTACGCCTGGATCTCACTCGGTCTGACACTGCGGCCCATCTCATGAACTGCCTTGAAGACTTATGTGCCTGGATGGCGACCAACTCCCTCAAGCTTAATGGCAGTAAAACAGAGTTCCTGGTGGCAGGGACAAACACCCCACTTAACTACTGGACCCCAGACTTCTGGCCCACTTCTCTTGGCCCGTTACCCCTACCTTCTCTTACGGTGAGAAATCTGGGAGGTAAGTTTTCACCCTCTCTGATGATGACTGAGCAAGTGGGCGCAATCTGCAAAGCCAGCCATTTCAAACTGTTGACTCTGAGAAAGGTTCTTCCCTTCATCCCTGGCCATCTTCATGCCCCGGTGGTAGGAGCGCTGGTTCTTAGTACAGTGGATTATTGTAACTCGCTGCACTTTGACCAACCACACTATCTTCTCAATCGTATCCAAATGCTCCAAAACGCAGCAGCCCTTGCAATACTGCATCCTCCGGCACGGTCGCATATGGACCCCCTTTTGAGACAACTACACTGGCTACCTATTGAACAACGGATCGTATTTAAATCCATGTGCCTGGTTCACCGGGCCTTCTATAAAGGTAGGAGCGGAGTATCTGCAAGAGAAATTCATCCACTATGTGCCTACCCGCTCCCTGCGCTCCCAGACTGCGCTACTTCTTCTGGTTCCTCGCTTAAATGCACTCAAACTGGTGGCCGTGCTTTCTCTGTGGCAGCAGCCAAAGCTTGGAATCTACTTCCGCTGGCTCTCCATGCTACCGCAAATCATCTGGCCTTCAGACGCACTCTGAAGACTCTTCTTTTTTAGTACCCTTTTATCACCTTCTACCCTCCAGTGCCAAAATGCCTTTGGCGTATGCTGCGCTTTATAAATTTAAATAACATAACACAATATAACATAACATTAGCCAAACCTTTAGAGGCCTGCGACCAGGGAGTGACATCAAAAGAGCATTTGCAGTCTACTATAACAAGGGATAGATTATCTGGATCACCAAATTTGGTTATACATTCAGAAATCTCAGAAATGGAGTCAAACATCGACTCCTTCTCATGTCCTAATGCATTGGTGGGGATACAATCATCAGTGGCATCATTACAATTTGCACTAAAGATTTTATTAAAAATGTGCGCTCGTATACTGGACAATACAATAAATCTAGCGTCACTAAATGCCACAAATAAAAATCTAATTGAGAAGACTGAGAATAATCTCTCTGAAGCAATACGGATGGCTAATGAGCCAATTGTGAACCCTGAATCAGACTGCAATATGACAAACAACTCAATGATATATTTTTCTCAAAAACAACAGAGTTTATCAAAGAGGGCGTCAATGAGGAAACAGCACTGCAGTGGTGCTTCACCACCTCTCGATACTGCTCCACTGGCCAACAATATGAAAAAAACTAAGAAGAAAGCGGCCCCGGCAAAAAAGCTAACTTCTGAAAGGGCGGTCCGCCTCACAAATTGGCTTATTCCTGAGAAGGACAAGGAATTATCTGAAGGAGAAGAAGAATTACCAGAACTCATAACGTTACAACTTGAACAGGAAGCAGATAAGAATTCTTCCACACCCAATAGCAGAAGACAATTTCCCCAGCCTAGTGAAACCTCTAATCCAACATCTATGGACAAAGGGCAGACGCCAGAGTTAATCAATAACCGTATTTGTATAATTAAAAATCTATTCCAAAATAATGACCATGACTTGTTTACTAGAGCTGAATTCCTGATCAGACTGCACTCTATTCCACAGCTGAGAGTCTAGAGAGCAGAGGATTTTGAATATATAGAGCCACTCAATGGTTTGGACACTAATGTATCGGCTATTCATTGAAAGTTCTTGGCAACTGCCCATTCATTGAAAGTTCTTGGCAACTGCCCAAATGATGCCTATGTATAAGGAGAATTTACTAGAGACCGATGTGGAAATTGATGCCAACCCAGAAAAAGATGATCCAGACTGCCCAAGGAAATTGGTAGTAGAGCCCAAGATCAGGTCCAACGTACCCCAACTGCCAAGAGGGAAGGAGGTCCAGTTGGCTGATATCCAAAATATCCTAAAATGGCTGGCTGATTCTCTACCAGGGGTACATCAAAAGGAATGATGATGCTCGATCTTTTCATGGAACTGCAGGGGCTTTAACCATCTATTTTCACCTGAAGGCTTGTTGACTCATATAACTAAGCATACTTGTATATGTCTACAGGAGACATGGCTGACTGCCCCGATTGTGTTTAACGGCTATACAATATATCAGTCCCTTGCAAAAAAGGGTTTACGGGGTAGACCGTATGAGGGACTAATTGTTGGCGTCTGACTTAATGTAAAATTGCAACGCACTGATGCTAATTTGAACGAGTTTGTTATTGCTGTTGAGCTGGAAATTCCGTTTGGGGTATAATAGAGAAAATGTTGGTCCTAATTCTTTACAGCCCCCTGTGTGCTATTCAGAGTGAAAATATTCAGGAAACACTCCATGATATTCTGATAAATTGGACCCTGAATCAGGAAAATAAATCTGTTGTGATCGTTGGGGATTTCAATTGTCATATGATAGGGGGGCCAGGGATAACTAGTAATCCCCATTTAAGATCTAAGAGTATAATGACACATAAGATCCAAGACCCCGAAGGGCTGTATGGGCTATGTTTTTTTGACATGTGGGATATGGAAATGATAAACGGCAGGACGGCCAGTGATTGTCCAGGTAAAGAAACCTGGGAGAACGGTGGAGCTAGGAGTACATTAGATTACATTTTTGCTAATCCTGAAATTGTTGTGCATGTAAAGGATATGAAGGTGTCAAAGAAAGTATGGAGTGACCAGGCATCACTTAGATTAACAATAATTTATGATGAAGTAAACCACATTGTTAAACCTTTGGGGAACATGAGGGTTAATCATGCAGCTACGCGTATCTGCTGGTCAGAAAACAACATCTTAAAAGCAGCTTATGCATTGCCAGCTGAGTGTTATTTGGATACTAGCTCATTCCAGGCTATGTCCATTGACAATATCGAAAATTGGATTTCCTTATTTGCTAATACCCATGCCACGGTTGGGAACGGGATTGCTATGAATGGTCCCCCCAAAAGAAATACATATGACAGAGAAATCAGAGATGCGAAAAGTTCGCTTAGAGCGGAGATCCGAAGGGCTAAGAAAATATGCCCAACATTTAGATCCTATTTCTCTGCCTGTAAATTACTTAAGATGAAGTTCAGAGCCTGGATAAAACAAAACAAATATCTGAAGAAGGTAAGACAATGGCAGGAAACGATACAACTCCTGTGTACGAAGAACACCCAAAACATATGGGCACTAATGGGGGATGCTAGGGGTAATAGGAAAATTCCCCTGATTAACCCCATTAGTGCGCACAGATGGGAAACTTTTTTGATGGATCGTAAAATCCCCACTTATGAAGAGGGTAAGAGGCTAGAAAATGTCATTCCTCTCTGTCCACCCTTTAACGTTACGGTTGACTTGCTCCTTGCCAAGATCAAAAATGTTTAATCGTCTCGAGCTCCGGGACCAAATGGTCTAGCTAACATTGCTTTAAAATGCAAGCTGGAATTTTGTGCAGAGCTATTGAAGATTCTTTTTGAAAAAGTTCCTCTAGAGGGGAAAATACCCAATTCTTGGCAGAGGGCTACATTAATACCAGTATACAAGAAGGGCGATAAGACCAACCTAGGAAATTACAGATTGTTATCTATGCTTGATTGTACTGGCAAACATTTTGCTAGCCTGTTATTAGATAAACTCCAAGCATGGCCTGACAAAGAGTGAGTGTTTAACCGCTTTCAGAGTGGTTTTAGGCAGGGTTACTCTACTGTACACAATTTGGTCATTCTGGATACCTTGCGTGCTAATGCCAGGAAAATTGGCAATCCCCTTTATATGCTCTTTAAGTTGATTTTAAGACGGCATTCGACCTAATTTGCAGAGAAATACTGTGGTTGAAACTAGAGTCTTTATGGTGCCCACAAGGCCTGTTATACTATCTGAGGCGTCATCATCAAAATAATACAGTTTCCCTAAAACTTGACTCCCAGGGGAACATGACTGCTCAAATTGAACAGAATCGAGGGCTGTGTGACGGCCCCAACACTATACAACCTTTTTGTTTACGATCTGCCGGCAGCGATTTGTGAGGTACATAATTGCCCCCCATTAATTGGAGAACACTGCCCGGTTCTCGCATACGCGGATGACTTGGTCATTCTGGACCATACGTTCAGTGGCTTATGCAGATCAGCAGAAGCACTATGGTGGTATGCGAAAAGAAATGGTTTTATAATCAACTTGGAGAAAACGCAACTGATGGAGTTTACAAGTAAACAGATTGCACGTACCAGATTAATGGTTCAGGAGTCAGAGATTCTCTATACCCCTAATTATAAATATTTGGGTATTGAAATTGAAACTAAGGGGGACTACCTTCAATGTAAACAAGCCATAATGATTAGGGCTGCCCAAATCACTGCTTTGGTCTACCGTTTCACAATTAATCATGGTGGATTCACCATCTGGGCCGCCTGCCTATTGTACCAACAGGTTCTAGCCCCAATAATCACATATGGTCTTGAAGCCCTGCAGTTGATCAATCTGAAATGGTTGCAGGTAGTTGAAGGCAAATATTGGAAAAAGGTCCTAGACCTTCCTACCTGCATCCCTATGGCCATTATTAGGCTTGAATTGGGTTTGCAATAGTTAAAATCTCTAGTACTCAAGCAAAGGGCAGAACTGTACTTAAATATGCAAAATACATTGGGCAACCAGCTATTGTTATCTATGCGACAGGAAACTTTGAAGGGTTCTGGGAAGTCTCTTCTAAAAAATATTATGGAATACTATTTCAAGGCTATGTGTTGGAGTATAAAATCTGGGGATTTTCTCAAACAACAAAATTTGCTTTAGCCAAAAAAGTCGATTTATGGGACTTGCTAGAAAATTAGACGCATGTTGAAGCCCTAAAGAACTACCATTTTGCATCGTATATGTTATATACCTTCAAAAAGCCGCAGCAATACTTAAACGTATGCCCGGCAATTAGATTAAAACGTTTTATACTACTCACCAGGATCAATAATTTGCCTGGCAACTACTGGAATAATTAACCAGCTACCACTCACTGAGAGGTTCTGTCGATTCTGACAGAATAAAGAACTCACTGAGACAGGGAAACATGTACTGACTAAATGCCCTAAAATACAACAACATACAATGCTCAGTACGGCAGATACGTGCATGATAAAGAGCATTTAGCTGAGACATTTTTTGGTGGCGTAGTATTAATAAAATAAACATCAAGCTCCTCATTGCAATGTAAAATGTATGGTTAGTTATAGAGAGCCTCCTTGGGAGTTCTATTTCAATGTAATTGTGTAAAGCCCTATCAGAAGTAATGTGTTTTCTCTTGATCTAATTTAACTAATTTAGTTCTCAGAAATGAATTCGATGAGGTGTGTTATTTCACATTTAGTCATTTAGTAATTTGACGTGAGTACGATTTGTTTATGATTTCAATTAATTACGTGAAAATTAATCTTTTATGAATTTTATGAGAAAATATGTGTATTTATTAGTTTCTATTATATGTGTAAAGTTTATTCATAAACTGTATCACATTAATAAAAAGTTAAGTTAAGTATTGAACTGGCAAGTACATAAAAGTGAAAGCTTGAAAGATTTAAAGAAACAAGTGTGATATTGATGGTTGGAAGGCTCACGCAGGGACGTCATTTGGGGGTCACAGTTTCGACCTCTGCCGTCCTCCTGCGACCCCCACGATTGGAGCATGGGTTTAGCATGCATTTAAAAAAATTATAGTTTGTTGTTTTCAACAGGGAACGGACCCTAGTGGGAAAAAAAGCACAAGGTGCAAGCTGGATGGCCTGAAGTCTCTGCTAACTCCTGTACCCTGTGAACTCGAGAGAGATTAGGAAGAGGAAGAAACCGCATGCTGGAGGAGCAGGAGTACAAGCAGCCTGGAGCAAGGAGGTTTGGGCCGGAGCATATCCCACATGTTGCCACTGATGCCGGCAGGACCTTTAACAAAGTTAGTTTTGCCTAATTTTCATATTAATTGCATCAGCTCGCTGTGAAAATGCCTCCACTGGAATGAATGAGGCGATGAATCGCCCAAATAATGCAGGTATTCTTTTCCCAACTGCCATTTCCCAGGGTGCACAGGCGCAAAGAACCGCCTTAATGTGCCTTTCTTTAGTTGCTTGTCATTGGGCGCAGCGGCCACCTGCTGCACCTTTATTTATTTAAGTCTCATCTCTCGTTGATAGAAAATGAATCCCTCTCACCCTGTGCAACATACAGGAGCTTTCAGACTCTCCTGAAAAGCATTTCTTTCAATAGGAAGCCTACACATTTTTACAATCAATGGCCTCCGGCCGTAAGCGCGTGCATGGGACTCACGGGGCGGAGACGTAGCTTTGTAAGCGCTCCATTGAGTAGTCCACCACTGAACCACCTGAGAAACCCACACCCTCAGGGTCCTTCCCTGTCAATAGATTTCCTGGTAGCTGTCGGATCGTTAAGCAGGGCTATGCAGCCCGCCCACATCGTTGTGTGGGCAGACCGCCATTGCGGTCTCAGTTCCCGGGTAGGGAAGTGACGTTGGGCTAGGGAGGGGGCGGGACAGGAAAGGGCAGTTCTTGTTGGGATAGAGGAATAAAGAGTCGCATGAATCCCCGGCTCCCGTGTGCCTTATTACGCGGTTCGGGGACCCGCGTAAAAACCCCACAACTGGCGACGAGGATACCTCACAAACCCGCAGGAGAGCGGGTGAGGCGCATCGGCGCAACGCCATAGAAGTACCGCGGAGGTCCGCAGTCGAGCGGCGTGGCGCGTCGGCGCACCTCCCATTGCCAGCTGAGAGGCCGCAGTCACGGGCGGCCGCAGCATTAGGAGCCGCGAGGGAGCTGGTGCGGAGGCGCCTGCAAAAGCACGCGCGGGCCCGGAGGCAAGTCGCCAGGGTCCCGCCCCCCCTCCCCCACTTCAACACGCGATCGGCGGGAGGCCCAGAGGTGGGCCTCAAGAAAAAAAAAAATAAATAAAAATAAAATTTTTAAACACAATACCAACAAGGCCAGCACACGCACCAGCCACGCCAGAGCCGGCAAAGAGGCTGCTCATCGCCACAAGGCACCCCCGGCACGCACCAGCCCGTGAGGATCACAAGGGCAAGCTACAGCCAGAAAAGAGGCGGCACATTGCCACACGGCGCTACCGTCACAGCGACCATGTCAGGCCCAGCAAGCCCCGTAGCCTCCTCGTCAGATGGTTCGGGAGCAGCGAACGATGGCAATCAACAGGCACCGACTTCAGGTACGGCTGCTCATAACCTACCACTACCGGGCCCATTTGATGTGAGAGACACTTCTAACCTAGGACCCAGATGGGTCATATGGCTCAGGGATTTCAAATTCTACACGGGGGCAATAGGGCTGATAGACAACGCAATGCTGAAAAACACCCTCTTCATGACAGTAGGCCCCGCTGTCAGGGACATCGCAGGCGAACTGATGAACGTAGACACCGTCACCTATGCGGAACTACATGGAAAATTATCAGAATACTTCACGCCCCATACAAACATTGACTACGAGCGCCACGTCTTTCACACCACGCGACAGGAGAAAGGGGAATCCCTCGACAATTTCGTGATGCGCCTACGCATCAAGCTAAAGTACTGTGAGTTCCATAAGTACTCTAATGATGAGGCGTTAAGATCTCAAGTTATAGCAGGCTGCATCTCACAGCCATTCAGGAAACAGCTTCTCCAGAAACAAAGGTCCCTGGAGGAAATCCTTGCACTTGCCAGGATGGAAGCAGCAGTGGAGTCGCAACTCGACAGTCTAGGCAAGGTCACCATCCAACACACGCCACCGACCGCTGAGTCCATCAATAAACTATACACGGCCCCCTCACTGAGTGGGAAAGGAACGGACGCCACGTGCTACAGATGCGGTTTCGAGTATCCGCACGCGGGAGACTGCCCTGCACTTGGACAAAAGTGCGCCGCATGTGGCGGAATGGACCACTACAGAGCCGTATGCAAAAATCCACCGGGGCAGGGACCCAGCAAAACGAGACACCTAGAGAGAAGGAGAAGCTCGCGACACAGCCCACCAGCAGGCAGAGGTGAGGAAGACCAACCGGGACCCAGGAGAGAAGAAAAACCACGAAGGAGCGCATACACCAGAGACGACAGAAGGCCCCCGGACGGAGCGAGGCGATCGCAAAGAAGACGGTTCGTCCGGTACATCGAGATGAGATCCCCATCAGGCAGTGAATCCCAATCATCAGAGGATGATCAACGGAAAAAAGGGTATGTGTGGGCTCTCAACAACGCCACAGCCACCCAGCACAGCCCAACGCTCCAGCTTCAAGTAAATAACACACCGTTAGAATTCCTCATAGACACGGGGGCAACTGTTAATATAATAAGTGAACAGGCGTACAACTCGCTCCCCAGCCCCCCGAAAATCCGAAAGGCGACAGTGGACATATACGCCTACGGTGCCACGACCCCGCTGCCATGCAAAGGAATCATATCAGCATAGTGCGTGCACAAATCGCACGCCGCAAAAATCACGCTACACATCTTGAAGACGGAAGCCAATAGCGGGTGCATTCTCAGTTTCAAGACCGCCGTTGAGATGGGTTTGGTGCATATCCTATATCAGTCAATGGCCCATAAATACTTTGCCAGACCGGATGCCATCGAGCAAACATTCCCCAACCTCTTCAAAGGCCTAGGAAAACTAAAGCACCGCAAGGTACAGTTGCACATAAACCCGAAGATACCGCCCGTAGCCCAACACTACAGGGGCATTCCGATAAATATACAACACCAGGTCGAGGAGGAGCTGGACAAACTGATTAAACTCAACGTTATTGAACCTGTCTCAGGACCCACTCCATGGGTGTCCCCCATCGTCCCCGTCCCCAAGAAATCACCGGACGGATCCATACGCCTGTGTGTCGACATGAGGAAGGCCAATGTGGCCATCAAAAGGGAAAGACACCAGGCGCCCAGAATCACGGACATGATACACCTGCTCCACGGGTCCCAGGTCTTCTCGAAACTGGACCTCACCAAAGGCTATCATCAGATAGAGATCGAGCCCGAATCCAGGTACATCACGACATTCGTTACACACCTGGGTTTATTTCAATATAAGAGACTTAGCTTCGGGATATCCTCCGCCGCAGAAATATTCCAGGAGGAAATACACAGAGTCATCAGGCACGTGCCCAACTGCCTAAACTACTCCGACGACGTCCTCGTATTTGGAAAGACACAGGAAGAGCACGACACTGCTCTTCACAGAGTGTGCGCTGCACTGCAAGAGGCAGGACTAACGCTCAACAAAACCAAATGCGAGTTCGGGAAAGGCTCCCTACGATTTTTCGGCCACATATTCTCCGACAAAGGGATGCGACCAGACCCGGAGAAAGTGGCGGCACTCAACTCAGCTACACCCCCAACGAACACGACGGAACTTCGATCTTTCTTAGGACTGGCCAGCTACTGCTCCAGATACCTAAAGGACTACGCAACCATCAGTAACCCGCTGCGCCTCCTAACGCGCAAGGATCAACCATACACCTGGTCCACGGACTGTCAAAAGGCATTTGAGGCGATCCGTGATGCCATCTCCAAAGCAGAGGACATGGCGTACTACGACGCCAAAAGACACACCGAAGTGATAGTGGACGCCAGCCCCGTGGGTCTGGGCGCCATACTAACGCAAGTTGACCCGCTGGAACCGACAAACATATTCGTGGTCGCATACGCCAGCAGGAGCTTAACCCCGACAGAACAAGCCTACTCCCAAGCGGAAAAGGAGAGCCTAGCGGTGGTATGGGCATGCAAGTATTTTCATCTGTTCGTATATGGCAAGGAGTTCACCATCATTACCGACCACCAGGCACTGATCACAATATATGGAGACCCCAAATCACGGATGCCGCCCAGAATAGCCAGATGGGGCCTAAGACTGAAGGATTACAAATTCGTTATCAAGCACAGGCCGGGAAAAGAAGACAATCCCGCGGACTATCTATCACGTCACCCGACCGGCCCGGCCACACCACACCCATCCATCGCTGACGAATATCTCAATTACGTAGTGCATCACCTACAACCACTACCAGTCAGTTGGGCAGACATCATTGCACACTCGGAACAAGATCCGGCTCTACGCATCGTGCGACACTGCATACAAGCAGACAGAAGGGCGCACATGCGTCAACAGGCGCAGCACGAGTCGGAAGAGGTCCGAGCAGACGTCAAACTAATAGACCAGGTCCGGGACGAACTTTCCATTGTCGACGATCAAGTAATACTCAAAGGGTGCAAAGTACTCCTCCCGAAATCGCTACGCACCAGAACGATCCAAGTAGCACACGAAAGCCACCGGGGAGTGGTGGCCACCAAGAGACTACTGAGGGAAAAAGTGTGGTTCCCCAAACTGGACTCGATGGTTGAGGAAATCATAGGTCAATGCACAACGTGCGCACAGGTAGCGCCGCCCCTGCACCCACACCCACTCCACATGTCACCACTACCGAAAAAGGTATGGGAAGAACTGGCGGTGGACTTCTTTGGACCCCTAAGAAATGGCACATATGTGTTAGTGCTAATAGATGAACACTCACGATTCCCGGACGCACAGATCGTGGATAGCGCAGCAGCAACTAGCGTCATCCCGGCACTAGATCGCATGCTGTCCACATATGGAATACCCAGGATCATCAAATCTGATAACGGAGCGCCATTCATGAGCACAGACTTCGAAAACTTCGCGAAGTATATGGGCTTCCACCATAGGAAGATAACCCCGCGATGGCCTCAGGCCAATGGAATGGTTGAGAGGTTCATGGCCAACATCAAGAGAACTCTGCAAATAGCGACCATCCTCCACAAACCTTTTGAACAAGCACTGTATCAGTTTCTCAGGGACTATCGCCACACTCCCCACAGCACTACGGGCGTCTGCCCTGCTGACCTGATGTTCCGCAGGCCAGTACAGACACGACTGCCAGAGGATACACGCGCAGCCGAAGCCACGCCCCTGGAAACAGAGGCCAGAAACAAGGATGACACCGCCAAAGCCAAAATGAAGGACACGGCGGATCACAAAAGAAAAGCACAGGAGTCGAATGTGGAACTGGGAGACCAAGTGTGGCTACGGCAACCGAAACAGCGCAAGGAGGACGCCACGTTTGCACCGGAACCGCTGACGGTCACGCAAAAGAAAGGTACAATGATCACGGCCCAGAGGACCGACCAGTCCTCCGTTACAAGAAACATATCGTATTTCAAACCCAAGAGGTGCTACACGGATAATACCTTGCATCAAGAAGCTGACAGCGAAGATGACATCGCCCTTGACAGGTATTACGTGGAGGAGAGTGAGTCCTCAGAAGGTGAGGACAGGTCACCACCCCAGGGTCAGGATGAGCACACACCGGGCAGCAGAGGTCGCCCTCAGAGAAGTCGCTTCAAGCCCCAGAGACTCATAGAAGAAATGGAGTAAGGTACAAAGAGACATGTGGTTGTTTAAAAAGGGGGGAGATGTCGGATCGTTAAGCAGGGCTATGCAGCCCGCCCACATCGTTGTGTGGGCAGACCGCCGTTGCGGTCTCAGTTCCAGGGTAGGGAAGTGACATTGGGCTAGGGAGGGGGCGGGACAGGAAAGGGCAGTTCTTGTTGGGATAGAGGAATAAAGAGTCGCATGAATCCCCGGCTCCCGTGTGCCTTATTACGCGGTTCAGGGACCCGCGTAAAAACCCCACAGTAGCATTATCTGTTTAAGTCACGATGCAGTGTTAGGCTGGCAATTTCCCTGGACCCCAAGTTCCATCCCTGAGTTGCAAGAGACTCCTTTCTACCCTGTGCATCTTTCTAGCTGCGGAGTGTGTTTAACCTATACTAGCACAATACCGAATCAGTATTATTGTTATGATGTTTATTGTCTATGTAATACCACTGTTTTATGTATTTTATGTATAACCAATGCCTATGTATATCAATATTTACTAAGATATCTGTAAACACGCCGAGATACCCTAGGGTCTGGGCGAGTAACAAATGAAAAAAATAAATAAACAATTGACATTTTTGTCCGGATGATTTGGCCGCTGTTGTTTCATGCCATACGTGTACTGCCAAGTAAAATGGGTTTTTTATGTGAACACATCAGTCGAAATGACTTGAATCGCAGTCAGCTAAGTGCCTTGTCCACTTTTAATCTTTAAATGACCTGGAAACCTGCTTTAGAAAATAGTGCGGATGCAGTATGCGAACTGCATTTTTTTATATGGAAGCCATTGTTTAAGCTACATATGCCCTTATCTTTACTTGGGAATGCGGCCAACATCTCCTCCAGCGCAAAAAGACCACACAAAATTGTATTCTTTTTTGGATTGGTGCAGCACAGTGCCCTCTGGTAAATCAAACATGGCTTTATTTAAGAAAAAACGCATTAAAGCAATGCTTCCGTCATTGTTTTAAACCCAGGCCATGACCTACATTAGATAAGGATAAAAGGCAGACAGGCTAAGGGCGAAAAACGGGGAGGTCTCAGAGATTCTGAAAAGCATGATCGTACATAATCTCTAGTGAGCGCACACCTGGGTATCCTGCATCCAGGGGCACGTGCAATCATTCCTGAAAGCGTCTCGCGACTCAAACCTCTTTACTTTATCCGAGAAAACACTTGTGCTTTTTATGTTAGCACAGGCGTACCCAGATTCTAAAAGTATGACTGCTGCGGGCTGTGTTTGTACTTAGCAGAGAGACGCTGAGTCGTGTACAAACTGACAAAATAAACAGCGGCTGTCTCACAGCCCATGCGATTTGTAAATACCTTATTATTTAATGAATGATTAAAACTATTAAAATCGACAATTTGCACACGTGCTTGCACGTTTATGGTTATTTTACAAAGTTCATGAAAAACCTCTGTTACACAAACATTTTGACCCATATGCATTTGGTGAATAGGCTGTTCAGAGTTGGTGTCTAGCATCACCAATGACTCCTTGTCACAGGGACATAACATTTGCAACCTTTTGTTTACTTTTTACATCGGGAACTTAAATGCAATTTGTTCAGGTTAAGTTCGACAAGAATACAACTCCCAGAATGCATTTGTTTCTTGCACAAAAGGTTGGGAATGCAAAAGGGGAGTTCTGGAGAGATGGCGCGATCTTGTCAACCCATAGGTGTTGGCTAATCGGAGTATACACCTGCAAATCGGGAGCATTAGCCTCCGTGTGGTGTGAAACTGCCAGAATGTGTGTGCCGGGTGGCAGGGGTCGACATAAGAAGTGGGTCTATATGATTGCTCGGCAGTGATAGAATAGATCTGTACATCAAGAGGAGGGCAAAGAGTGGGAGCCGGGAGAGGGCAGAGACTTGCAGATACCTCTGGCATCTACTGCACATGATTCAGCCATTCATTACTTTTGGCTGTTACCACCATCTTTAAGCCAAAACTATTGCACTGGAATGCAGGTACGAGAGAGCGGGGATGTTATGCGGTGTTGCTATGCTTTTCTATTGCACCGAATCACCGCCACCTTAGTAGTTTCAAAGTGCCGATTCTTGTCAATGGCATATTGCACCCTCTTGCCCCCGTTTTGGAAACAGTTCTTTAGCATGTTGGGAAGGCAAGCAAGAGTGAAACAAAAGGGAGGAGAAGCAACCCTACAATTACTGTGACCGGGCAACACATCCTTCCCCTCTATCTATGTAATGTTACAGAAGCTGGTACTGGAGACTTAAGATGTTGTACTCGTGATTTACCGACGTTGGGAGAGAGTGTTTGCGACGTAATGTGTTGTAAGAGAGTTGAAATGCATTGCATGCAGATATAACATGGTTCAGGAGGGTAATTGAGACCAACACTGTTGGAGTGTTGAAGGAGGGTACTGGAGACTTAATTTGCTAGTTTGCTTGGTGTTGATGGTGCTGGGGAATGCTGGAGACTTAAGTTGATGGAGGGTGATACTGTGTAAACATGAAGGTGTTAGAGCAAGGCATTGGACGTGTAAGGTGTTGGAGGGTGGGAGTAGGTGGCAGACATGTAAAGCTGTTGACAAAGGGCCCTTAGCGACTCACAGTGGATGGTGGGGTGCCCGTAGTGAAAATGGTTTGGGGGATATTCAGGCTCTGGGTGACTGGCGGGAGTGGGTTGCTGTGCAATGATTCAAAGTGCACTGTTGACAAGAAAATCCCTGCACGTATTGTCCAAGTCTAAAAACATGAAGTGGTACAGCCTCTGATTGTCTTCTGGTTGGACTTGTGTTGGTCAGTTGCTGTTTTCAGTCTGTGGCCACACACTTGGCAGGCACTGGATGTCTGCGCTTTGGGCTTTAGGCCTCTTCGAGATGCTCTGTTTGTTTACAGTTTAGCCCAAGGGATGTACAATAGCCAAAGTTGTTGTGTTGGACGTCTGCTTACATTCACAGTAATTTGTTAATATGGGCCTATACACACTGATATTAACGCTATATATGGTGAGCCATTCTTGTTTGACATGTAAATCGTATTACAGTGATATCGTAACCATATCTTTTACTGAGGAACAATGCTATGTGACGCCACATCCTGTTTTGTCAAGGGGTAAACGGTCACGTGCCATCACTTCCCATGATGTCACTTGGGGGTCAAATGACATCACTTCCTGTGATGTCACCAGAGGTCAAAGGTCATGTGATGTCACTCCCGCTACCCCTGGGATTTTGGTGAAATGACTTCCCTGGGCTCACACCCGATGGAGGGAAGCCAGTACTATCTGCATAGGACGTTCTGAGCCCAGAATAGGAGGACCTGAGTGAACTGGGGAAAGTGAACCAAATACATGTTTAAAAAAGACATTACGAGTTCCTCAATGCTATAAGCTAATAGAACTGGTAAAGTTAACTGATCTGTGATTTGAAGGCTACAGTGAAACCGACAGAGGGATGCCAAGTGAAAGCAAGGGAAGGTGAATCCCGCAATTTTGATAAAGTGACTGAATAGTGGTGTAAAGACAAAGGTGAACCCAACGAAGTGGTATCACGAGAAAGCTGCAGAAGAGGGGAATCCCGCATGGTGAGAACTTGGGAAAAGTGTTGCACTGCCAGGCAAAGGACATTGATTCGAGGGATCCTGCCTTTTCAGAAGAAATGGCTTCCTGATGCCTATAGACTCAAGGAGTGCTCACAGTCATGCCACTGTTCCGCCTCGTCCTGTGATGCAACGTGGGGAAGGGAGTCTATTAGTTTACCAGTCCTGAACTACTGAAACCCTTTTGGACATTTTAGTTTGCATTACACCCTTTTGTTATACATATCATTGTCCCGCACCCTTTTGTCATATAGACTAAGGATTTGGCAATAGTTTTTTTAGTATAGGCCATTTTGTTTTGACACAACACTACTAGGAGGGCGTTTTCTTTGCTTTGATGGTCTTAGCTTGCTGCCATCTTAGATTAGGTTTGATTATGCATTTTTCTCACCCTGATACTGTTTAATAAGAACTCTTGGATTGTACTCCTTGTCTCTGTCGTTCTTCTGATAACCATGCCTTCCTTACACTGGCAATGATGCAAGTTCCTTACTGTATGATGGCAATATCTGTAATAGATTGTATGTTAACATGCCCTACCAAAACCTATCAAATGATGGTAACTTGGACATGCAATTGTAACACTAGGCAACTTGTGAATGTATACAGCCATGAGATTGCAATACCTACAGTAGCAAGAAAGAAAAGCTGTTCACTATATACGTCCAAACTGTTCGCTTAAGTCATTTATTGGTGCAAAAATAATAGCTTTCTAATTTTCCACATACATTTGTTCACTGTAAATAAAATACACCAACAGCCAAACCCATTAAGTAATCCCCTGAACAATCTCCTCAGCCTTCAAATTTCAATGTTTCCAACTCCTGGCCTCTTTGCTAAAACTTAAAGGGCAGCAACAAAGATAATTTTTTCCTACTTACCAACACTTTTTTGCCCTCAGTAAAAAGCATAGTTGTGACAAGGTGACTCTGTGTCACCTGAGTGCGTGTTTCCAGTAGTGGCCTTTCAGGTAACAGATTACTGCATTCTGGGAGTTGTAGTCTTTTGTCTGAACTGGAATAACATACTATAAAATAATGATTTTCAAAAGAAACCCCAGTAGTATTCAGATCACATCGAGTCACTCATTTGATTGCCCTAAAATATTCCTTAAACAAGAAAATGAGCCCAGCCACCTGCTAAAAGACCACAAATGAATACAGATTCCTCCACTCCTTATAGTACGCCTTCCTTTGCCATTTACTTTGGTCTCCCCAGCCTTCCCCAAAAACTCCTCAAGTCACCATGGCCCTTTTGATTAAGCCAGCAAAAGAAAGTTGACTATAAAACAACTAACACCCCACACTGCTTAGGCATCTTGAGTTTTACAAAGAGATGCTAATTTGGCAGGTGAGAGCTTCCTTAAAAAAAACTCTGAGCAGCATTTTAAGCGATTGCCTGCATCATGGGATGAAGATGGATAAGGGCAGGGCAGACGTTTGTCCCCCAGCCTCTGTCTTGTAGTTCTCAACAGCTCCTTGTTCTCCGTGGGGGGAGATTAACAGGCTGCCTGCTGTGCCCTTTGCCCCCAACTGTGGCCTGGGCAGTCGCCCAGTTTGACCCCCCCTAGAAACCCCAGGTATGGAATATGCTCACCCTGCCTATTTTGCCATCAACAAAATAGAAATGTACATTCGTTGCTTCTAAGCTTAATCACGTGTTATTATTTCTAAATTAATGAAATTCAGTTTCTCAACCTTAGAATAATGAGTTGGCCCTGCTGCTGGGAATATCAAGTCGCTGACTGCAGCTTGCACATAGACATCCAAAGCAAGCACGTAACCGGCCAATACTTCGCAAACTTCAAAACTCTGGCAGAGCATCACTCTCATCTAAGTACTCCCACCATGTGGTACAAATGCAATTACGGCTGCATTGCATAGTCGACTAGCCTCTTTGTGTTGGAAGATAAGACAAGGTCAGTTCAGTCAGGTGGAGATTTATGAAAGCAAACTCATTAGCATCCGTTGCTGCAGTCTTGTTCTGAGGGCCTGCACAGTTCCAATTTCCTTCACAACCACAATATGGCCCTCTTACTTATCAATGTAGCGGTATGGATTTGCTTAGAACAGTTTGAACTGACAGAAGGTGGGGTGCCGGTGCAGTCTCGGCCCCTGGACCCAGGCAAAGGACATGCTGAGTGACATATAGGAATGATGTCATCGATTTCTTTTCTTTCCAGGAATCACCTCAGTGTCAAAAGTACATGAGCAGACCTTCTTTATTGTTAGTTGCGGTAGAGATGGCAGAGTGTACGCTAAATGCGTATAGGCACACGCCTGCCACCAGAGGCGTTGCTAGGGGGGGGCTAAGGGGGCTATAGCCCCTGGTCTTTTGGTTGTAGCCCCGGATAGAATCTCAGGAGCTACAGCCAAAAGGCTAGCTAGCCCCAAGTCCTGACAGTTCCAACATAAGCATGCCCCCGGGTCTTTTCCAGACCTAGCAACACCCCTGCCTGCCACATTTGTCACTGTCGACTGTCCATGTTTCATCCCACACTCACCAGCACAGACACCAACATTCCCTAGACTTACAGTGTGGAAGGTATTAAACAACTGAGAGGTGCTTGAGAGGTCAGTCCGACAGGACAGTGTGTTACATTCCCACTGGTGAGGTTGCATACAGCATCCAGGACACAGATGTTTTTCCCAGCAGGCAAACTCAGACTTCGATCCTTCTGAGGTTAGTAATGAGTACTTTTATGCTGGTTTGTAGAAACAGCTGTTGTTTAGAGTGCTAGAAAACAGCAGAAACTGCAGTAGCAACTGTGCTATGAAAAGAAAGTGATTTTAATTTGTATTGTATGTTGTTATATGAGATGAAGTAGAGATACGCCAAATTGTTACTTTGAATCCTTGAGTTGATATAAAAAAAAATGGCTTCACGAATTTGGCAAAGCTGCAAAGGTTAAACAACCACAAATTTGCATGGTGAAATATTGCATAGAATTATTCTGTACCCAATGTGTGTTTACTGCATACTAGGAACTTACTTATCTTTATCCGTGGAGTAACACTGAAGCCTGGGAAATGTTTATACCGTGGAACCTTCATTAAAGTGTGTTTTTTTAACTGTTCTAAAAAGTTAAGTTAGAACCAGGGGAGTTGCTAGGTCTGGAAAAGACCCAGGGCTACGCTGATGTCGGAACTGTTGGGACTCGGGGCTAGCTAAGTCTTTTGGCTGTAGCTCCTGAGATTCTATCCGGGGCTACAACCAAAAGATCAGGGGCTATATCCCCCTTAGCCCCCCCCCTAGCAACGCCCCTGGTTAGAACTATTTGATAAACCATTAAAAATATTTGTACATAGATATGTATTATGCCTTCGCACTAGTGCAAGGCATAGTTAAGGTTAAGACAAGGTTTCTATGGCGTTTCAGAAAATTACTTTTCTCAATAACTTTCTAACGTTTGTGCATAAAAACAATCAGAAAATATTTCAAAGTAATATTTTGCAGCTGGTTGTGCATGCAAAATTTCATAATTATACATTGACAGCTACATATTATGAAAAAAAAGTTTACTTTGTGTTTTGAACAGCTTCTAACATGGGAAATTTCCCATTAAAAAAACATATTTCATATGAAATATTTGGAAATTGGCTGTGTCGATTTTTACAATTTCTTGCAGGGTCCAAGATTTCATCTGGAATTGGTGCACTGAAAAGAATGTTGAAAATTGAATTTTGAGCAACATTTGAAATGTATCTATATATGAACAATGATTGCTTGAAGAAAATCAGCCTATGCGCAACTGGTGGCGATCCTGTAGCTTGAGTATTAATGATCTCTAGTTTGTTCCTTATGCTTGAGTATGTCAGGCTGCTTGCGGATTCCTATTCTGAGGCTGTTCAGAATAATTATACAGAGAAAATAATAATGAAACAATGGAAATCCGTTGATTTGCGGCCAACTCTAGTTTAATTTCTCTTTGATTGCATCAATACAAAGTTAGAGTGTATTTCTTGTATTGGACAAATGTTTCTCTTAATTACTTATGCAAATGAAATATGTACTTCTATCTCAAAATACATTTTGCAAATTAAGTGTGACCCTCGACACGTGTTTCACCGTTTTAAAATAGTGATGGTTCTTCAGGAAGGATAAGCCTTAGTTTCGGCTTGCTTTCCAAAGCAACTACATTGTGCAGACCTAAAAAATGAAAAACATTCAGTTTGTAACAGTTGTGTAACGCATAATAACATCTCAAAGCAAGTCAATGCAAAATTATGCTTTCTTAGTTCTGGACTGGCATATGAAGTACTGTGATGGAAAATATACTCACTATTATGAAAATTGTGTGGTTTTCAAATACATTAGTGAGTCAAAATTGAAGTTCACTGACTTTAACTTGCTTGTCAGAAAATGTTCTTGGTATGGCAAAGTGTTTGTCCTAAGAGGAAAAAACGTGAGTAAACTAGACTCGAGTTCACAATCTCGCTGTGTATGTTCTTATTTAATTATAGCTCTATCTTTTAAAAGTTAAAAATATAATTTCATGCCTCCCGCTTACCTTGTATTTTCGTAAGCGTTGTTCAAGATGTGGATTTCAATGCTGTCGCATGATAGCCAGCGGTGGACTGTTGTGAATGCTACTTACTGAGAGCAGGAGCAGTGTAAGGACGTAATCGCATGTGACTCATTGTCATGTGATCGCAAGTCCGCCATCTTAGATTGGAAAAAAAGTAACTAATCGAGCGTTCGAGATTGAAATGAGAGATGCATCCTGCTGTGACTTATAGTCCAGAATTTAGCTAGCATTTATCTTGTTGTATTACAACATTCAACTTTTTTCTTAAGCAAAATCTAGGAGTGGAAAAGAAAAAGAAGAGGAAAAGTAAAGACGTACACAAATACATTTTAAAAGGGAAATCCCATACATTCAATATATGATTCATGAGCAGATCGTGTGACTTTTACAGTTGTGTATGAGTTTTACAGTTTGCATATTATCCAATTAACAGTTTGTACATTACATAATTGGCATCTCCTAAAAATTCAAGTCTCAGTTAACTTTAATGTCAGTTTTAAGGTGATGGAATACATGTAAACCTTTCATACGAACTTCACAGATCGTATGAGTTTTACATTTCATACATTACACAGTTAACATCTAAAAAATCTAAAAACTCATATCAGAGAAAAGCGAAATCTGACTTTGATAGCAGTTTAAAAGTGATTAAATAAATGTACACTTTTCAAATGAAATATGAAAATGTACACTTTAGGAGGCATACAATGCATGAGCAGAATTAAGGTACATTTTATATTAAAACCCTACATATACATTTGTAATATTAACATTGTGTATTTGAACACTGATAACATGCTCCTAGGACACACACACCTAATACATATGCACCTATTACAAATAACATGTAAACCTATAACAAGTGCCCTTACATGCATCTAGGACATATGCACCTATTGTGCATGCTCCTATGACACATGCTCATATGACACATGCTCCTATGACACATGCTCCTACCACACACACTTTTACTGCACACACTTACCGCACACTGTTACAACACACTCTAGTGACACATTCCTATGACACGTGCTCCTACGACATGCAATGCTATAACATGTGCTCTACAACACACACTCCTATAATACATGTTCCGATGACAACCGCACTTGCTACATTCGTGCATACTACATGCAACATATGGATGTATGACACATGTTGCAACCACACTGTCTTACAATACACACTTACCACACACTCTAAACAACATACTCCTACACCACACAATCCTAAAACACATGCTATGTGGCACGTGCAGCTACTACACACAAACACACTCCTATGACACATGATTCTACAACACGCTATCCTATAACACATGCTTCTACGACACATTCTTACAACACATTCCTACCAGATAGGCGCCTTCAACATGTGCTGCAATCACGCATGCAGAGCATATGAGATTTGCAGTTGTTACACTACAAAATTAACATCTCCTGAATACTCACATCAGAGGCAAATAATATGAATTGTACACAGAGTGTACGAGTTATATTTTGTGCACATTACACAATTAACATTTTGTAAAAACTCACATGAAAGGTAACAAGTCGCAGCTGACTTTGATGTCAGTTTTAAGGTGATGGAATAAATGTACACTTGTCAGTACACAGAGTGGCTGAATTTTACAGTTTGTATATTACACAATTAACATCTAAAATGCAAAGACTTTGATGTCAGTTTTAAAGTGATGGAATTAATAGTACATTAACGGCAACATAGTTGAATTTATTTGAACTTTGATCACGTTTTGATCAACTTTTAAAATTGAGTGTTCCCATAGGGGAAAAAAAACATTCCAGCCCAAATATCTTAAAATTGGCCACATCGATGTTTACAATTTTTTGACACCTTGATTTTATCTGGAATTGCTGCACTGAAGAAAAAAAAAGGAAATCGACTTGACCAATTTTGAGATATTAACATTTGAAATGTATCTATATATGATGCATGTGCAAAATTAATGTGCATGCTTCATACAAACTAGACACAGAGCATATGAGTTTGACAGTTTGTACATTGCACAACAAACAGTTTGGACATTACACAATTACCATCTCCTATAAACTCATATCGAAGGCAAGTCTCAGTTACTTTGATTTCAGTTTTAAGGTGGTGGAATAAATGTACACTTTTCATATGAGCATTTGTAATATCAACAGTGTATATGACCACTAATTACGTGCTCCTACGACACACGCACCTAATACACATGTGCTTACTACACATAACATGTAGATACATGACAAGTGCTCTCACACGCACCTAGCACATGCATCTATGACACATGCACCTACGACACATGCTCCTAGGACATACACTCCTACCACACACACTTACCACACTCTCTTGTGACACACACTCTAATGACAAATTCCTATGGCACGTCCTCCTATAACATGCACTGCTATAATGCATGTTCTGATGAAAAGCACACCTACTACACATGCGCCAACTGCACACATGTGGATGTACGACACATGCTCTTATGACACATGTTCCAACCACACACACTCTTATGATGCACACTTTATACACACTCTTATGACACACACTCCTACAACACACACTCCAGCATGTGCTCCTATGGCACATGCAGCTAGCACACATGATCCTACTACACACACACACTCCTACGACACATCCTCCTATAACATGTGCTCCTACAACATGAGCTCATACAACACATGGTTCTCCTACAAACATTCTCACAACACAGAGCCCTACCACAGAGGCACCTACAACTGAAGTGAATTGTTTATTTGTATAGCACCTATACACAATTGGCCTCATTACAACTGAGGCGGAACGGTTTAACGGGCTCCGCTAAAGGAGGCGGACCCATTACCCCGTTCCGCCTCATTACAAGCTCCCCTCGCGGGACCCCGTAAGGAATGCCTGGTCAAACCAAGGGTCCGTACCGGGTCCCGTGAGGGGAAGAGGGAGCAAACAACGGGCCACTCGTAATCGGCCTGTTTGCTCCCTCTACCATTCCCATTGAGCCCTATGGGGGCTCAAATGGGAATGGGGAAGGTCTGGGCCCGGGTTCCTGGAGGGAGGAATTACTGGACCCTCAGAACTCGGAATGGCCGGGTAAGTCCCCATTCAGGGAACCCGGACCCGATTTTGGTGGCAGCCATGCCGCCAATAGCGGCATGGCTACAGCCAAAGTCATAATGAGGCCCAGTGTGTTTCAAAGCGCTTCAAGGAGGGGAGGGAACTTGGGAAAAATACAATGAACATTCTTTCAGTCCTTGAAACAGTCAGAAAGTGAAAAGAACAAAGATCAACTATCCTAATCAGCCTAACGACATTTCAGATAGTGCAAGTGCTAAGGGGATTGGGAGGGAGCGAGAGTGAAACAAACAAGCAGCAACATTACTATGCCTGGCAATTGAGGTAGTGACGGAAAGTAAACAGGAGGAGGGTGGGGCGGGGGTTTGGAAAGAAGGAGAAGGAGAGGAACAGAACAAGCGACCACTTTACTATGTCGGACGACAATTCAGATTGTCCTTGAGGGGGGAGCGTGAGGGGAGAACATAAAGGGAGGGCAGAACAAAACGAGCTGCAACAGATAGGTCTGGCGGATATATCTGGAGTGTAAGAGCAAAATAAACAGTGATTGGGAGGTGGGTGGGCAGGAGAGTGAGACAGACAAGCGGCTACATTACTATGCTTAACGGCAATTGAGGTAGTGCCGTAAAAAAACAGGAGGAGGGTGGGCCGGAGGGATTGGAAAGAGGGAGAAGGAGGAGAACAGAATGAGGCGACGATTTTACTAGGTCTGCTGACGATTCAGATAGTGCTGGGGGGAAGTGGAAGGACAAGGGGGAGAGGAAGACAGGACAAGTGTCTTTCAGAATAGGACAGGAAATGCCACATTTTGAAAAAAACATAAGTGCTAAGGAGGAAGGGAGCATCGGAGGTGGGGTAGAACGGGGGGATTGACAAAGGAAGATAAAAGGGGGGACAGGGACAAGCAGCAGGAATCACCACAAGGGAAGGCAAAAGGGGAAGGGGGAAAACAGAAAACACAGTACAGGGAGATGGATGAGGGGGCTTTCAGGGGGGGAAAAGGTAAGAACAGAGGAAACAGAGGAGGAGGGGGATGCAAGGGAGAGCCACAAGGGTCAATGGAGGAGGAGGGGGGACACCCAAACAATGCAGGTCAAAGAGGAGGGGAGGGGGGACATCAAGGTGCAACACAGGTCTTGGGGAGGGGAAGGGGAACATCAGGGAAGAACGCAGGTCATGGGGAGGGGGACATCAGGGAACAACACGGGTCATGGGGAGGGTAGGGGGGACATCAGGGTACAACGCGGGTCATGGAGAGGAGGGGGGCCATCAGGGTACAACGCGGTCATAGGGAGGGGAAGGGGGGCATCAGGGTACAACACGGGTCATTGGGAGGAGAGGGGGGACACCAGGGAACAACACGGTCATGGGGAGTGGAGGGGGCACAGAAGGAACAACACAAGTCATGGGGAGGGGAGGGGAGACATCAGGGAACAACGAGGGTCATGGGGAAGGAGTGGGGACATCAGGGAACAACGCAGGTCATTGGGAGGGGAGAAGGGATGTCAGGGAACAACGCGGGTCATGGGGAGGGGAGGGGTGACAACAGGGAGCTATATAACATGCGCTATCATCATGTGCGCAAATGGTATGTGTTTTCCAGTTGGTACATTACAAAATTAGCCTCTCCTAAAAACTCCTATCAAAGGCAAAACATACAAACTGTGCAGCAAGCGTATATGTTTTACTGTTCGTACATTACACAATTAACATCTAAAAACTCACATGAAAGGCAAGGCTGAATTTGATGTCAGTTTTACAGTGATGGAATAAATGTGCACTTTTCACATGAACTGTACCAAGAGGAATATACGTTTCACAGTTCATACATTACGCACTTTATATCTGTAAACTAAAACCATTCAAGGCAGATTTTGATGTTACTTTTCAGGGGATGAAAAAAATCTACAGTTTCATACGAACTGTAATAAGGGGCATATAGTTTTCGAAGGTCATAGATTATGCAATTTACATCTTTTGAAAACTCAACAGGAAAGTCAGGCCTTATTTTAATGTAGGTGTTCAGTACATGTTCCTATGACATGTGCACCTACTACACATAAAATGTGGAAGTATGGCAAGTGCTCTAACGACACATGTGCCAACTACACACACTCTCGTAACACACACTGTTATGACACACACTGTTATGACACACACTCCTACAACAAGCAGTCTTACAATGTGCGTTCCTATGACACATGTAGCTACTACACTTGCTCCTAATACACACATGACACATGCTCCTTTGACATGCGTTCCTACAACATAAGTTCCTACAACACATGGTCCTATGAGACGCACTCTTACAACACATACTTCTAGGACACAGGTGCCTACAACCTGAGCTGCAAATATGTACACAGAGCGTATGAGTTTTACAGTTCGTATATTACAAAATTAACATCTCCTGAAAACTCACATCAAAGTCAAGCCAGGGCTGAATTTTATGTCAGTTTTAAGGAGATGGAATAAATGTACACTTTTCATACAACCTGTATCAACAGGTGTATACCTTTCCCAGTTCATACATTATGCAGTTCACATTAAAAAAAATCACATCATTCAGGGTTAATTTTGATGTTAGTTTTCCGGAGATGTAATGAATGTAAATGTTCCATGCCAACTGTAATTCACATCTTTTATAAACTGATGGTAAAGTCAGGGCTTATTTTGATGTAAGTTTTCAGGTGCTATATATGACATATACGTATGAATTGGAGGAGTCATATAAGCCTCCCATATGTATTAAAAACATACATTGAAGTTAAAGTTGGCTTTAATGTGAGCTTTCAGAAATATAGGAGGCATGTCCTGCATGTGAAGAATGGAAGTACATTTTATATTAAAGCCCTAAACGTACATTTGTAATGTTAACTTTGTGTATATGAACACTAATAACACAAGCACTTACTATGCACCCTCTTACAACACACATGCCTATGACACGCACTTATATAACACATAATCCTGTGACATATGCTCCTACCACAAGCACTCATATGACACCCGTTCCTACAACTCATGGTCCTACGACACACTCTTATAAAACATAATCTTATGTTGCGCTCACCTACAACATGAGCTGATATTACTCACACTCTTATGACACACACTGTTATCACCCACACTCCTGGCACATGCTCCTTTAGCATGTGCACCTACAACACGTGCACCTATAACACATTCACTGATAACACATGTACCTACAACACCTGGAAGTGTGACATGTTGATGTACAAAATGCACTCCTATGGCACGTGCTCCCAGAACACGCCATCTGACAAAAAACAGATAAACACTTTCATGACACACACTCTTACAATGCACGTTCCTGCTCCTGCAACACGTGCTCCTTCAACACATGCACCTACAACGCACACGACACACACTCTTACAACACACACTCTTGCAACACAGAAATATACAACACACGCACTTAGGACACATACACTTATGTCACGCGCTGGTATACAACATGCTATTATGCCAACACGCACTTATACTAGATAATCTTACAAAACACCCTAGTATTACAACAAACACTCAAAATCAATAATCACGTAAATGTTAAAAGAAAAGTTGAAATTATTAAGGTTACACTAACAAAAATGTAAAGTCTACAACCATCATAAATAATAACTTGAAGGTAACAACATAAAAATGCATTGATAAATGTTCAAACAAAATTACATAAAATCATATTATATATTTAATAAATATGTACAAATATTATGTTAAAATCTAAATAACTCTGTTAAAGAAAGTTTTTCAAACAATATATATATATATATATATATATATATATATATATATACATTATTTGACTCATTTGTTAAAGACTTTAAAGAGCATCTACACTTTTTATTAAGTTGCCATTGTTAAAACTTAAAACATTTAATTATAACTTTTCAAACAGTTTGTCTCTTTAATAAAAAAAAAAGTAATTGGGGCGAGATCTGTCAACATCCTTGCTTAGAGCAATGGTGAAGGGCTCCACATAGACATGGGTATTTGCAGCACCAATTCAATCATCTTTGTTTATTCTCTAAAATATATTGGCCCACTGAACTTAAAAAGCACAGTGTATACAACTAAAATTCAGCTAAATCCTACACTCCACAAATCTCAACAATATTAATACAAATTCATAATCCTCAAGTTCTAACAAGAGAAATCATTGTGTATGTATTTATTTTGTTTTACATCTATAGCAGCGCACAAAGCCCTGATGCATCTAGGTGCTATTTACAGTTACAGGCAGGTCATGAGTTACATGGTTGCAAAACAGTTACAAGGTAGTGTAATAAGTTGCATGAAGTTATAAGGAGTTAAACAAATGTACAACAATTACAATGTAAATATTGGAAAAGCAGTTAGAATGTGGTACAAAAAAACATTGGTATATGAGCCTGCAGGAAGAGAAGCTTGGGGACGTGCTCCGTTACTGGATCCTTATTAATGCATGTTGGGCATGCTGCATCCCAGCAAGCGTATGTTTGGGGAGCAGAAAAAACAAATGGGTCACGCTCCGGCAAAGCCCCACCCATTGGGGCTGTGGCCTACATCAGAGGTGCAATGCAAGGAAGTCAGGAAACGGTTTATTAAACAATCAAAGCAGGAAGATCATTTTAGGGTCACAAGAGGTAACAGGTGGTATCTCTGGTATTGCCCTTCCCACCTATGGGGATCCTTGTACGACTCCTGGGTTAGATGTTGTACCAACAATGCCCTGAACAGATAGCAAACACCACTCTGTGAGAGCCATGTTTTCCTTCTGCTGTTCCCACTCCCTTTCGACTCATAGCCTCCTATCAGCCTCCTGTTGGCTGTTGACGTGCTGTGAAGGGACAATGGGTGGAAACTCTTTCATCCCTCACCACATGTTAAGGATATGCCCCTAACGCTAAGCAGGATGATTAGAGACATAGCTGGCCAACTGTCTCCTACAAAGTGCACATTGGCACAGGGATGTCATTTCACCAAAATGCCACGAGTAAACTTGACATCACAGGCCCGGCTCCAGGCATTTTCATCTGGGTGGGCCAGGGTTGTGATCAGGGGGGCCCACATTCCATTGGGTGTGGGTCTAGGAGTACCCTAAACAAAGTGCTGGCGTTGATCCAGATTTCCCAGATCCGTGATCCAGCAAAAACATTTTTCCCATATCTGCAAAAATAAATTTGCATCCCTCTATAAAACAAAAACTGTACATAGCAAAAGAGAAGCAAAGAAAACAGCGTTGCAACATCAATCTACGTATCTTCCCTTCCCATATGCTCTCCCCTTTCTGTTATATCTGATCCACCTTCACCTTTCACCTTTAACCGTCCAGTCACCTTCCTTCAGCTGCCCTAACCACTGTTCCCATTTACCTCCCCTCCTACCTATTCACACCAGCACCCAGCATGCCTTTCCTGCACTAGCTTGGGATAGTTGAGGGTGATGTCTCCTCCTCCTCCTCTGACAAGGCTGAGCAGTGACGCCCCCAGTCTTTGTTCCATCTCAGATGGTGTCTGCCCAACAATACCTTTGTTAGAAATGTGGCTGCTCCCAGCAGGCCCCAGAGGGGATGCTTGTGGTCCCTCCATCGTGTTGTGAAATATAGACCCCCACCCAGAATACTGAAGCAAGGAATGAGAGATTGTGTTTCCTACAACATTTTTTTTTTCAAACTTCTTTAAATTTCAAGAACATACCATGTCCAATCAATACAGGTAGTCTTGTTGATCTTAACAATATTTCGAGCACAACATATCTTCCAATAACATACACATGTATAATTGTCCCGTCACACATACGTTCTGCCTTTCATGTCCTTGTTTCTGCGCCCCGATACTCGCGAGTTACCGGCGCATTACAAATAAATAAATGAATAAATAAATATACAATCCTCCCTTCACCCACCCATTCCACAGCGTCCTCCCCCCTCCTTTCCAACTGAACCCCTATAGTAGTCCCATTCTGAATGTCTCCCATCAATGGTTCATGTCCAAAATTACATTTTAAACACAAAATGTATTGTTGCATTTTTGCAGCACATTGTAATTGAGTTGAGAGTGCAAGGGAGTGCTAGGGCTGTAAGGGCTGCACTAGAAGGCAGACAATGCTGCTTGAGGGGTTTGCGACCTCCTGGTTTCACTCCTAGTGGTGCGTGCCCCTGTACATCATTGCCTGGTGCACACTGTATACATACTGCTTATGATATGCAATTGTCCATGATGACTCTTTGTTTGGTGTGTTTACTTTGATTTGCTATTGAATGCAACAATTGTGTTCAATAAATGTGGCCTAGATATTGTCAAAGTTAGATGTGTGTGTGTCCTAATCCCTGTGCTGCTCATCTATTAAACCATGAGTGAGGCTTTTTGGAATAGCTTATAATGCGAACTAAATCACTTCTAGGGGCACCTCATTTTAACAGATAAGGCATAGTGAAATTAAAATATATGCCCAGGATCACATACTTTGGTCAAGTGGTAAAGCCATAATTTGGGCCTAGCCTGAAATTTAGATACTTGACCACACTTATTCCGAGCTCAAGTTGGTACAAATATGTGTTGAACTTTGGCTTTGAATACCTAAAATAATACTAAATTGTATACAGATTACTTTAAAAATACACAAGTCACATGATAAACCAACCTGACAATGTATTCAAAATTGTAGAAACATGTTGATGAAAAGATTAAGGGGGGCATTTTGTTTTGAATCCTAAATTACACCAATTGGAATTCTCCTGTTTGCACTTTTTTGCAAAAGGGGCCATTAATTTTAATTGTTTCCACGAAGTATTGGAAGAGTAAAGAGTAAAACACAGGCGAAAATCGCCTTTTTTCTTTATTTTACCACTACGTGTCTGGAAAAGTGTAAATCACTTCCATAATTAACGATTGTGGGAGCCATCCACAATGGATTCCTTTGGACTCTGCCCACTTTTTCCAGGTGTAAAAGTCAGGCAGGTCCCATAGCAATCTATTGGTTTTCTGCCAACGTAAAAATACATGCTGATGGAATACCAATCCGATTTGGCATGGGGACCTTGTTAAATCAAATCTGCTCTCCAACTTCACCTGTCAAATCATACAAAATCCTGCAGCTCATAAAAAGTGGAGCTACATGCAGTAAAAGCCACTTCTTCTCCCCTTTACCTGGAAAATTATCCCCTATGACTGTAGCTTTATTTTCTCCATCCTGAATGGAAGCCTACAAGCTCCAACATAGCAATTATTGAGGATTTACAAAAAATAAATCTCATACAGACACAAAGTGAAATGAAATGCATGACAAGGTTATTGTTTCACACAGCTTGTTCTGTATCCCCTTACTTACTAACCACCCAACAATCACACTTAAATAGCTTCTTAAAACCCTATATAATGTTTTTTTAAGTGCCACAACAATGGTCACTGCCCTTTTACCTTTTCTCATCTATAATCACTTCCTGTTGTATATAATCTGCTTCTGAGACACAATAAAAAGATAGGTTCTCACTGGTAGGGCCTGTTCAGCCCCAGCTGTTTGTATTTGAGGGGAGAGAGTAGAGCAGGTGGGCCATTGGCATTTGTCTCTTGTCCAATCCACCTCTGATTGCACTCTTTCGAAAATATTTATTACTGCTTTTTAGTTATAAAAGATGTACACCTTTTATACTTTGCCCGCAACATTATAGAAAACGCTCTTCTTTTTTGTTATTTTACGGGTGTTCACGTTCATTTCCGGCACTGCCTAAACACCCAGCAACCAGGATTTACATCATACGTTCCACACAAATCCCACAACACACATTACACATTCTGTTTGCATGAAAACTCTGTAAAGTTACTCAATCAGAATGAGGTTATCAAGTCAGTGCTTATCAGTTATAAGTTTGAATCATGCAAAGTTCTGTCAGAGTAGACTAGACTTCCAAACCAAGATACATTCTATTTAGGTCGGTGCCCCACTGGTATGTATGCATGAGAAGATCTGAAACTGGTCAATACTTGACATCCTAGCCTTATCATTTTCAGGTAGGGCCTTGTTGGACCAGCTCAGTGAGGTGCAGCTTGATTCCCTAGGCGTAGCAAGCAAAAAACCCACATCTGGGCATATACACATTCACTTAGGGAGACAAATGGAAGCCAACATGCATTGGCAAAGCCAACAGCTTGGGCTTTTGATTAGGCATGGATGGGCATTTGCAAGGCGCTGACATAAGGGTATCACCTGGCCATAAAATGGGAGCAGCTGGAAAATGGTGCCGGTAACTGGGCATATGATGGCATTGCCTGGCAAATGTTTGCTAATACCTATACGCAAGCCAACACTGCTGGCTTTGTGATTGCTTGTTTAAGACAGGACTTCAGTGCAAGTCACAGAGGCATTGACAAATATATTGCTTATACAATCAACTGGCTGAAGACACACCTTAAGAGAATTGTACCACACCAGGAGCTCATTTACAGAGGCAATAATATAATTAAACACTCAGAAGAATGCTTAGATATAACACTGGCAGGCCCTATACAGCAACACATTTGGTGTTACTTTGTGATAGAGCTTGGTAAAAGAGTTCTACAAACTTTAGGTTTTGGTCTTGAGGCATTGGCATAGCCATGGCTAATCGTTAGGTGGGTAAATGACCAGACACACTGATAGGATGTGGGGTTCTCCTCACATTTTATTGCCATCCTATCTGTGTTCCACAGCATGCGCTCTGGTTGTACCTAATAGGTAAAACGTCTCTGAATCAATTATAACCACCGTCATTTCTCTGGCCAGGCTTCCATACCATTGTTTACACATCATCCTTGGCCCTGTCACTAATGTCAGAAGCCATTCCCAAACTGCTAAACCACAGGGCCTAAACATTCATATGGTTGCTTGTGTTCCAGTGCAGATGGAACACGGCCTAGCAATTTATATTGAACTGCACCTTTTGGTGGCAGCACCAAAAGTAAATTGCTAATGGCTTGTCCCCTTCTCTAATCGCGCAGACATACCACAGAATTATGGCATGGAATGTTGCGCAGGGCAACGGCAGTGATAATGTTTAATTCAAAGCCTTGCATTTATCACTTTTTGATTTTACTACACCCTCCCCTCCAGAAGTACATTTTTGTTACTACCAACCTTATCTTTTCACTTATACTCAAGTAGTTAATGCAGCAGAATATATACCCTGAATGTAATTTGTAAGGGCCCCTAGTCATTTGACGCACCTTCTGCAGAAATCTGTGTTCAAGCAACTTTACCTGTCATTTATTGTTTGATATAGTTAACCATGTTAGTAAGCATGATGTGAAAAACCACTATATTCCCACAAAAAATAAACATACTTTAAATTACAGAAGCCAAAATTGTGATTTTAGGTTTGAGAAAATAGTTTTAGGTGGCCTGCTTGAATAAGTGTGCTACCTCACTTAGAGATGTGAATGGTCCTCCATCACCCTGGTCATGTGTACTTTCATGGCTGTGGGGCATAAATCATTGTCTAGGGCAAGAAAACAAATCCTGGCCAGGCCTCCTTCAATTCAGCCTCTCAGAATGATGTCTCTGAGGTTGCTGCTGAATATTTAGAGTGACATCCACCCCCACTCCCTCGGTTACCAATGGTGTATAACACCACTGACATGGCCTCCTTTCTAGGGGGGGCAGAGGGTGGCTCTGGGGGGGCCTGGCCCACCTGGCCCCCCGCTGGAGCCAGGCCTGCATCACATGACCCTTGACCCCTGATGACATCACAGTACATGATGTAATTTGATACCGCCGCCAAGTGACATCACAGGATGTGATGGCAAATGACCTTCAGATTTTTCAGGTGCATCTAGCACCTGTATTTCAAGGCGCTCTCATTTCAGCCAAATATAAGAACCGCGGCACAGAGGGAGGCATGATTTGTTCACGATCACACATTTGAATAATGTCATTTTCCATATTCAACATGAGGTCTATATGTAAAGCATACATAATGCAGTACTTGTAACAGGGTAACCGAAATTTCAATGCAGGCTACAGCTACTGTATGAAACATCTATAGATCAATGGACACAGAAGTACTCGGCATCTGGGGAGTTGCTGTGTTAAACAAGCCAAAAAAGCACTCACCTGGGGAGGTGTGCGCTGCTGTTTACCCAGGATCAAAATGCTGCACGAGCAAGGCCTGAAAATGAAATCATTGACCAGGATTTAGTATTAACAAAATTCCCTGGTTATAAATGTAACTATGAGTCAGCTTCGAAATACCAACAGATGCCACAGAAAGCTACCCGACTTTTACACAACTTGGACGTGGGTACTCGGAGTCAGGTTCATCTATGGTTGTTGTACCTCGCTTTGACAGTACTTTTCACCTTTCACAGAGACTTTTGAGTGGGCTACTTCCTTTCGCCGGACCAATCTGTTACTTAGTATCACTGTCTTTACAGCTATCGTTACTTCATGGTTTATTTGCAGGTGTGTCTTTCTTTGCGTCTCATCCTCAAACTTGCAGCCTTCAATTGTGCGATGTGTTGCCATTACAATCTTTCTTTAGCACACACTGGTCTCTCACGTTGCTTGCCAACTCACCGGCTGTGTGTGTTTCCTTCTTGTCTTTACGGTCTTTCAGTTTATGAGTCAGGGTTAGTAACACTGGCTTGGCCTCGCCTGCCGAAATCTGTCGTTCACCTGGGAGGGTTGCTAGCGTCCTTGGAAAACAATTTAGCCTTCTTGTTTGGGATTCAGCCTTCTCCACATGTCTTTCACAGCCTTTTGGAGGCAACAACCTCCTGCAGGGAGCTCCTGGGGTTCTCTACCAGTGGCTCTAGTTCCACGGTCCATTGCTCTGCTCCAGTAGGTTTGTCTTCGCCGCAGAAGTTCTGCTCTTACTCGTGTTCCACCTTGCACAGAGTGTGTCTCTATGTTCTGCCTTTAATCCATGTGAGGAGAGCTTATTGGTATCAGATGTATACACTTAGAGTTAAGTGCCTGACTTTGCCTAACCCAATTAGTGGGACATGTCCAATGCGATGTGTAAGAGTTAGTATTATTACTCTCATTCACCCTCTTCCTCTGCCCAGTGTGGAAAGAGGGGGGGGGTTGGACATTGGAGAATCCTAAGAAATAGGAAAGATCATGGGTACGGGAAAGGGAGGAATACCAAGTCTGGCCATTAGCTGCCTCACTCCCACTCCCCGAAGATCCCTCACCCAGGTGATCCACCCACAGGGTCTGGATCCAAAGTCGATGGCCATGCCGTGGCCCCCTGAGAGAGAGGTCCCCGGGGACTAGCAGTTGAGACACCGTTTGGTTTCTCACACGCCCCAGAGAAACTGTTTTGAATAATGGGTTAAAATGGTGCATTACACAGCACACTTTCTGTGAAAATGTGGGTAAAAGGCCAACAATGTGGCTAAAAGGTCAACAATCGTTTTTGTACAGTGTAGGGAAAATCATGGCAAAAAGGACAATAGATGCAAGTCACCAAAAGTGCACAGGCCATTTCCCAATGCATTATCATGCAGTCCCTGCAACATATGCCAGTATAAAAAGCATGTTCATGCTGGCTGTGCCCATACATGTCCATGCTGGCTCCACCAACCATACTCATGATAGCTTTTAGATTTTTTTTTATAGTATCATTATTGGCACTGGGCACAAACTGGCTCTACCGATATATGCCAGTACTCCTATTTAAGAACATACTCCCGTTGGTTTGGCCATTAAAAGTGACATATAGTCCTCACACCAAAACATCAGTCTAGCGAGGTAACACTACTTATCATGTTTGCTTTTTTAAAGATGTCATGCCACAGTAAGCAATGGCTAGACTGACTGCACCAAAATGCCAGTCTAGCCAGGGAATGGCACACATGAAATTGGCTTAGCCCGAAAATGCCAGTAAAATATGCAAAGTCAATGAAGGATGTGTCAAAAATGCTCTAGTGATCCACAGTCTCCCAGGGCCTTAGACACACATGCACACATGCACCCCCTTTCACCCACCGGTCACTCATCCATACATCTCCTCTCACATTCATACACCCACCCACAACATTCAACCACACACTACCACATTCATACTCATTCACCCACCATTCACTCACACACACCAGCTCTTACATCCACGCATTGAATTCTCTACACACACACAATGACCCACCCACCCAGAACATTAAAAAAACACACCATCACATTCATACTCATTCACCCACCAATCACTCACTCACACCTGCTCTTACATCTACCCATTGCTTTCTCTACACAGACACACACACCCACCCGGAACATTAAATAACACACCATCACATCCTTCACCCACCAGTCACTCACTCGTAGACCTTTTCTTACCGCCACCCAGGGGCGTTGCTAGGGGGGGGGCTAAGGGGGCTATAGCCCCTGATCTTTTGGTTGTAGCCCCGGATTGAATCTCAGGAGCTACAGCCAAAAGACTAGCTAGCCCCCAGTCCCAACAGTTCCGACATCAGCTTAGCCCCGGGTCTTTTCCAGACCTAGCAACTCCCCTGCCACCACCCATTGCATTCTCTACACAGGCACACACCCACCCACCCAGAATATTCAAAAGCACACCATCACATATGCATTCACACATCAGTGCACTCTCTACACAGACACACAGCCACCCTCCCAGAACATTCAAAAGCACACCATCACATATGCATTCACACACCAGTGCACTCTCTACACAGACACACAGCCACCCTCCCAGAACATTCAAAAGCACACCATCACATATGCATTCACACACCAGTGCACTCTCTACACAGACACACAGCCACCCTCCCAGAACATTCAAAACTCACATTTATTCTCATTCACCCACCATTCACATACATACATCTGACACGCACTTCACACATGCAAAATGCACATCATATTTTTTTTTAAAGCCTTCCTACCTTTTCTTGCAACTTCAGACCGTCCTTCCAGTCCACCCTCGGCCCTCCGTGCTGCCCACAAACAGGAACCAGGAAGCTGCGAGAGCTTCCTGGTTCCTGTATGTGAGCTGCGTGGAAGTAGCGGGGAAAGCGGTTGGAGCTGAACGTGGCATTTGACATGTGCCACATGTCACAGTCAGCTCCAGCGCCTACCCCTACTGAGCATCTTCCCAGCCCAGCCTTCACCCTGATGGGTGAGGTCTGGGCCAGGGACCCCTCAGACCTGTTGTGGCAAGGGCCCCCCGCTTCACCCAGAGCATCCGTTTAATTTTTATTTTTAAATAGTTGGGTTCGCAAGGAAGTTGCTAGGGGTTGCAAACTGCGACCCCCAAATGACATCCCTGCATTGGCAGTCAAGCTACACTACCCTTGGCAGGATGTTCAGGGTGGCCTTTGAACCCAGGGTGCACCTCAGCATGGGTACTGCTGCATCATTCTAGACCCAAGGCGATCCTCGGCACTTTGTGAGGAAACAGGCCATTTCTCTCTCACTGATTTACTAAAACCATCTGCTACTCCATCTGGCAAAACAGGTTGTTGATGGGATCTGCCACTGCACTCTTCTTCCCTTACAGGACGCTTATTTTTGCGTCTAAGCACTATGGAAAGGGAAGCGGTAAGAAGGGTGGGTGGCAGAGCCATCTTTATGGGATAGCAAAAGGAGCTATGCACTGAGCCCCACCCGAGGGCATACATGGTTTCTTGAGTCAAAGAAGCCAGTGCCCATATGTTTACAAAGCATGCCAGAATGCTTTAGAGTGCGCTGCTGAAGCTCTACACATGCTGCCTGGGTGTTGTTCACGGGTGCATTCTGTTCTGGTCAATTACTCCTGTAGCGCTTTCTGCTTCACTGTAGCACACGCAGTGGGTGGATTCTAGAACCTTTTTTGATGCAAGTGATCAAATATGTTAGCTTATCTCATCACTTGCCAAAAAAGGTGTGCCCAAGTCCACAAAGGGCTTCTAATTGTGTGTATCTTAGGTGCGCACATCCAGACGGCTCATTTGCGCAAAGGTGGAATTGTTGCACATTTTAATGTGCATCTCGAATTCAAAAATGAGATACATTTTGAAATGCGCAAAAATGAAAGCTCTTCCCAGCGCCTGTTTGGACTGGGCACAGGGGAAGGCACAATGCACAATCGGATAGTTTCTGAACCTTCCATGCATTTTCTTTGAAGTGGGAGAGCAGTGGCACTAACCAGTGCTCACCCACCTGCATTTTTATTCTTCAAACAAGGATAGAAATGCATATTTTTTCTCTCACATATTTCACATTGGCAGCAGGCCCTTTGAGGGCCTGTCACTCTGAAATACACTCCAAGCACCCATGTGGGTTCTGGGAGCCTGTAATACATTAGTGCCAGGACCATGCTCCAGACAACATTGTATTTAAGGAGGCTGGCAGCGCATCTTTGTCTGATTCTCAAAGGAGACTTTGCACCCCATAAATACATAGGTCACATTTGAGAATAAGGTACTGTGAGAAACCAGACAGTATTCTCCCACCTATTCCCCTGGGATCTTCCATTCAGGTGGCCTGGGAAGGGCCATCGCTTTTGGATCCCGACCCTGGGGGTGGGCAAGCGAGGGAGGATCACCTGAGTGGAGGGTCACGGGAGATTGGGAGGAGAATACCCAAGGGCGACACATGGTATTCCCCCTTTCCCAATTATATGCCAACCCACTCCCCCTCTGCCTTAATGGGGTATTTCCAATCAAACCCCATCTGCTCCTCCCCATTTCCAATGAGTACTGGGACGAAGAAGAGGTGATTAGGAGCAATGAGGATTACCCATAGAAACAACAGAGGGACACAAAGTGAGGCCTACCATGTAACACCTTTGAATTGTTTCACTAATAGAGTCAGGCAAGGTCAGGCAGTTTGCCCAAACTGTGCACACCAGACTCCACTTGACTCCACTAAGGACTATAAAAGGTGTGGTTCTGCACAGGTGAATAAGCGAGCTGGAGATGCAGTGCGGAACACGGGAGCCAAGCAGCAGAAGTAGGCCGTGAGGCAGATCAGGAGAACCTGGAGAAGAAAGGAGTACCGAGACGCTGATCTGGTATGCCAGATGGGGTGCTGCGTGGCTAGGGAGCAGTGTCTCCAAGGAGCCTGAGTATGGTACTCGATTGCAAGATGATGGGCGTGTTTGCGGAAACTGCTCAGTCCCTTGGGACATGTGCCGGTCCCAGGGGTGTCAGAGGAGCAGGTGGTGTGAGAAACCAGAAGGTGTCTCACCCACTAGTTCCCAGGGATCTGTCATCCAGGTGGCCAGGATACGGCCATCGTTTTTGGATCCAGTTCCTGGGGGTAGACCAGTGCGGGAGGATCACCTGGGTGAGGGGTCTTCGGGAAGTGGGAGTGGACACCGGATGGTGAGACATGGTATACCCTTCCCTGTAACACCTTTACTCCATCCTACCAGGTAGGCTATTTAGGAACTCTACCCCCGCCCCCTCACTGACAGCCCCCTATGAGAGAAAACAGACTAACACGCAAGCAGTCTACCTGACATGTCCCGATACAATGGTCAGGCGAGGTCAAGCAATTACTGACCATCACACACACCTGACTTCCATTGTACTTCCCCACACGGATAAAAGGTGGAGCACGAGAGCCCACTCTGAGCAAGGCAAAGCACACAAGAAAACAGCAGTTTCGAGACGGCAGCTGAGCAAGACAGAAAAAACGGCAAAACCGAAGGGGATCGCAAGGAGGGAAAATCCCTTGACCTTTTCGAAACCGAACCGTTACTTTCCCCCGAGACCTCGAGCATAGAAAGCATAAAACCAGTAAACCAGGCTGAAGAATGCTTCATTGTGTGTCAGAGATAACTGGGGCCCTCCCACGTCAATAATCAAGGCGGGGAGAATCACCAACCGCTGTGGTACCGTCCTTGGCTCCAAGAACAAAGCAGCTTCAGTGAAGTCATCACAGCCGGTGAATGGGAGACCGATACAAAACCGATTTGTGTTGAAGCCAAGGTTACAAGGATCAACATTGTATGGGAAGCGCTGGAACGAACATTGTTAAAACGCGCATGATAAGAGGCGTAAGTGAAGTTGAACTGCTGATGAGTGATTGAACTTTAAAGCAAGCTACAATACCTCTAACAGAGGGGTCCGGCACCGCGTGGGTGCTCAATCAAAGGTCTCTATAAGGGATTCAGCTGAGAAGTGACAAAAGTAAAAACATTTGGTCTGAACCCAACAGAGGGAGAACCGATTGAAAGAGAACGAATAAATGTGAATCGAAGTGGTCCTGCGATGAGTCAAACAAAATCCGGGCACAGTCGAAAGTCTTCAATTTTGATGAAGTAGCGAAAGTTTTAATAAGTACATAAATTTGGTCCGAGCCCAGCAGAGAGAGACCAATTGAAGGTTTTGTGTTAAAGTGGTCTGAGCCCGGCGGCGGGTGATCCAGGGTGAACAATATATCACCTGAGAAGGTTTATAAATAAAAATCCTGAGAAGAAAGGATCTTTAATGTTTTGTCGTGTTGCATCAGGCCCTCTGAAATAAGAGACTTTAAATGGCAAAGAGACTTTAGCACAGAAGGCCCTGATGTTGAATTTTGAACTGCATCCTCCAGCTAGAGAAACCAGAGAGTGTGCTAAGCTCGAGTGTGCTGCCTTGTCCCGACCTGAAAACGTGGGGAAGGGAAGCCAACAGTTTGATTATCCTGACATATCATTTCTTGAAGACTTTTCTTTTGCTTAACATTGTTTGCCACACTATTTGTATTTAGAAGTTAGGATTGGCAATAGGTTCTTTGGTATAGGCCCTTTTATTTTGACAGACACGACTAGGACTGCGTTATTATTATTTGATGGTCGTAGCTTGCTCCCATCTTTAGATTTAGGATTAGATAGGTGTTTCTCAAACTCAATTGAAGTTCAATAAACATCCTTGAACTGTGATCACTTGTGTCTGTCTTACTGTTTGATACCATGCCTTCCTTACAGTGGTGAGACCCTGACCTCGACCCAAGCAACTAGGGGAAGACCGCTTTCCAGCGCTGTGCTTACTGGAGAGTTTCATGAGAAGAGGGAGAGCTCAACTCGTAGCATGTGGGTGGCTGGAGCAGAATTGAAACGTTGTTGCAAGCAGCATGAAAGTAAAGAAAGTCTGAAGGAAAGCGTATTGCAAGTGTTGCGAAAGGAAGGAAGACAGAAATGAAGCAAGGTTTGATGTGCAAGAGGCAGGTAGTTAAAACGAGAAATAAACTTTATAAGTGAAAGGCGCTAGAGGTGCAGAGACAAGAAAAGAAGGGCATTTTCTATTAAAAGAAACACAGAGAAGGTATGAACAACCTGAAAGCAAGGAAAGGGTGCGAGCAAAAAGTTAAAGGTGCAAGTGTGCACAACAAAGTGAGAAGTGTGCAAAAGGCACAGTAAAGGGAAAAGGAGCAAGAAACAGGTGCAAATGTGCACAGTAAAGTGGGAAGAAAGTATGAAAGGCATGGAAAGTGTCTAAAGGGCTGTGTAAGGAACTCATGGTGACAACAAGTAAGACAGACACAAGTGATCACAGTTCAAGTGTGTTTATTGAACAATAAATGCTGTATGCATTTAAATGCCTAATCTAAACCTAAATCTAAGATGGGAGCAAGCGTCAACCATCAAACGAAAAATAAGGCAGTCTTAGTGGTGATGGGTCAAATCAAAAAGGCCTATACTAAGAAACTTATTGTCAAACCTCACAACTAACACAAAAAGGGGTGTGGGATAGTTCTTAAGAAAAGAAAGTAGTGGTTTCTAATAATATGGCAGGATGCGGTATCCTGGGTCTCCCTTCCCAACATTTTGGACACAGGGTAAGATGGGAGCTTGGAGCACAGTACATTCTCAGGCTTCTCTAGCACAAGATGACAGTTCCAGTGGTAGTTCTTAGGAATGCCGATGGCTATGTCTCGTTTCCTGTGAAAGTTTCTTGCCTTCGGGGCCTTATGTGTTCAAATAACAAAAACAAAAGTTCCTTTAACAAATTAAAGTTTGTTTTCAAAGTTTGTTGGGTGACAGGGTCACCCCTGTGTCTCCCTCTTCTGGGCACTGACCCTTCTCAAATTGTTTATCATAGTTTAAAGTAGGGTGATGACTTCACCCCTGCGCCCCCCCCCCCCGTTGGGCTTAGACCCCTCTTGCCTTTTTATATTCTCTTTTACTCAGTTTACTGTTTGTGGGATTCACTTGCCTTTCTTTTACAGCACTTGTAGATCAAAGTGTTTCTATTGTACAGGGATTTTGCTTGACCCTCAGTATGACCACTTTGACCTATTTTGCTGGCCTTCCTATGGCCTTCTGGTACTTGTAGTTTGTCTCGTATGGGGCTCGACCAGGGTCTCTCGAGTTAGCACCACATGGTGCCACTTTCCCTCTGCAGCTGGTCTGCCATTCACACTTTTAACAGTTCATTCAGAGTTCATCAGCTTTGGTTCAAAACTTGCCACTTTGCGATTCTCATTCATCACAGCCCAGTTCTTATCGTCTCTCCACTCGGCTCACTGGCTGTGTCAAACCATTTGGCTTTTGCTCCTCGGGAGTCAAAGCCAGTACTACGGGCACAGGAGCTTCCCTCGCTCCTGCTTATTGGCATGGGCTTGCCCTGTGTACCATCGACATCTGCTGCAGGACACTTGTGCTATTATTTGCTGTTTTAGGCTCTCTTCCATGAAGGTTCTGCAGACCTGGGATGAAAAAAGCAAGGTCACTTCTCTCCTCACCACCCTCTCGATTCCCCCCACCTTTCTCCTTCTTTTGAAATGCCGCTTGGTAGCCATCTCATCATGCTGTCTGCTGTACTCGCCTTGCTCGTACTGTGCTATCTGGTTCCACCTTTCATCCCTGTGGGGAAGGGAAAGGGCCGTCAGGTGTGTGTGTTTCTGATCAATTGCCTGACTTTGCCTGACCCTTGTATTGGGACATGTCAGGTAAATGGCTCTGGTGTTAGTCCGTTGTCCTTTGTGTTGTGCGAAAGAGTTAGAGTTAGAAAGAGAGGGGTAGTGGTTTGGAATGTCCTCTGTGAGAGGATGGGGAAAAGGTGTAAAAGGAAGGTGGATACCGTGTCTCGCCCATCTGTGTCCCACTCCCCGAGGACCCCCCATCCAGGTGATCCTCCCTCACTGGTCCACCCCCAGGAACTGGATCCAATAGTGATGGCCGTGTCCTGACCATCGGGATGTCAGATCTCTAGGGGCTAAGCTAGGGAAACACCATCTGGTTTCTCACAGGTGCAGGAAACCCCAACACAGGAAAGTTAGGAGACTTATGAAATTAGAAAAAAGGGAGAGGGGTTATTCATTAGAGTGGTCACCGTAAGGAGGCGCAACGAGCCTGGCGTTCTCAAAACTTTCTGATACTACCCCTGAAAGAACTGTGATTAACGAGCGGCGCATCCTGACAAGCAAAACTTTTGTATTACATAAAAGGGGCCTAAGCTTTAGGAGGGGTATCCTGAGAGGCCTACAGAGTTATTGGAAGCTGAACCTCTGTGTGTTGCATCAAAGGGGCGTTAGTTTGGGGCAGGGAACCCTGAGAGGCCAAATAAAATTGAATACTTATTTTGAAACATAGAGGCATACGTTTGGGGAAGGGAGCCCTGAGAAGCCTACGAGGAACTGTGTTGTATTCTGTGTGAAACTTGGAAGAATTGAAGCTTGGGGAAGGGAAACCCAAGGAACCGGAGACCTTGAAAGTTGTGTGAAAATATTTCAAGAACCCTGTGGAGAAGGTTTCAAGAACAACCCTTTTTGATTGTACTAATTTTTATGGCGTTGGCAGAATTACACCTGGTGGGAAAACCACCTGAAACCAGCTCGGTTTATATTTCTTTTTGGGAGTTACTATTCTTTTCTTTTAAGAAGACTTCCTACCACATTTTGTCAAAGAGTGGGGGCAAGCATAGGTTTAGACACAGACAGATTTTTGTTATTGACTTACACACATCGACGGCCCTTAGAAACATCAGTTGAGGGAACAATCCCTTTAGAGTTGGGGACAGTTAGGTATTACACCATTTATTTATTTATTAAATAAAGGTTTTCAAACTGTTACTTTTGAGTCTGTCTCTCTCTTGATTCCATGCCGGTCTCATAGTACCATGCGCATTTCTGAAATGAGCGCAAATGAAAAACAGTCATCTTCTACACTTATTTCATTTGCAGATACATTTTTGAGAATCAGCTGATGTTTTTTCCCTTAAAACCAACTCCTGTAGCATTATCGCCCTTCTGTGAGGAATATATTGATAACGTGCAATTCTGAAAGTTGAAATGCATACTGATACATTTGAGTGAAATTATTTTTCACAAGATAGATCAGTGTGGTAAATATTTGTTACAGGGATGGGTGTTCATATGCCAGATCAGAGAACCAAATTCCAACAAGGCTTAAGCCTCTCCTATGACTGAGGTTGATAAACATGTGTGTATATATACTTTTGTGATATTAACACCGGCTGTTTTACAAAACACTGCTCTCTGCTGCACTAGATGGCGCTAGCTATAAACAGTAAAATAACATCAGTATGATGCAGGTATAGAGCCTGGTTCCTCCAAACGAGGGTTGAAAAAATGGGCAGCCAACCTAATAAAGAGCATAAAGCGTTAGTCAAGAGAGGTGATTAGGTAGTCAAATTCAAGCCTGTGGAACCAAAGTGTTGAGCTCATAGCCTAGTTTTGCCAGCAGACGATACAGTGATCCTGGAGCAATCCTCTTACCTCACTGTATAGTACTTGTTTGCCTTCTCACATCCTGGTGAGCTTGTTTAGCCCATTGATTGATCTATATTTTTATGTAGGCCATTTCAGTGAAGTGGTCCTAGACAGAAGAGAGCCAACCAAATGTCACAGGCTCTAGCGAGAATATTTTCAAGTGTGCCTATTTGGCGCAACATATTGTTTGCTTTTTTAATACAATTTGAAAGGTACTGCACATCATGACTAACAGTCCACAAGTCTATCTGTTGGATGTATTTAAAGCTTTAAATGCAATAGTAACACCCAGACGAAGCATTTGAAGCTCACATCAATTACTATTCTGGTACTTGTATACTTGACTTGGTGATGGAGAACATGTAGCCATAATAATTCTCTTTTTGCATAACATGCTTCTATAAAGTTGTGTTTTAAAATGTTGTCCAGTTGGGTCATTCTGTGATTTGTGAACTTACAAGTCTGTTCTACAAAACAGGGTATTATTTTAGTTCATGAAAGTCAAATATTCACAAATGATTGCACCTTACTCTATTACAAGAACTGGGAAACAACTTGTCAAGTTCAGAAATTGCAGATTGGCACAAATCCCAGCTTCACATCTTAACTAATGTGTGATCCTGGGCAACTCATCAGCTCCGCCTTCTTCACATGTTGTACTCACAGGGGGCCTTCCCCTGTCTGTGTCGGCCTTCCTCTCTCTCTCGCTCTCTCTCACGCTTTGGTGTGTCCTCCCTCTTCAATGTACTTGTGGCAGTTAATTGGAGATTTTCATTTAAAGAGACAACTTCTCTTTCTTTCTGGTAATGGCATAAGTTCACTTTCTCTACATCCCAGTCTTGGAACTTGTAATTGTTTGCATATTTGATAGTCCCATATATGCCATCATGTGGAGAGCATCAGGGAGTTCCTCACGGGACAGGTGTCCTTGTCCCAAAAGGGGGAGTCTCTGCTAGTGAGGTCTTTAAGGAACGCATGGTGGCAATAGTAAGACAGACACAAGTGACCACAGTTCAAGAGTGTTTATTGAACTTTTGCAGGGGTATGATAAACGCCTATCTAAACCTACATCTAAAGATGGGAGCAAGCTAGTCCTAGTGAAGTCGTGTCAACATAAAAAGGGCCTATACTAAAAAGAACCAATGGCAATACTTATTACTAAGTACAAATAGTGTGGGGTGCAGCTCATGAAAAAGAAAAAAGTGTTCACAAAATGATAAATCAGGATACTGGGACTGTTGGCTCCCCCTCTTCTGAGCTCATAATCCGCTCAATGTTGAATCCCCCTCTTCTGGGCTCAGATCCCTTTACCAAAACAAAGTTCAATTAGTCTCCCTCATCTGGGCTCGGACCAATTGTATTTACTTCATACCGTCGAAGACTTTCGAATGTGCATGGGGTTTAGCAATACCTTTTGCATGACCACTTTGATTTTAAAATTTCTTTCACACTCAGCATCACTTGAACACTCAACGGAGACTTGCGAATGAGCACCTACGTGGTGCCGGACCACTCTGCATATGGTATCTTTTCTTGATTTCCCCAGAGTTCAAGTAATTCTTTCTGGCTTTCAATTACAGTCACATCGCTCATTCCCAATGCTTCGTACAATGTTCCCTTTATACAATGTTGCCGCTTGCAACCTTGGTTAAAAACACAAGCTGGTTTGGTATCAGTCTCTCTGTCTCACTGGCTGTGTTGCTTTTTCAGATGCTTTGTTGTAGGAGCCAAGGACAGTACCATGGCGGCAATCGATCCTCCCCACCTTGGTTATCGACGCGGCAGAGCCTAGGTTACCTCCGACACACTGTGTAGGTCTGATCAGCCTTAGTTCCTGGTCTTCGGTTTCTCACTTTCCAAGGCTCGTGGTAATAACGGTCTTTATAGGTCAAGGGTGCTTCCCTTCTTGCAACCCTCTTGTTACACCTTTTCAATGATGGCAATTGAGAAGACAACGGTCGTTGTGTGGAACCACATTGCATGGGAATTGCAAGATGGCCATAAATCACTGACATGAACGAAGTGACAGTCTAGTTGTTGCACGCTTCCGACAGACGCGATCTGACGATCACGTGACTTCATTTAAGGATCGAAGAACATCTATCCTGTGCGTCGCTTCTGCTTTGCATGACGCTTCATAAGTTCACTGTACTATTTGTCAAACTTCTGTTTATACATTAGTAGCTCTACTTATTTCCCTCTTTTCTGACTGTCTTTTCCTTGTAGCAATCCTTCGCCTATCCTCGCTCCAGCGGTTCCCCCACTTCCAGGCTTTCCGGCTCGTAACCCCCGTCCCGCTCGGCTCTCACTTCTACAACCACATACCAATTTTGGGCAAGTCTTCCCTCGCGAGAAAGTGAATTCTTTCACATCATCAGTCATTTCACTTTCTCTCTCTCTCTCTTTTCCGTGACTGATTCTCTTGCTTTTATTAGGAATCTCCCGTTACCCTTCGACTCAACTCCCTTACCTGCCACCAGGAACAGTCGACTCAAACGACTTAATCCCGTGTTGAGATTGGTTTCAGTAAGTGCTGTTCCCCTCCTCCAGACTCTCTTCTTTAGTTACCCTATCATTTCCCATTACTTACCTGTCTATCCCTTGTTCTGTAGCGATCGTAACTCTTCCTCCAGCAGCCTTACTCCACAGAAGAGCCAGTATCCCAGAAGCACTCTCCATGAACGTCCAGGGTTTTCTTCCCCAGAGGGTTTCCCTGGGGTTCCTGTCTCTCCCTCTCTGACATCCATTACATCCGGGAATTGGGAGGGACAGGAGCTGCCAGGAGATTCTTGCGTTCTTCAATTGCTGCTCCAGAAGACTGCCGTCAGGACAGGTTAATGACAGTAACATTATTGATCTGTCAATCTATGAACCTTTTTGCAAGGGTGCTATAGGGCCCTTTGCATTTACACTTTAGATTATATCCTTAGCATTAACATTAAGAGACGCCCCAAAAAAGAAAGGTTTTTTCTGAATTGACGGTTTCATTATGGAGCAGCAAATGCAACAACTAATGGCTGCAATGCAATCCATGTCATTGGAAATGCAGAATCTTAAGAAAGATAACGCCCAATTAAGACAACAGGTGAATTGAGCCTTTTCTGAAACTCCTCCAATAGCATTAAGCACGGGCAAGTTTGATGGGGATCCACATAAGTTAAAGGAGTTCCTAGATAGCTGCACAGTCCAGTTTACGTTTAAATCCCGGTTCTTCCCTACGGATAAGGATAAGGTGGGCTTTCTAAGTTCACATTTATTAGGCCCAGCATTAGCATGGGCCACCCCCTTAGTCACTTCTGGCAACACTATTCTGGATTCTTATCCTGCCTTTGTCAACAGTCTAAGGACTATGTTGAGTCGTCAGAAAATATCAATGACCACTCAAGAGAGACTTTTGGACCTTCGACAAGGCAGTAAGGACCTTATGTCCTATATTACCCATTTCAAGCAGTTATCCTCGGAAACGGGGTGGCCCGATGATGGATTAGTGACTCTATTTCACCGAGGCCTCTCGGAAGAACTTAAGGATGAGCTGTCTAAGGTCCCCCGACCAGCTAACCTAGCAGAAATGATCACCCTTACTATGCAAATTGACTATCGGCTTCAAGAACTAACTCATGAGAAGAATAAATATAAAGGTCGTCGTTCTCAAGCCGAACCTCTTCCAAGCTTGAGTAAACCCACAGCAGTCGAAGAACACATGCAGATCGGATCAGTCAAAGGACTTTTGTCAAATGCAGAAAGAGTACAACGGAAGTCCTTAGGGTTGTGTATGTACTGTGGCTCTTCCTCTCACATTTTACGCGATTGTCCGATTGTTCCTCCTCGCCGGTCACGGATCTCTGTTCCAGGAAACGCCAAATCCCTACTGTAGAGGGAACCACGGCAAGGGATCCTGATCAGAGTTCCCCTCAAAGATTAGGGTTAATTCTAGAACCATCCGCTATCAATCATTCTATGGTAGTCCTTTCTTTGACCATCAGTCTACCAGATCGAGTGATACTGGGTATTCCAGCATTGCTTGATTGTGGCACTGCAGGGAATTTCATAGATGATCAATGGGCAGCCACGAATGGGATCGCTAGAACTCCCAAGTTCTGTGCCACTCCGATTCAAGGAGTCGATAGGAATCCTTTAATATCCAGGCCTATTCGAGAGCAGACCAAACCAGTGACATGCTTGATTGCTTCACATAAAGAAAGTTTGGTGTTTGACCTGTTAAAGGCGGCTCATTTCCCAGTGATTTTGGGACTCCCTTGGTTACGTACTCATAACCCGTTTATAAATTGGAAGGCAGGAACACTTTTCCTGGGTTCAGAATATTGTATTGGACACTGCCTGTCTCAAAATGCTGTAGGAGTGCAGATCCCTTCTGAGAATCCTAATATTACCGATGTATCCTCTATCGGCCATTTACAACTGATCCCTCCATGTCATCAACATTACTGCAAGGTCTTCTCAAACCCTCTATTTTCCACTTTACCTCCCCATCGTAGGGATGATTGTCATATTACTCTGCTCCCAGACCAACCTCTTCCATTTGGGCGGATGTATGTTTTGTCCCAGAGAGAAAAGGCAGCTCTCAAAGACTACCTCCACTCTAATTTGCAAAACGGATTGATCACTGAGTCCAAATTCCCTGCAGGTGCTTCTATGTTTTTTATTCCAAAGAAGGACTCAGAAGAGCTCCGTCCTTGCATTGATTATCGGGGACTTAACAAGATCACCATCCCCAACAAATACCCTATGCCCTTGATCAAAGACATATTAGAAGCGGTTCGGGGAGCTGCCCTATATACCAAGTTAGACCTTCGAGGGGCATATCACTTAATTCGGATTGCACAAGGAGATGAGTGGAAGACAGCCTTTCGTACTCCCTTTGGTCATTTCCAATACCAAGTGATGCCCTTCGGATTGGTAAACGCACCCGCCATTTTCCAGCGGTTCATGGATCACCTGTTTGCCGATATACTTATGCATTTTGTCATTATTTATTTAGATGACATCCTGATTTTCTCCGCAAACAAGAGTGACCGTATACGTCATGTCAACATCGTCCTGGATCGTTTACAGGCCAACCAGTTATATTGTAAAGCTGAAAAATGTGAATTCCATCAAACACAAATTACCTACCTTGGGTTCGTCCTATCAGCTCACGGCATATCTATGGACCAAAGAAAAGTTTCAGCCGTCGTTGATTGGCCACCCCCGACTACTGTTAAAGAGGTCCAACGATTTCAGGGGTTCGCACATTTTTATCGTAAATGTATCCCTTGTTATTCCAAAATCATCCTACCCATAACTAGGCTTCTAAAGAAAGGAGTCACATGCATTTGGGATTTACCTGCTCAACAGGCATTTGAGACTTTGAAAGGACTGTTTATTTCAGCTTCTATCCTAATTACTCCCGACCAGACAAGGCCTTTCATCGTGAAGACTGACGCCTCGCACCATGCGTTATGTGCGGTTCTTTTACAACGGTTGAGTCAAGGGGATGAAAGACCTGTCGCATACCTGTCCAAGACATTCACCTCCTCTGAAGAACATTATTCGGTACTAGAAAAGTAACTTCTGGCGATCAAAAGGGCTTTTGAAGAATGGAGGCATCTCTTATTGGGGTCTCCCTTTCCAGTAGAGGTCTGCACTGACCATCAGAACCTCAAAGTCCTACAGCAAGCCCAAACGACTAACAGCAGACAAGCACGATGGGCCCATTTCTTTTTACCCTAAGATCGAATTTACTTTTCTACCAGGGAACCTAAATCTACGGGCAGACGTGCTGTCTCGCAAGAACCCTCAACCCTCTAAATTCTGTTCTGAAAAGATGTTCCCAAGAGCCCAATTTGTTTCCGTCATCTCTTATTTTCTTCAGGTCCTTAAACATGAAACTTCCCAACAACTACAGCAGTGCGAAGATCTAGCTGCAACTTACCATTTTACCAAGGATCGGAATTTATACTTTCATGCGGATCAAGTGTTGGTTCCCACACCTTCTCTACAATTGGAGGTGCTCCAGATGTGCCATGATTCACTAGCAGCTGGGCATCGGGGTATTCAAACCACTTTCGATCTAGTCAGGCGCCATTTTTGGTGGCCCACCCTTCAGTCTGATGTCATCGACTACGTCAAAGCATGCAGTGTATGTCTCCAATCTAAGACGGTACGTGCTCCTCCTTTCGGACTACTTGCCCATATGCCCATTCCAGAAAGACCATGGCAAATTATATCGACCGATTTCATAGTGGATCTTCCACCTTCATCTCAATATACCACCATTATGGACACCATAGACTATTTCACGAAATTCGCCCATTTTACTCCATTACTCAAGATCCCAGGAACAGCCCAGATGTCCAAGATCTTCATTTCCAAAATCTTTTCTCGGCACGGTCTTCCTGATACTATTGTCTCTGACAGGGGTCCTCAGTACACATCTCAATTTTGGAAGAGGATTGGCCACGTTCTAGGTATCAAGAGGGCTCTTAGCTCCGGGTATCATCCTCAGACCAACGGGCAGATGGAATACCTAAACCAGACTCTGGAAGGCTACTTACGCTGTTTTGTTTCTGCCGCTCAAGATGATTGGGTAGATCTCTTACCTTTAGCAGAGTATGCCTACAACAATGCCAGACACTCGGCTTTGAACTCTAGTCCCTTCCATTGTTCTTATGGATATCATCCATCATGTATTCCTACTGTCTCCTCGGTATCCTCAAGATTCCCCGGAGTAGACAGTCTTTTAGCTGACATACAGACGGGACATAGGATGGCTCGTTTGACCCTTCAAGCAGCACGGGACCGGGCCAAGAAGTATGCTGATAAACACCGCCGAGATACAACAACCTTTGGCAAGGGTGACAGCGTTTGGCTGGCATCACGATTTCTTCCCAAACATCTGGTTCCTTCCAAGTTATCTCCCAGATTCTTTGGACCCTTTACAGTGGTAGACCGAGTGGGAACTACCGCAGTCCATTTGTCCTTACCTCCTTCCTGGTGTCGCATCCACCCTGTTTTTCACCCATCTCAAATTAAGTTAGCAGTACAAGATTGTTTCCAAAGGTCTACCAAACCTTTTCCTCCTCCTGTAATGACCGACTCCGGAGCGGAGTTTGAAGTAGCCAACATTTGTGACTCTCGGTATCATCGAGGTCGTCTCCAGTTCCTCATTTATTGGAAGGTCTACTCCCCGGCAGACAGGAGCTGGGAACCTGCTTCGGGGGGTTCACGCACCTCGTTTGGTGTGACGGTTTTTTTCGCCTTTACCCAGGTAAACCGGGGTCGCCTGGGCATACTGTTACACCTTTTCAATGATGGCAATTGAGATGACAATGGTCGTTGTGTGGAACCGCGTTGCGTGGGAATTTCAAGATGGCCATAAATCACTGGCACAGACGAAGTGACAGTCTAGTTGTTGCACGCTTCCGACAGACACGATCTGACGATCACGTGACTTCATTTAAGGATCGAAGAACATCTATCCTGTGCGTCGCTTCTGCTTTGCATGACGCTTCGTAGGTTCGCTGTACTATTTGTCAAACTTCTGTTGATACATTAGTAGCTCTACTTATTTCCCTCTTTTCTGACAGTTTTTTCCTTGTAGCAATCCTTCGCCTATCCTCTCTCCAGCGGTTCCCCCACTTCCGGGCTTTCCGGCTCGTAACCCCCGTCCCGCTCGGCTCTCACTTCTACAACCACATACCAATTTTGGGCAAGTCTTCCCTTGCGAGAAAGTGAGTTCTTTCACATCATCAGTCATTTCACTTTCTCTCTCTCTCTCTCTCTCTTTTCCATGACTGATTCTCTTGCTTTTATTAGGAATCTCCCGTTACCCTTCGACTTAACTCCCTTAACTGCCACCAGGAACAGTCGACTCAAACGGCTTAATCCCGTGTTGAGATTGGTTTCAGTAAGTGCTGTTCCCCTCCTCCAGACTCTCTTCTTTAGTTACCCTGTCATTTCCCATTACTTACCTGTCTATCCCTTGTTCTGTAGGGATCGTAACTCCTCCTGCAGCAGCCTTACTCCAGAGAAGAGCCAGTATCCCAGAAGCACTCTCCAAGGCCGTCCAGGGTTTTCTACCCCAGAGGGGTTCCCTGGGGTTCCTGTCTCTCCCTCTCTGACATCCATTATATCCAGGAATTGGGAGGGGCAGGAGCTGCCGGGAGATTCTTGCGTTCTTCAATTGCTGCTCCAGAAGACTGCCGTCAGGACAGGTTAGTGACAGTAACGTTATTGATCTGTCAATCTATGAACCTTTTTGCAAGGGTGCTATAGGGCCCTTTGCAATTACACTTTAGATTATATCCTTAGCATTAACACCTCTCTGGTCTCGCTGTCTTCCTCCTTGTATTAAACTGCCATCTTGGAACTGCTGTCTCCACATGTGTTTTTCCTCGCTCGGAGTGTGCTTTCGTGCTCCGCCTTTTATCCGGGTGGGGAAGTGTGATGGAAGTCAGGTGTGTGTAATGATCCATAATTGCCTGAACTTGCCTGACCAGAGCATTGGCACATGTCAGGTATACGGCTCTGGTGTAAGTCCATTGTCGCTCATGGCGGGCTGTCCGTGAGAAAGTGTTTGTGTCGAGAAAGGGGGGTTTGAGTTCCTACGTATCCTACCTGGTAGGATGGGGAAAATGTGTTATAGGGAAGGGGATACAGCGTCTTGCCCTCTGGTGTCCCACTTCCACTCCCCAAAGACCCTCATCCAGGTCATCCTCCCGCACTGGTCCACCCCCAGGAACTGGATCCAAAAGCGATGGCCGTGTCCTGGTCCCCTGGATGACAGATCCCCGGGTACTAGCGTGTGAGACACCTTCAGGTTTCTCACAGGTCCCACTTGCCTCGACCCCATGGAAGGTTGTTGTGAATCTGGCTCACCATCCTAGCCTCACAAAGGGGGCTCCCTGTTAGGGAGAAGGGACGCATGTACATGATTCATCACGCCATGCATATTTTGATTCTGGCAGGGCTGAATATCAAGCTAGGGATTGGGATTGCATTGTGGGGGAGGGGGGCATGACCAGAGATTCTAGATCCCTTCTTTTCTTTTGTTAGACAAAGGGGTCTAAGGCCCTAGGCCCCAAAATTCATTAGGATTCCCTGGTAGGTTGTAATTCAAAGATTTGCTGCAGGTTTAGTTTGCTTTTTAGGTCCAGAGTCTCTGGGCAGCCATCAAGGGTTCCTTAAGGTTGTCATCATTGATGCATCTCCCTAGCGGCACCCTCACCTCTCTCGTAGTATCTCTAGGAGGGGGATGGCTGGCTGATAGGTCTAGGTGTGTACTCTTCCCTGTTCCTGTGGACATCTCATACTCTAGCAGGTAACCTTAGCACTGCATCACCAGGAAGTGTATGACGCTGTGCAATTTGGAAGTAGAAAGCCTGGGTGAAAGAGCAGCAACAATGGCGTGAGCACAGCAAAGCCTGCCTCGGCCACAATTCACCAAAGTCTGTGCCACATGCCACCTCCCAGAGCTGTAATCCCATTCAAAAACATTAAGACCGGGGTGGCCGGGAGAGGAGCTCATGCCCTCTTTCTCTACATCTGAAGGATCTTGTATGCAGCAGCTTGTACACCTGCAGTAAGAGTGACTGGACCAGGCATAGGATAGCAGCACATGGCCATGTAAGGCTGTACCTCACATATGGTTGACTATTCTAAGCATTTCAGGTATTGGCTGGCACACATATGCATTACTGTGTTATTTGAGGATGCACTTGGCATATGATGGCAGCACATAAACGCATGAGTAAAGTGGTGAAATCCTCCATAAAACTACTGGAGGAGCTTGCAGGGTGTGGCGATTGGGCATGATACCCGAGATACAAAATGATGAATGTGTTGCATGAGGGGTGTTGTGTCTGCATTTGGAGACACAATCGTTTGTTTCCACTGGAGGGAGGCAGAAGACGTGGAATGAAGGTTGTATCTATGCATGATGGTTTGCGAGTGTGACATTGAGTGGTACAATGTGTTGTGCAGAGGAGAAAGAGGAGGTAGCTGACCAGACCATCAGGCTACTCGTGGTATTATTCTGGTGTGCCAATGAGAGCTTCACCCCTGGCAACCCTCTACATAGTGTACCCTTTTAGTTGCCTCACCACACGATCATAAGGGCTCTCTTTTGCAAGTAGATCGGAATTCTTACATGTAGGTAGCATAGCTCAGCAAGTTAAGTGCTCGTCCCAGATATCTGTGTTTAGCTCAGTTTGATTCCCAACTGGGCTGACTCATCTCTTTAGTCTTAAAAGTGCAGTACATTGAGTAGTATTATTAAATAGGGTAGAAATAGCACAAATAACGCCTATAGAGATGTCAGAAGGGGAGTTGGCTGGCAGGAAGCGCTGTTTTAAAGCATGTTATTGTTGTTACAGCTGAGCATCCCAGTTTATTTAGTGTATTTGCAACAAGGTGACACGCTTTGGGGTCTGTTAAAGCTTCTGCTGCAGTGTTTGTATTGGAAATGTCATGTTCCTAGCACAGTCAGTGCAACTCTCTGCCAGGTTGCTTCACCCTGGCCACCTCGAACTGATCACATCTGACTCCCTAAGGTCTACATTCTGCTAGTTCCCAATGCAAAGACTGAAAGGTTGGCCCCTGGAAGTCAACCATCAGAAAAGCAAGCATGACCCGGTGCCACCTCTCTGTCCCACCTGCTCCCAAGCCTGCACGTGCTCTCTCTCGAATGTGGCAGGGGGGTGCCCCACACATAATGCCGTGTGCTAAACGCCACCGCCCCACCTCATCCTACCTTAAAACACTGGTGGTGAACCTACGGGATGCTCTTTCCGTCTGATCTTTTTCTCATCTTTCCAGAGCCACCCACATGGGCTCCTAGCAGCCTCAACATTGCCCCTCAGAACCCCTTCCCCCGTGCTGTACTCACTTCTTAAACTTCCTTCGAGTCTCCAGGTGCTTGCCTCTACTCCTCCAGCTTTTCTCCTGATCGCAAGATGACCTGAGGTCAAAAGATCTTTTTCTCTAACTTCTTAAACTCACGCCAAACTACCCTAAAAATTACTGTTTCCCAACCGAAAAAATGACTAAAGTCTAAAAAATAACGGTCAATATAGAACGTTGATATTTTAAAAATGAGTAAAGTGGACAGCGATTGTGCGGCAGTTAACTCATTTTACCTTATTTTGTTAATTTCAAACACTTTTTAAATTAGTAGGTCCTTTCTAGGTACACCGTACAATTTGGAAGTATGTATTTAATACAAATTCTGCCAAAGTGGAATGAATTCTCCGACAGGTGAATATTTCTCCAGGAAAATTCCGGAAGACCGATCACTGGGTTGGTTGTCCATATTCACTCTCACTTTGTGTGGGCTGGCTTATGCACGCCGATGTTTGGTCCCGAAACTGATTAGCAGCTGTTATGTTTTCAAGGGTAATCGTTGGTGTAGCGGTCCCCGGCCCTCATCCTGACTAATGCCAGGGTGAGGGCTGGAGCTGACTGCGGCTGGAAGTGCAGGAAGGAGGAACTCCGCTTCCAGCTCCCCTGCCCACCACATCTTGCAAGAACCACAAAGCTTTCCTTGCTTACTGGTCCCAGTCTAAATGGAGCACCTAAGACAAAGGCCTGGAATGATACAGCAGCGGACGAAGCTGAAGCGGGGAACAGGTAAGAATGCTTTTTTTTTTGCATGTGTAATGTGTGTATTCTGAGTGCATGCAGTGCGTGTCCAATGTATGTATATGTTGTATGGGTGAGTGACTGGCGTATGAAGGTGATTGTGTATGTGTGCTCTGGGTGACTGCAGTGTGGAGAATGCAGTGTGAGTGAATGGGAGAGAAGGTGTATGGGTGAGTGACTGGTGGGTGTATGGGCTGGAGTGTGATTATGTGTGCGTGTGAATGTTCTGGGTGGGTGCCCATGTGGAGAATACAGTGGGAGTGAGTGTGAGGGAAGATGTATGGGTGAGTAACAGGTGGTTGAAAGGGTACGAATCTTACTGTAAATGTTATGGGTGGGTGGGCGCACGAATGGGGCGTGAGAGAATGTGAAAAAAGGTGTATGGGTGAGTGACTGATGGGTGAATGGGTGTGAATGTGATTGTATATGAATGTTCTGGGTGGGCTCCCATGGGGCGAATGCAGTGTGAATGTTCTGGGTGCATATGTGATTGAATGGCAGGAAAGCTGTATGGGTGAGTGACTGGTGGGTGAATGGGTATCAATGTGATATGTGTGTGGGGGCCTGAGGTGCATTGGAGCATTGTTGGCATTTGCTTAAGTGACATGGCATGTTTTACTGGCATTTCTGGGAAAAATCAAACTGATATGTGTTATTTCGTGACTTGACTGCCATTTTGGTGCAGTCATTGCTTACTGTGGCATGACATATATTCATTTTTTTCTGGCCATCTATGATAAAGCAAGCATGATATGTGTTATTCCGTAGCTAGATGGCATTTTGATCTAGCCATTTCTAACTGTCATGACATTTTGTACTGGGCACCTATGATAAAGGAAGCGTAATAAGTGTTATTATGTTGCTGGACTGACATTTTGGTGCAGCCAGCCCAACTATTTCTCACTGTGCCATGATATTGTTTTACTAAGCATCTATGATAAATTCCCTTAAGTGTCTAGACGTGAGCCAGTTTGGACAGTCCTTTTAATTGTGGCACAGCATTTTTAATGGCAAAGCCAACCCAGTATATTCTTACGCGTGGGGGTACTGACCTATATTGGCGAGCCAACTTGGACTTGTTTTCTTACAGTATCATTACTGGCATTAAACGCAAAGCAAAAAAGAGTATGTTCTAATTGGGAACAACTAGATATATTGGAGGAGCCAGCATGGAAATGGAGGAGCCGATCCAGTGTTAATTATTTTTTTTATACAGGAATACATTGTGGGGAAAGGCATGGAAATGTGTTTGGAAATGCTCCTGTAAATGGCACAACGTTGTTACATCAACAGTCTTTTTTGGATGCGTTTTTTGGCAATTTATTTTTCTCGAAAAAACCTAACAAATAAGGTATGGGGATGAACCCCCAGAATCACCTTTTGGTGGTTTGGTCTCCATCGCTAAGACTTGGTCACAATGCATATTTGTGGTAAATATTTACACCCTTTTAATAAAGGAATTTAGACGCCATTGGTGGCTGGTACCGCCCCCTTGTTTCTACACCACGTGGAAAATTTAAGCTTTGATTAAAAACATACTTGCATCTTTAGCCTAGTGCTGTTTGCCTGTGCTCCTGCCGCGGCATCATCATCACGGGCATCGCGCATGTGTGGTGGTCCAGACTGGCCTGCAGTGTGGCGCGTCCTGCACTTTGTTGAGGAGCTTGGGGCTCGGCATAGCTCGCAGGGGGATCCCAAATATTGTGTTACCCCACTGATGGTAATGCTTCTGCCTTGCCTTCACAGGTCTACCGGACAGTCTCATTGGCTTCTCCTACAGGGCCCGTCCCCTTTATTAGATCACCTGGAGGGAAGAACTACCCATTAAGTGTTGGTAGCTGCGATCATCTACCCCTTTGGTTGGTACGAGTCCAGATACAGTGTTGGCAATGCTTGCAAATGTAAAGTCTGATTTTGCTATTTTTGTTTTTTAGGAGAATAACTCCTGACAGCAAGGCTCTCTAAGGATGGTGGCCAGAAAGTAGTGATCAGCTTGTCATTCCATCAAATCAATAAATCCTATCGGGATTTCCAAATTAGTGAAAATATACGAAATTCTCTATATGCCATTTTTTTCCACATACAAATGAATGGTGGAAATCCTGATTATTTTCGTGCTGTTATTGATCCCATCCCTAACCCAAAGGGGACTATGAGACAAAGATCACCAGCAGCCAAACATAGTTTTTTATGTGGCCTCCGTATGCCATCTCCAGCAGAGCTTGTGAAGATATGATGGGTAAGTGCGGACCCGGTGATCGAACCTGGTGTCATCTTGCTTCCTAGGCGAGCACATTGCCCCTAAGCTATCCTCCCGAGACTGAACAAGTGGGTGATAGTACCACACCTGTTCTACGTTTTAGTATGGTGCAGAAAGAACGGAGGTGGGGCAGTCTGGGCAGGACACTTGTAAACGATAAATGAGCACATCTGAGCTTTGAAGTTTACACAACTAACACACAATAAAGTGAATTACGATGTTATAGTATGCTATTGTAGACTTAAAAAGGGCATTGATGCCACTTTTTGTGGCGCTAAGGGCTATAATTGATGGGTCTGGCTAATTTACTGCAGTAGAAACTTAAGGGACAATGGCCCTCATTCCGAGTTTGGTGGTAGTCAGGGCGCTATTTGCGCCATGACTGCCACCAATAACGGTACCGTGTCCGTATTGGTGCAATGGGGACTTACCGGTCTAGGCCGACCTTGGCGGGACCGGTAAGTCCCCATTCACCAAACCATTCCCAATTCCCGTTTGAGCCCCCATAGGGCTCAATGGGAATGGGGAGGGTGCAAATAACGGGCTCGTGCATGTCAAGCCCGTTATTTGCGCCCTGGTCCCTTTGCGGGTCCCGTCCATAATGCCTGGTCAGACCAGGCGTTACTGGAGGGACCCGCTAAGAGACCTTGTAGTAGGGCGGTAAGGGATTACAGGCACCGGTCTCCTTACCGGTGCCCGATATCCCTTACCGCCCTACTCGGAATGAGGCCCATAATGTCTTCAGTATACATATTAAGATGGTAAAGTCGGGCACATAAGAAGCAGCCTGAGGAGTGTTTCTCAATGTGCCTACCTGAACAGAGAATGCCCGACCTCCGAGGCAGCATAGTGAAATTCCGACGCAACCAAAACCAAAGTGACTAGAGGGGATACGCTGTGTGAACTTTTTGTTCAGAAATGCAGGACCCTACATCATAGTAAGCACGCTGAACCAAACATGGGACTTAACCTCACTGGCAACCTCGGTGGTGTTTCTTTAAAACTTGAGCACTGCGCCCACAGGGGCGGCGCCAGGCATGGGTTTGGGAGGGCTAAAGCGTCCCCACCCCCACTTTGACACAGCAGGCATCACTCTGCTGTTAAGCCAAGCCTGAGCTCAGGAGGCAAGAACCTGTCACATTTCTCACCTCATTGAGTGGTGTATCTACTTAAGCAAATGCACAGCTCTCTGCGGTGAGAAAACAGTCATTGAAGTGAACAAAGGGGCAGAGGACAAAAGCCTGCCCTGGGGATATAGGTAGATCAGAACCCCCCCTCGTTCCCCCCTCCATTGTTGCAACTAAAGACGGGACTGCTGGCCCTGCTTTTACTGGCCCATGCTTTTAATAATTACCATTAACTAAAAGTATATTTGTGTGCATGCTGGAATTGTATGCATGCATGCATGTATGAATGTATGCGTGCATGCATGCATGCATGAATGTATTCGTGCATGCATGCAAGGGAGTGTGTACGTGGTTGTATGTTTGTATGCTAGGAGGTGTCTGCAAGTGACACATATTAATGAATGCAGTGTGAATGGTGTACATGGGTGTGACTGCGCGTGTTAATGGGCGCACAGTCTAAATGTTCTGGGTGCACGTGTGAATGACAGATCAGCTGTGTGGGTGCATGTGTCTGAATGTGTCAATGTCTCTGTATCTTTGTGTGCGCAAGCTGGGGCTTGGGGAGGGACATTGGAGCATGAAAATGTTTTGACAAGAGCATGGCATGTTTTACCACCGTTTTTTGGGCAAAGGAAAGCCAACTTCAGTGTTTCTATGTGATGGTGGGTTTGGGGTGGGGGGGGATACTACAGTCGGGCTGGCCTGGCTGGGTCTTACTGTGGCAAGGAATGATGTACTCGCATTAAGGGCAAAGCCAACATGAGTGTTCTTACATGGTGGGGCATGTTGCCTTATTTTGACCTGGCTTTATATTTTACTGGTGTTAAGGTCAAAGACAACATAAATATTCTTACATGTGGGGAATATAACATGAGTGCAACGTAAGTGTTCTTATATTTGGGGGATTGGTGTAATGATAATATATTATTTATATAGCGCTTTCGCCAACGCGCTGTACAGAGAACATATTTACGTAAGAAGGGTACCGGGGGAATGCGAAGCATTTCCCCCCGGGGTATTTTGGGCACTGCACATGCCAATGAGCTGGCCTGCGCATAGCGCACCTACAAGGGTGTTGAAGGGGGTAGGGAAGGTTCGGGAACAGGCGACGGATAGGACGGGCGTTTGTCCAGGTCGTCTGCTCCTGAGCCTTCCCTTCGTGAGGCCTAGTTGGCTGAGCGTTTCGGTGGGATTAAGCTGTTTAGGCATTCTGTGAGGTAGGATTAGGGTTTATAGGGTGGGGTAGAGGTGTAGCGGGGGAATTATTGTGAACATTTTTATTGACTGGGGAGATAGCCGGGGGCGCTGTAAATAAAGTGCCCCCCCAGCCTTACCGGGTCGGGTTTTTCCCTGCGCGGGTTTTCCTTGGGCTGTGAGCCATCTGATGCTGCGGTGTCGGTTGGGGTGAAAGTTTCTTGGAGCGGCAGGGGTCTGTGGTCCTGGGTGTGTGGCGGCTTCAGTGCCGTGCATCCTCTGTAGAGAAGTGGAGCGCAGTTGCCGCAGCGGGTTGGGGGCACTGCGGGCGGGCAGGTATTGATTGAGCAGGACGGGCACTACCGGCGGAGTGCTATCAGGCTCCGGCCACGTTGGAAGTGCAGGGACTGTGGGACACCGCCAGGGGGCAGAGTTCCCTGTTAAAGGGCCAGCGTTTTGGGGCCCGATTTGTATCGCTGGGGCAGTGTAGGCACCTAGGGGCAGCATTTTGTGCATTGGGGACAGTAAATAAAAAATTAAAAAATAATAACATACAAATAAATAAATAGATACTTATATTAAAGGGAGAACATTGGTAAGTTATAATATTAGGGGGTTGTGCAAGTCAGTTGTTCCTGGAAGTGGGCTTTCTGTGTGTTAGGGGCCATATAGGGTTGGGGGATTTATTGGGGGTGTCTTGTAAGCGTCATCCCCTCACTTTTGGCATTTGTCCCAGGGTAGGTTTTGGCTCGGGGGCTATTTTACTTAGGGTGGAGCACCAAGGGGCATTATCGCACCCAGTTATATTATTACTGGTTGACCATGGTGGGGCAGGGGACTAAAAGGGACTGGTGGATGCCAAGGCCCTGAGGGAAGCTTTAGAGATCATTAGCAGGGCATCCAAAGCCCAGCTTGAGTGGGTGGTGGGGGAGATTACAGGCGAAGGGGAGGACGGTGGAGGAAGGCCGCAGCAGAGAGCAGCGGCAGATGGGGCTCTCGTGGCAGTGGTGGCATGTAGCCCCGCGGCGGGTAGAGGGGAGGTCTGGGAGTCTAGAGGTAGGAAGATGAGGAGGGAGATTGGCAGGAGAGCTTCCAGGGGTGGAGTGCAGTTAGGAGAGGGGTCAGGAAGGGGTTTGGGGGAAAATGACCAGGTGGACGAAGGGGACGGTAGGAGTTTTCAAAAAGGTGCAGGGAGGGTGGGGGGTGAAGGTGGGGGTGACAGGTGCAGAGAAGAGCGACACGGCAGAGGGGCAAGGGAGGAAAATATCTGCAGAAGAGTGCAGGTGAGAGGAGGAGAGATCGGTCTCCTTCGATTAGTGAGGTAAGGGAGGGGCGCAGAACGGCCCCCTAGGAGGATTTCGGGTGAAGGGCACAGAGCGGCCCATGCTATTTCAGTAGTGGAATATGGAGAGGGTTTAAGAACGTCCCCTCCACAAAATTCGTGAGGACAGTCTAGAGGGCACAGCACGGCCCCTAGCGAGGAGGACCACAGGGTGGAGGAGAGGACCCCTCACCCGAGAAAAGAGGCCAGGAAGGGGTTTCTGCGGCCCCGCCGAGAAGACGCCGACGGAGTGGCCGGGTGGACGCCCCAGGCTCACAAGAGGAGGATCTGCCCGGCCCGAGCATGTGCTTGCACCAGCAATGGTATTACAGGGGTGACGATGAAGGGGTGGAAGAATGAGTGGGGCAGTGAGAGGATGAAGGGTACAGTGCTGTAAGGAGGAGGGGGAGGGTGAGCAGGGGCCTAACATGGGAAGGGGAAAGACAGGAGCAAGGGGGCTAAGGGGCAAGAGGTCAGGGGGATAACTGGCTTGGTGAGACTGTTGACATATTTTGTCCCCGCAGCAGGAGCCCAGTAAGGAAGGAGATGAGGAGCATCGGAGTGTAGGCCAGGCTGCAGACAGGCGATGGCAGGGCAGAAAGAGGTGAGCGGGAAGGGGAGAGGTCAGCAGCATGGCAGAGGCGGGACACAAGGTTGGGGCCAAGAAGGGAAGGGACAGGGTTGCCAGGGGTGAGCAGAGAGATTGGCATGCAGTCTATGGGAGCCTTGGTGGGGAGAAGGAGATTTCTTCAGTGGCGGTGCAGACAGACAGGGCGATTGAGCCCTTGGCAACTGAGGTACAGGTTACAAAGGAGAAAGATGCAGAGGGAAAGGGAAAGGGCAAGGAGAAAAAGGTGCCATACATGGGCATTACGAAACCCCTGGGAGCACATTTGATGACAACAACAAAGGATAAGATATGGGCAGGGGAATTTGTGGACATGTTCAAGCTCCTTCATTGGGAGTTGAGAGCCAAAGATGGTTCTAAAGAGGAGAGGGAACTGACCCAGCGTCCAAAGGTACCAGTGACGATCGAGAATTGGATGTCGGCTTTTATTGTCTATGTGAGTGTCTATTGTGAGAAATTTCCAGAGGGATGTGTGGCTCTTTTCAAGTACATGGACATGATTAGAAAGGCATTCACAAGTTTCGGGGGCTTCGCATGGGTGCGTTATGGTGAATAATTTAGGGCGAGGATGGCAGAGGACAGCCAGGCGGTCTGGGGTGAGATAGATATGGATCACTGGCTGCAGTGGATGGCACCGACGAGGCCAGCCCTGACTTTGCACACAGCGAGTGGTTTGCCTGTGCCTTTCCAGCCCTTTCTTGGTCGCCCCGGCCACGAGGGGGGGGAGGAGGAGGCAGAGGGCAGCCCTCAGCGGCATGCTAAGCCTTTAATAAGGACGGCTGCACAAGGACGGTATGTAGGTTTAGACATGAATGCTGTAGGTGTGCAGGGAGGCACCCAATCAGTCAGTGTTTCCAGCAGGGAAAGGGGGAGAGGGCGAGGAGCAGGCAGGGGGGTTGAGGGGAAAGGCTTTTACTCCAATTAAAGTGGAGGTGTTGGAGAAGTGGCTTCAATTTTATTCGGAAAGGGAGGAGTCAGAGATCTTGGGAGACGGTTTTCGTTATGGTTTTAGATTGGGTAATCAGGGTTCAAGGGTGCGGTGTTGGGCGGAGAACTTGAAGTCCGCCAGGGAAAATGTGGAAGTGGTAAGAGAGAAATTGGGCAAGGAGATAGCAGCGGGTAGGCTTGTAGGGCCATTTGATGATCTGTCAGGGGATTTAGTAGTATCCCCACTGGGTGTTGTACCCAAGAAGGTCCCGGGGGAATTTAGGTTAATACATCATTTGTCATGGCCAGAGGGCATGTCAGTAAATGATTTTATTGCTCCAGAGGAGTGTGGGGTTGCGGATCAGGCGGTGGGTCTGGTGAGGAAGGCAGGGCATGGGGCATTCATGGACAAGTGCGACATTAAGGCGGCTTTCAAGTTCTTGCTGGTGCATCCGGAGGATTTATGGGAATGCGATTTGAAGACTGCACCTACATAGACATGGCCTTGCCGATGGGGTGCGCAATTTCTTGCGCCTTGTTCGTGCGTTTCAGTTCATTTTTGCAGTGGGTTTTTTCATGTAGTTCTGGATTGGAAGTTGTATTGCATTACCTAGATGATTTTCTGTTCATTAGTGGGGTGGGCAAAGAAAAGGAGTGCAGGGAGATGCTAGGATTGTTTCAGGAACTGATGGGAGAGTTGGGGGTGCCGTTGGCAGGAGACAAAACGGAGGGATCAGCAGTGGTGTTGACCTTTTTAGGGATCAAATTGGACTCAGTGGCCATGACCTCACGCTTGCCGCACGACAAGGTGAGCAGACTGGTAGGTTTGCTGGAAAAAGCAGTGGGGGCTCTGAAGATGACACTAGTGGAGATGCAGAGGTTGGTGGGGCATTTGAATTTTGCATGGAAGGTGGTGGCCCCAGCGAAGGCTTTTTGTAGGAACATGGCGCGGTCTATGGCGGGAGCAAAGTGCCCACACCCTCGGGTAAGGGTGTCAGGGGCCGTTCGGGAAGACTGTAGGATTTGGTTGCGTTTTATGGAAAGTTTTAACGGGGTATACATGGGGCTACAAGGGGAGCCGGTATCATGGGAAGGGCAGATATTCTCAGATGCAGCAGGTGCAGGGGGTTTGGAGTGCTTTGGGAAGGCAGAGGGTTCGCCAAGAAGTGGCCATCGCGTTGGTTGAAGGAAGGGAGAAGCATAGCATTTCTGGAATGTTTTCCTTTGTTGGTTGCAATGGAATTGTGGGGGAAGGAGTTGCAGAACAGGAAAGTGAACTTCAACATTGACAATCAATGCGTGGTTCATGTAGTGAACAAGCAGTCGGCAATCTCGTTTTCAATGGCAGAGATTCCGTGGATTGGCACCAGGAGCGGAACAGGAGGGGCAGCGGATCCTGGAAGAGCTGTGGAAGATAGGAAGTTGAGAGGAATGTCTTTAGTGGATGGTTCGCTTGCCCCGGCATCTAGGGTGGCATACAGGAGAGCATGGGAGGATTTCATAAAATGGGAAGCTCGTAGTTGGAAGGCTAGGGGGGATGCGGAAGAGCGGAGAAGGGATGATGTGGTCAATTTCCTCTTGAGGTGCATGGATAAAGGTTGGTCTAAAGCAACTATAGCTGGGAAGATGGCAGGGGTCGCTTTCTATGGGAAATGGTTTTGGGGTTTCCAGCCGAGCAGTGGGGAAATGGCGAGCAGGGTGTTAGAGGGATGGGCAAGGGAGAAGAAGAGGGGGAAGGATAGTAGGAGGCCGGTATTGGCGGCTCTGTTGGTTAGATTGTGCCAGGCTTTGGAGGGGGTCTGCTGGTCGCCTTGGGAGGGAATGATGTTTGTGACTTGCTTTGCATGGTTGTTTTTTGGGGCCTTTAGGGTGTCTGAGCTGGTGGGAGGAAAGAGAGGAGTAAATGCCCTGCGTTGGGAAGATATTTATTTTTTGGAGTTGGGTCTGGACATCAGGATTAAGAGGTCAAAGACGGAACAAAAAGGGAAGTTGGGTGTTGCTGGGTTGGGGCAGTAAGAAGTGTTGCCCGTTGAGGACAGGTTTGGCTTGGAAGAAACTATGTGGGGGAAGGTCAGGTTTGGCTTTTCGGCATGAGGGTGGGGCAGCAGTATCGGCAGCCCAAGTTTTGGGGGTTCTAAGGAAGGTGTTGGTAGCGGTTGGGGAAAAGGCAGAGGAGTTTGGAACTCATTCATTTAGGATGGGTGCATCATCTGAAGCTAGTCGGTTGGGCTTATCTGAGGATAAGGTGAAAAGTTTGGGATGGTGGAGGTCCGGGACGTACAAAGGGTATATTAGGGACTTGAGTAAAGGGGCTGTTTGAAATATGGACGGTGGCGTGGGGGAGGGCTGAATGTTGTGGGGTGGTTGTCACTGGAAAGTGACATTGTAATTTCTTTTTCAGATGCAGTGCAAAGGCCGGGGGAGATGCCGCAGATTTGGATTGTGGGCCACTCTATTGTTAAGTGGGCGGGAAAGGAGGCGGAGAAAAGGGTTTTTGGCACCCAATTGGGGGTGCAGCTACAAAGTCGCACTGGTAAGGTGGTCAGGTTTAGGGGGGCTTTGTTGGGATCAGCTGCTGCCTATGTTGGCTGGGTTGAAGGAGCGCTATGGGTCTCCAGAGGGGGTAATCATTCATGCAGGGGAGAATGAGCTAGTAAGAGACACAGGTGTTGTTCTGTTGAGAAAAATGAAGAGGGATTTGGTATGGGTCCGGGAGATGTGGCCCAAGGCAAGTGTAGTGTAGACTAAGCTGTTGCCGTGGAGAGTTTGGAGGGGAGCGAGAAGTGAGGGAGCAATAGAGCGGGCGAGGAAGGGAATAGAGAGATGGTGAAATGTTGTGGCTTGGCGGCAGTGAAGGTTTTGGAGCACAAAGAAATAGTATATGATGGCTTCAAGATTTTTCGGGAGGATGGTGTTCACCTGTCAATTTACGGGAACAGTTATTACCTTTTGGATTTGACTTTGCAGGTGCAAGAGATAACAAGGAGTTGGAAGTAGAAGGAGGTGGTAGGGGTGGGGCAGAAAGAACACCTCAGTGGAGGATTTTTCTGTTGCCAGGGGCATGGCCCCTTTAGATGAGGGGGGGGTGAAGCACAATGGGGGAATAGCGCGGGAAATCATAAGGGTGGTGCTGTTTGCATAAACGGGTACCCCAGGGGAAACAGGTATTGAAGATGGAGGGGCATGGCCCCGGGGGGGAAAGCGGGACGCCTTGAGAAGATGGTAAGGCAACGGTATAGGTAGGGAGGAAGTGGAATGGATTTAATTATTTATTTGTTGGGGGGAACTGAAAGTGTTTAATTATTAAATTGGTTTGGTTGTTAAAACATTTTGTGTTAGTCTGTAAGGCCGGGAGCCAGGTTAGCGGTTATTTGTGAGCTTTGGCCTGTCACATTAAAGCGACCGTTTCCACTACAAGCAAGTCTGGGTGTTTTTTGTGCAGTAAGCCCAAAGGGGGGCCCCCCTTAGGTCCAGGCCCCACTTGTTACACAATCCTGGCCACGCCTCTGGTGAGTTGGGATGAAAGATGGATCTAATGGGCCGAAGGAAGGAGTAATATCTACTCAGCCTACTGGGCTTGGGGAGGGGGCGTTAGGGCGGGGGAGGGAGAGGTCAGTAGCCAATAGGTTTAATGTCCCACCTCACTAACAGTTTTCAAAACTGCCATGCAGCCCACCCTCCATCCCAAATTTTGAGGCTGGCTCCACCCCTGTCTGCCCACCTGTAGAGGGGCACCTGTCACGGCCCTAGTGCTGCATTTTGAAGCAGCCACATGCGCTTGACGAGCCTCTCATGAAAGCCAAGATAGTGACTGTGTGATAGTCTGTCAGTCAATGCTTGCTTGGGAATAGATGACGTTTGTCCAAGTAAAGCAAAAGGCAGCGAAAACGCCTGTTGTCAGCAGATTATTAATATGTGGCTTCAGGGTGAGCCCCTGTATCAAGCCGGATAGCCAGGCTCGTCACCTTGTGCACATGGGAAGGACCCGGATCGAAGTAGGTGGAAGATATATAGGAAGATCACTCACATATATGCCATGGGAAAGGCATTGGGAGATCTCCCGCCGCTATTTAATATATGTTTTTGTAGCAAAACATGCGAGCAAAGTACAAGTCTGAGGTTTGAAAATCTGAATTTGCCTCGCCATAGAAAGAAAAAAACGTACCAAATTGAACAGCTCACCTTTTTTCTGAAAAGAAAAAAAACATTTGGAAATTGAGATGCTATTCCACGCCCCCTAGTGGCCATTCCTTAAAACTTTACATGTGCTGGAATATATAACCGAGCAGTCCATTGATTCTTCTACTGCAAGTGAGATGTGTGATACCGTGCTTGAAATCAGAAAGTAAAGCTGCGGCCATTAGATTGGAGACTACAGGCGGCCAGTTATGCTCTAAACAGTAAAATAATAGAACTTCCCAGTCCACCACTGATAGCGGCCCGTATAAATAATGTGTGCTCAACCTTCGAATCCGCTTTGAAACCCCCCTTCGATCGCTAGGGTCACACTAGGCGGTGTATAGCTCAGTGTGAGCACATGCTGCTGGCCTGCTGCACACGCTGCTTGCAATGTTTCTGTTGTGTCTGTCTTTCTCTATTGCTTCATATGGGGATTTTCCCTAAGGGTGTGTGATAACGGCTTCTGGGTTCTATTCAGTGCAATGATAAACGTGGCCTAAGCAGTGAAAGCCGCTGATGGCCAGTAGCGATGAAGTTCGTGATTAACCAAGGCTGGGCGCACTGGAGTGACAAGCCCCCTCCGCCGGCAGACACTATCTCTCCGCCTCTCGCCCAGAACCCCCCCACCCCTGCTCCACACACGGATAATGTCAGAGGCCCGGGGGGATCTGAGCGCCAGAGATCAGCGCGGGGCAGCTGGGACACTCTGTATTAATTAATAATTAACATCAAAGCTCCCACCAGCCGCCAACACTGAGAGAGACTGGGTGCAAAGGATGGGGAGATGGGGGGGGGGCTGAAGGGAGCATGAGGGGAAAGAGAAAGGACCAACAGAGGGGAGGAGGAAGAGATGGAGAGGAAACGACAAAAAGAGATGGAAAGGGAAGAGGAGAGGGCGGAATACCTCAAGAGGAAGGAGAGTAGATCACAGTCAAAAGTAAAGCGTGGATTACACGAGAAAAACCGATCGCTGACATGAGGGGAGGTCAATAAATTCAATAGAATTCAATACGGTGTAATAATGTATCCTCTTATTACAGCAATTAGAAGTTGGGGGAGTCTAGCATGAAGCGCTAGATCTAAATGTAATACTATTGTTTAAGGGAGGATCTCGGGAAGCGATGAGGCGGGAAGATAAGGGTAATTCATGGAATTAATGTGCACCGAAAACGGGGGCGCATGTGTGAAACTTGCAGTGTACGCGTGCGAATCCTGCACACGCGCTCGTTTGCCGATTTGTGGCTTACCTGGGACCTGCGCCGAATCCGTGTGTGGTGCACACGTCATTGCGACATCCCAAAGGCTGTGCGCAAGAAGCCTAGTGAAGACGCACACCGGCCAGCGCACAAACCTAAAACGGGAGGCGGAACACGCGGAATGGGGAACAACAGGCAAAAATGTGGGCATTACGGGAGAAGTACCGCTGCGAAATCCTCGCAATGCCCACACGCTCGCTAACAACACGTATTCATGGAATCGAACAGGGGAAACCCGTACACCACAAAAGACGCGCTAAGCCGGAAACACGCCAGGCGAAAGCTGGCGTAAGCGCCCCCGCGCAGCATAAAAGTGCACGCAAACAACAAACAAACAAGCTCATACCACTACGATGAATGTACCGTTCCTCGCAGCAGTGGTCGTAGGACACCGCAGGAGGAGGATAGCCAGGTACCGCATTTTTTTACTCAGGACCAGTGTTCCCTCTAAGCTGTGCGCATGTGCGCTTGCCCAGCTTCCTTCTGGGTGCCGCTCAGAAGATTTTTAGCAGCGCACACAGACAATTCTCTACCTATTCAAAAATATTTAATAAGGCACAAGCCACAGAAATACATTGGAATTTGCTTTCTCTTCAAATAAGCAACGAGTCTTGATATTCTGATAATTTGCATTACACTACTATGCAAGGGTGACCGTAAACACCTAAAATCTCTAACAGCAAAATACACACATAAGAGGTTAAAAGCTAATATGAAAAACTAGCTCCATGAACAGAAGAATCTAACCAAGATAGGCCTACACACATTAACCAAATTATGACCCCTCCCGACCCATGACTCCTAAGCTTGATTCTACCACACTTTGACCTTATGACTCTAACCTCTGCCCGAGAACACATTAAGATAGTACCGGACAACCTCGACTCATCCTCTCTTTGCTCTGCAAAAGTTTAGCAGATGTGTACCTACATCCACTTGTTTTATGTTTGTTGTAATATGAATAATATGAATAACGTTCACGTGCCAGAATTTCTATTACTCATTGTGCCTGCCTTACCAAAAGCGTCACCCACACGATACAATCAAACTACCAACTAAAATATCAGAGACTGACTGTAAGTAAGCAGGGTACCTGGATGTGTAATCTTATCCCATACTTCCTCTTCTTTGTACATATGTCACACAAGTGCTTTGAAGCAGCCCCCTTGCAAGTTAACGCATTATAAAACTCAAATAATAATTTGCCCTGTAAGGATTTTGAGAAGACAAATGTGATGCTCAGTATCTCCTACTTTAGCATTACTAACATTACCCTATAAGTGGAGAGCAACATGGCAAAATCATGTACTTTGCCTACAAGGCATAATGGGTATAGACTATGCCTGGGATTGCTTGTCCGTAGCATCAGGGCACCGGATATTCAGACAGAAGGATGCTTTTCACACAATCTGCCTCGCTTCCAAGTGTTCAGAGTTCTTTTGGGCATAGACCGTCACACATTATATGGTAACTCTCTGTTATGCAAAAACAGTTTCACTGAGCACTGTGTAATCCTACACGATGATATAAGGGTGGGGTATGTTGCAAACAATCGTGTATACATTGCAAAATAATTGCGTACATGCAGAGTCATGACATTCTTAAAATGCACCTGATATGTTGAGGCATTAAATATGTGGGTCTGCAAAAATCCCAGCGAGTGTTTACTGCTACAATCCCTCACTTATTACAGTGCTCTACCACCTAGCATTTGCGGCTAGTACAGGGGCCGGGGAAGGGTATGGGTTGAAGAGCACAGGTCATCACTCCTTGCGGGTGATGAACAAAGCAGCACATTTCAAAAACCAAGTCATATGTTTCGGCAGTGCACTGAAGGAAATGTGTTGCTTGTTTGCTAAAGGATAGGGAATTCTAGTACCCGTCCAGACAACCGCACCTTCTTTTTCTTTCTATGCTCAGCTGCCGAGGGCTTTTCAATATAACCATGTGCTCTATATCGTCACTAGCATCTCCCTGCATCTTATTTAACTCATAACAAAGAATTACAGAAGGATCCACAGTTTCAGAAAAAAGGGACTCAATCTGTTGTATCTCTTGAGATTTGATGCCATTAACTTAAAAGGTATATATGTCGGCTTTTCTTACACAGGTATCCATAATAAACCTCAATTAAGCTCTTGTTTAATTTGTCTAGGCTCTGGTGCGAAAGGGTGGGCAAAACATTAGACTGCATTCTGTTCCCTGTCATTTAACTTTCTATGTCAGGGTTACACGCAAGGCTCTAATCAGATTTTGCTCCCTACTTGGAGTCAAATGATTTTCCAGGGAGTAAAGTAATTAGCTTTGCCAATAGTGATACTTTCTGCTTATTAAAAGATGTTCTTCCCCTTAAAATTCCTGTTGAGATCCAGCATTAATATTATTAGAGTTCCTTCCTATGCCACTGCTCTACTGGTCACTAATTCGAACAAATATCAGTGGAACTTGGTGGGTTGAAGCAGCAAAATGTTCACTGTTTTTCGTTTTTGTTGGGCACATTTTCATTTTAAAGGAGTATAAATTGATGGTGTATATGTCTCTTAGCTGAAAGGCTTGTGCTATCACTACCCAAAGGGCAACGTAATGAGGAGAGTATGCAGAGGCACAGGTATATTTGATCATCATATTCTGAGGTGCAATTATCATCCTTACACAACTTATTATTCTCCTGGCCCGTGAATTACTTCATTAAAGTGGCACTTGAACTCCTATCAGAATTTTTTTTGACACATTGTTTTTAAGTTTCCCATTAATCCATCAGCAAATGTTGTATTCTGTCTGAATTTCTTGACAGCCACATCCGTTTATGACAAGAGATATTTGCGTTTTGTAGTACCCATGAGTGATTTTCCAGTGGCATAAAACGTTTGCAAGGTACTGTGGCAGATGTTGAAGTCTTGAACTGGTTGATGAGTTTTCTGTTTAATCACATATGACATATTCTATTTTAGCCTATGTGTTTGGAAAAAGTGTTGTAAGATTTGTCAATAATTGCAGTGGTTGGGAAGAGGAAATTCCTTTCCAAACCCTCTTATGCAACGATAGTTCACTAAAGACGCATGCTCACAAAGTGGCTTAGCTCATTAGTCAGTTGCGCCCATGGAAAATAATGTGCGGACAAGAGCAAACCAGTTCCGCACATAGAGAAAAATAATTAGAGGGAACATTGCCCAGTGTTGGGGAGAAGCTGGACCCCCACCAGGGCAGTGGGGGGGGCCAGCAGCCATACCCTCACCAGCTATGGGAGACCCCAACACCTCCCATATGGCCCCCAGAAATGCAACAGAGACCCCAGGAGGCAGCCACATGTTCCAAACTGCGTTTATTCCTGGGCAGCAAAAAAGAAAAAAACACACAGAGCGTTGTGCACATCGAGAGTTCAGGCGCCGTCTCCCCCGGGGCTGGCTTGCAAGCCAGCTTTGTAATCACACTGCAGGCTGACCTCACAGAATTGGATCAGCTCCCAGAAAACTATCTCCTCCTGTTATTGGCTGCTAAGTAATAGATTATTTGCATTCCGATGTCTTCTTCTGTTCTCTCACATCTTGCAACGTATCTTGATCTTGCACAATGATGCTGCGCTCTGTAGTAGTGCTTACGTTACCACCTTCAATTGACCAGCCAGTCATGATGTCATCCATAACCATGCAAACACTAACAAGTTCTTGTCTTTCTCTGTTCAGATGCATTTTTCATCTCCTCTGTCTGTTTCTCTTCTTCCGTTGTTTTCCATCTTGGTGAATGTGTCATTCTTCACATCTTCCTTGGACATCACCAACAAGGGCATGCTGATGCGCACCAACGAACAGTCTCCTCCCCAATTCGGTGGTAGTTTCTCTTGATCTTTAGATGCATGTGCTCAATAGTAGTCCATAAGCAGTGATGTTCCTGCTCTCATCTCGCAACTTCTCTCACCCTTCTTGCATCCAGCATGATTGTCCACTTCTTGTCACTGTTGTGCTGGTAACATAACACTGGTACCTTCACAGTATACGTCCTTCTTCACTCTCCACCCAAGTGACCATCTTCGCTCTTTTGTCTCACTCCGTTAGGCACTTATCATATTTTTGTCTCTTTTTTTTTCTTCTCTCTTTTGTTTTTTCTTTCTTCTTTTATTATTTTTCTTTTCTCTTGCAGCTTGCTCACTTGTGCATTTGCTCGTTGTTTCTTCTCTCTCTGGTCACTTTCCACATACAGTTGTTCTCCAATTAGCTGCTTTATGTAATCATCTTCCATGGGGGATTACCCCCCTTTTTTTATCAATCTCAATGTTGCTGTCTTCCCTTGCAATCTTCTTCACACCTTGGGATACACGGGTGTCGTGCTCTGCTGTAGTAATTTCTGTTGTAATCAATTCTCTCACGGCATATGTTAAAGAGCAGTCAGGACAGCTCTCTCCAGTGGTGTCCCTACCAATTTTGTACATGTGTGCATGTTGTTGGTCACTTCTGCTATGTGTGTTATGTGTATGTTTTACTCCCTTTGTGTCTGCCCTTACCTCTCCTTACTTTAGCAGCAGCTTTTCCTCACCCACTGACGCCGTAACTCTTCCTGCTTAGGTTAGGGAATGTTAGCAGGGGATACAGCGGTAATGCTCACTATTACATATCATTTACAAATTACCACCCCCATTATTTCGTTCATCATTAATAGTCCCATTGTGAAGGTAAAAGTCCTTATTTACTTGCCCATAACCACTTACGCTGCTGGGTCCTTGCAGCTGATGAGATGATAAAGTTGCCCGCCTGAAAATCGCAAGAAAGGCGTTAATACATTAGTACTTGTTAGTAACCTCGAGCTCTGCGAACTAAACAATCACTAAGGGCAAAAATGAAACCTCCCCCTGGACATTTCGTGTTTTCAAAATTTCTGAATATGGGTAGGGAAAATCTTGGGCTGTTTATTCAATGGAAGCAAGGAAATATACTTCAGGGAAACATGCTCTAAGGGGTCTGAGGTTCCTGATAGGGTGGGCAATTGAGTGGGGAATGCTTCACGATGGTTTAGTTAGTAGGCCTCAGGGTTACTAATGGAAGATAACATTAAGGAAATTTCCTACACATTTCTAACAGCATACATACGCAACAACCTGCATGTGCGGGGAAAAGAGAAGGAACAAAACAGTGTTACAGCTGTAGGTGCACAAAATGTAATATGAAACTCAATTAAACTTTGGACATGGGTGTGTCGGACCCTATTCTAGTTGCTAGTGCGCGTTGGACTATAGGATGGCCATGATTCCCTAACTCGGGAGTGTTCGTGCTATTTTGCAGTTCATGAAAATCTCTTGCATTGGCCCTGTTGATCGTTGCTCCCTCGTTGCCAGGGTGGCCACCGCTTTGTAGGGCTTGACGCCTCACACATCTAACAAAGTCTGTCAGGAGGGGAAAATGTCCCACTGTAGTCCGTAGCCATTGGGCGTTAATTGTCCATTGTCTTCAGGCCTGCCCTGGGTCCTTTATATCTGGCGAAAAATGAAATAGAAGCGCTTGAGACGTGAGCATTTACATATTCTTCAATTTCGTGACCTAACCTCTCTGCACTACTCTTGCACTATTGAGTGTCCTAGTGGGAGGAGCCAATGGTACATTTATGCACCATTCTGTCACCACCTAGTGGCGTTCAATGACGGTCTGACCGTAACTTGTTGCACTAATCAAAATGTACCCGGAAAATGGGTAGGAACTTAATTTATGTGAAGATACTCATTACACACTTGGATCATATATACGCAATTTAGGTGCTAGTGTACAAATGGGCCTTTGGATCTTTATATTTACTGTGCTTTTGTTGTAAGCTATTTATAGTGCGTGCCTTTGTCCCGTGGGGTATCAGGCTCTGACAAGCTAAACAGGGAAACATCAGGGTGGTAAATTTGTCATATAGGGTGGCTGTGTTTCTAAATTCAGAGGATCATGTTACTTAGTTAACATAATCGCAGGGTTTTTAAATCTTTTTTTTCTATGGCTCCTCTCTCAACTTCTCAGGGCGTGTCTCGCAGTGAACTGCATGCACGTTAAGCTGGTACTAATGAAATTCGCCACCAATTATTCGCTACCTGTCCCTCCCCCCTCTTTGTATTTATTTATTTATTTATTTGCTTCCTCTTTTCTTTCAAACCCACCGTCACAATTTACTCCCATGCTCTCTATCACACCCCATGTCCACTTGTTAAACCCTACCTACTCTGTTAATTGCTCATTTAGTCTAGTATTTTATTACTCCACTACTGTAATTACTGTTACATTTAAACAATATATTTCTCCCCCCATTATCTGCTCTCAAATTTTAATACAACCATTATTCTCCAGTTCGTGCAGCAATGACCTCTTTCCCTATGTGTGTTGGCTAATGCATTTGTGACAGTGCTGTGTTCAAAAGCGCTAGTGGCATTACTACTTGCACTGTGTTATTTTGTCGCCAAATTGAGTCTGTTGGGAACATGGATCATTCACCCTTTACCTCCCGTGGTGAACTGTCAATGAAATGTACGCCCCCCCCTCAAGTGCACCTTCCTCCACCTTGTGTGTCTCATTTAATTGCTGGGTTATTCGTGTACGCATGAGCCCAGTCTCCACGCTGAAAGATGTGTGCTCAGAATGTAGCTAAATGTACACTCTTGTTATGCGCTATCTCTATGCACCCCCCTCTGTACCGTGCACCCCCACTATTCTTAAACAATCTTCCTTACTTTCAACATGTGTATTGTTTAACAAGTTATGTCTTTCTCTGTTAATAAGGTGGTCATATCCACATCGCTCATGATGTCACAAATGTCTCTTCCCTAATGCATGGCCTAGTCGCCCCACTGTCACCCAGAAAAGAAAATATTTTGATACCTATCACCACCCCTATGCAATTGTCCTCTGCATTATTGAGTGTGCGTGAGTGTGTGTGTCGGTGTGCGTCTCGCCCGCTCTGTCGGGGAGGTGGAGCATGAGTGTGTGTGGCAGAGTGAGTCAAATCAAGTTTGTCTTGGGCTGTCCTATTAGGGGTATAATGTCAATCTATGTCCTTTGAAAGGTTTGTTCCCCATCAGGAAGACCCCTTCCAGCCATGTAACCGGTACCGTTGCTATTGTGTCAGTGTTCTGTATGGGTGCTGGCTGCTGTGCAGTGCCCCTGTGTTGTGATTCCTGTCAGTCCTGGGGTAGTGGTGCTGTCATTTGTTGTGTCTGTACATGTAGTGGTGACAGTGCCTGCGTTGGTGCTTGTGGTGTCTGCTGAAAGGATCCCATCCTGCCCTATGTATCCTCCCCACATGGGCGGTACATATTGTGGTGGTTGTTGATACTGCTATTGTGATGCTTGTGCGTGTGTGTTGAGGCTGTTTTTAACTGCCCCTCCCATTGCATACTTTAATAATTTATTTTGTGCCGACTTGTCCTCATCTCCCTTTCTCTGCCTCTGACAGTTTTATTTATTTATTTATTTATTTATTAGCCGTCTTCTCTTGCCACAATCTACATTGCACACAGTCAATGTCTAGCGCGCTATCCTTCCTTCCTCCCTTCCATAACCCCATGCATGCTGCACCACCCCTTACTGATCCTCTATCATGTTTGGCTGTGCTGTCTCGTTCAGTCCTTCTCTCCTCCTCCAATCCCTTTCTTTCCCATTCCAGTGCAACCCACTCACTGGCCACTTTTATCGCCCGTTCATCCTCCTGTTTCTCTACCCATTCCCTTGCCATCTTCCCCTTCTCCACGCTCTTTTCCCATAATCTCCCTCTCATCCTTCCTCCTCCAATCCCTTTCTTCCCTTTCCAGTTCCCCCTCTCTGTTGCTATTGTTACTCCTTGCACCCCTCCCCCGTTATCTTCCCTTTAAATTTAATTCCTCTGTACCTGTGCCTTCAAATCTGCTTTCATGCACTACAGCCCTCCCTTGCTCGCTCCTGTGCTGCTAGTGGGTTGTTCTGCACCTTCCTGTTTGTTCTCTTTAGTGTATTGTGATTGTGAGTGTGCTGTGTTTAAATGTCCTTCTGCTGTTTTCAGTTCTCTCATGCAATTCATTCCTTGCTTACCATCAGTGTCATCAAATATTACACTCCCGGAGGTTCAGAAGGGTGAGTCCCCTCTTCCCTCTGCTCATGCTGGTTCAGCATCAGCTGACGCCTCGCATCTTCCCTTTCCTTCATGCATACAGTTCAACTGTAGCCATGTGCTTTTAAACCTATTCCCGTGTAAGTGCTGTGTATGTGTGTCCTTAGCGATTGCTGCATGCTTCTGAAGAAGCCGCCTATGAACAGCCATGGTCTTTTTTAATTTACCTTCAGTACTTTTGAATCTTTGCACATTATGTTTTACTGACTTATTTCGGCATGGAAGCTGTGTGCTACACAACAGGTGAACGCGAGTCATTTCTGTATTGCGTGATACATTTTACCTCTATTCAATTTGAAAATTTCGATAGTCCGCTGTTCAGGGAGCAAAAGTTAGGAGATAATTGAACATTTTTCAACTTCTGTGAGCCTTCTTGGCTCCGCACCTTAGCCAGTGCACTCCACTTGCAGCCCATCTTCACCAAACCATTGCCTTCTCCGGCACACCCCCACAATCTTGCGCATGTGTCTTCCACACACCGCCTCTGGGTCACCTATTCTCCAAATCCAAAACCACACCCCTATCTCCTCACCATCACCATCTCCTCACCATGTGTCGTATGCATCAATCTGAAGGTGACGTCACCAAACTAAAAACACAGTGCAAATGAACAGACAAATGTGCATACACAGAACAATAACCCATTTCTCCCAACCCCACAAAAATCCCAAAATAAAACCCCACAATCCCCACAGCTGTCTTCCTGTCTCAACTGGAACAAGGTAAACCACAATAAAAACTCTTATAATTGGACTGCGCACGCTGCGTCGCCTCGCGTGTGATATGCTCCTCACCAGGGGACCTTAACCAGCCAACTATCTTCCGCACTCGGGAACAATCTAGCTACCTCCTGCGGGGAAACATCATCCACTCACTGAACTAAAACGCTCAATTAGCAGGGAACCTCATCTACTCATTGATCTATAACATCAATTCATAGGAAATCCAGACCCCCGTACATGAAATCGCCATCCAGACCAACCAGCGCGGCACTCCTGTCCTATATGTGGGGAGTCACTACCCCACCCAATAGGCTCAAAAACACAAGAAGGGACCACTGCCACCGCCCCAGTCCCAACTACAATTCACGTGCCGATCACAACCAATTCGCTGAATTTTGCGACAATGTACAATCTCCCACCACCCAATTTACAGTGCCTCCCCCCAGTTTCTACCCAAACAAAAGAACTTAAAATATCTGCAACATACTGATCAACAATACATCATAATACTTTAAACATTTCCCCCCCTCAAAGCCCATGTTGCTGGTTGACTTACATTTCCTATGCTGCACTGGCACTTGCTCTGCTACTGGACACCCCCTCAAGGCGCTTCACCGGACCCCTTCTTCTGCAGGGCTCTCACCTGCCCTCAAGCGGGGTATTTTCAAGTGGCTCCCGAAGCCTTTAGCCGGTTACGCATTTCCCGGTGGTCTTCAGGTGCAGGCGAGGGTCCCACAGCTTCCTTGAGTCGGCGGCAGGGACTGCAGTTCAACGCAGGGCTTGCGCAGGCAGTGCTCATTCATCCATGTTACAATAAGCAATGAGCCTCACAGAGGGCACCAACTTGTTGGGGAGAAGCTGGACCCCCACCAGGGCAGTGGGGGAGCAAGCAGCCATACCCTCACCAGCTATGGGAGACCCCAACACCTCCCATATGGCCCCCAGAAATGCAACAGAGACCCCAGCAGGCAGCCACATGTTCCAAACTGCGTTTATTCCTGGGCAGCAAAAAAGAAAAAACACGCAGAGCGGCGTGCACATCGAGAGTTCAGGCGCCGTCTCCCCCGGGGCTGGCTTGCAAGCCAGCTTTGTAATCACACTGCAGGCTGACCTCACAGAATTGGATCAGCTCCCAGAAACCTATCACCTCCTGTTATTGGCTGCTAAGTAATAGGTTACCTATGTAGCCCTTATAGAGAGCCTGATAATTGGACATTAGATTTTTGCGTCAGTGGGTTGGTTTAGCTGTGCCAGCCCACCATTACCTAATTCTAGCTTGTTCCATTATGAATTTGTTCCCATAACTTTTTAGCTGAAGCAAGCATTTCGCACCTGAGCTCTGAGTGCTCATTGGGTAGGGCTGAGCCATTCTTGTTACAATTATGTTTCAAATGTTGTGCGAGTCTTTGCGAAAATGTCTTTCTTTCCCAGAAAGAAAAGAATAAAACACACTGGGTTGCCGTGGCTTACTCGCATTAGTGGAGAATTAAAAAATGTCTGCAAAAAGCAATGTTAGCTGACTGCACGACCTTGGCTGCTCGTGGGTTTGCGAGGAGTATTGGTGAAGGCATCTGCAGCTAGTGTTCAGTGAGAGAAATGAACTTGGCTGTAATTTTCCTGAAACATGGCTTTACACTGTGCAATTAGACCATGTTAATTCATATCGGCATTTGCAAGCCTTTAAACAGGGATTTTTGTGTTTGTAGATTGTGATATTGCTGTGTTGATTGTAATGTAGCATGGAAGTTGCACTGTTGGTGAAGTGGGTGTCTTTCAGCGTATTTGTCACCCATGGGTACGCTGGGGCCTGGTTCAAATGAAGAGTGCACTCCTTGTTCTTCCTGCTGTTCCTCTGTATATGCGCCTGGGGTGAGGGGGCATGGGTTTGATCTCGATTTTCCCTCTTCACCAGGACCAGCCTTTTTGGGATGCCTGATGACTAGGTCTATGGCAGGTACAGGTTTCCACCCCATATCATCCTAGACCTGGTTGCTGAGTGGGAGGATGACCTCACATCACCCACCCTGTGCTCCCAAGCACTGAGCCTCTTGGAAAAGCTTCTCAATGTCCTGCATTTTTTGGCCACTGGGTCATTTCAGTGGACAACTGCCATAGTTGGGGGCGTCTCAAAGCCCACACAGTCACGCTGCCTACACCAGGTGTTGGCAATCATGACTGCATGCCCTTCAGTCCGCAGGCACATATACATGCCCAGAACAACCACAGAAAGGCAGGCCGTGGTCCAGGACTTTTACAGGGTGGCACACTTCCCCAAAGTGCTTGGTGCCATTGATTGCACCCACGTGGCTCTACGTCCACCTAGGGCCACTGAGCAGATCTATCGCAACCGCAAGCACTGGCATTCCATCAACGTGCAGGTGGTATGCTATGCCAAGGGAATATTCACCTCTGTCTACGCAAACTATCCAGGATCCACCCATGATAGTTTCATATTCAGAATGTCACCCCTAAACCGGGACCTGAAAGCTCGGAGGCATGGTGACACATGGCTCATTGGTGAGTACAAATGCCTATGCACATACATGCATGTCACACACAGATAAATGTCAAAACCCAACTAATCACAACCATTATCACCTCCCCAGGGGACAGTGCCTACCCTCTGAGCACCTACATGATGACGCCAATACGGAACTCCACCTCACCACCCCAGGTAAGATACAATGCAGTCCATATTGCAACCCGGGGCATAGTGGAGCGCACATTCAGAGTGCTCAAGTCACATTTCTGCTCCCTTGACTGCTCTGGTGGCCAGCTGCTACATGCGCCCCCAGTAGTGTGCAGGATCATTGTGGCAGCATGTGTCCTGCACAGCGTTGCAACCCGGTGGGACGCTACCGGTGGACATGGTGGTGGTCCCAAATCCCCAACCACACGCACGGCGGCTGCGCATGGGAGGGGAAAGGGCACGTGGTGAGGCAGCCCGTACCCAGCTTGTGGATGCAATTTTCACCTAAAATCCCACCCCTCCGGAGTGCACACAGGCCTGGCAAATACCAGGTGACAATCGATGATGAGAAAGGGACAGTCAACTGTCACAACCTTACCACCCTGAGAATGTGTCCCTGGAAGTGCTACATTGTGTGCATCCCTAGCTACTTAAAGGAACCCAATATCGTGTGACCAAAAGCCACACATTCATGCTGCATAATGGAGACCCCCCTTGCAAAACAGCACACAAAAATACTGGTATGTCACCTAACCCCTCCCAAACCCCATGTCACCTGCCCGACACACCATGGCATGGCAAGCAATGTGAAAGCAACCAAATAAATGCACAACACATGACACAACTGTCACAAAGTGCACCGTCACAAACGGAAACAGGCAACAGACAATTTCCTCTCATATATGGAAAAAAAAACTGCACACATGAACATATACCTACCAGCATGACTAATCATGAATACAGGACCCAAGGGTGGCAAGGTCAGACAGTGACCAATCACAATAGCCCAAGTGTCACAATCTGACAAAGCCACCACACGGACACCTCCCATTTTCAGTGTGTTGCTGGTAGAGAAATGTGGCAGGGTACTGCATACAGCATGAACTGCATCTGCAATGGAGACAGACAAGGTAACAAATGAAGAAGCAACATGTAAATATGCATAATGAGCAATATTAAATACAATATACATATCAACCATGCAGTGGAGAAACCATCATGAATCCCCACTAGGGGTGTATACACAGTTTGGACTACAGACTGGCCACCCAACTGATGGAAGCTCAATGCCTCTCTGTAAGTTACTGTCACACGGTGCCCTCCTTTTAAGCCCATGGAAAGGGGAAGCAGGAGTGGCATATGTGTCTGGACTCTAAGCCTCAAACACAAACACAAGACAATGTTACGCTCACCTGATATCCCCGGGGGCATCTGGAAGGCTCTGAGATCTGGAACCCTGGATGCGTAGTTGCCCGGTGCTGAATAATGAATCTGCAATTACAGAAGGGAGGATTCGTGATAACTGTCTCTAATGTGTGAATTTCCCGCCTCCCTCTGACCGATTCCCTTCCCACTGGGTTCTTTTCTCACCTTAGTTATCTGTAGGGTGAGCTATCCGTCCTGCATTTCTTGTGCAGGGGCGCTTGACGTTTGTTGGCGAGCTGCCCGAGTTGCTTCACTGGTGCAGTACGCCTTCCTTGGGCACAGGCCTGCTGTGACCATGAATCTGCTGGTAGGCAGGTAGGTTTGTTAATTGTAAGTCTTTGTTCTGTTTATGGTGGGAATTCGTTAATGTCTTTATCTCCTTCTTTTCAGGTGCAAAGGTCTTGATGCTGGCGTGCTGGATGGAGAGGCATGTTTTCTAGGTAAGAGAAAGCACAAAGTGCAGCGCCTTGATTGTCTTTTAAAGCTAACCTGTGTTTTCTTCTTCTCCTTACATGCCACTGTGGTGCTGGGAGTGGATGAAAGCGCGATGAAAAACAGGCCCCCGGAATCCGTTAAGGTAAGTACAGCCAGCGCTGTGCGGTTGTTTAATATTGAAAGCGAACCTGAATATGTCTCTCTTTCTTTGCAGATGTTGCTGTGGTGCTACGGATGGAAGCGTGGCATAGCGCGATGGAATTCAGGTAAGACTGATGGAATTCGATGTTTTGCAAGTGCACGTTCTAATATTGTTTTTCCCTTTCTCGTTATTGCAGGTCACAATGTTCGAACAGCAGCTATGGCAGCGGTTCGCCGGAAGTCCTTAAGCTAGTACTCACAGGTGAGTGATGTTTCTTCTTCTCTCGGTTTCCACAGATTGCAGCCCAGTTGAGATGCGGAGTGCTGGATGGTGTTTTCTCAGGTAAAACAGAATAATCTTGTTCTTGTTCTTGCAGGATTACAGGAAGATGCTGAAGACCAGGATCTGGACACGGTAAGCTTAACGCTGAGGGTTGCAGAATAACACGAAGCGTGTTCTGCAGTCAGGGTGTGGTTCATATAGCCCAGGTAAAGTAGTACCAGGGAAAGTAGTTCCAGGCCTGCCACACCCAAAACAATAGACCACATGGCTTGGTTCTTAGAACTAGACTGTGTGGGTGCTTCCATGTTGGATTTAAAGGCCCATGTACATAAATGGGACCTAGTTTGAACAGCCCTTCCTTCCTACATATGAGCCTGGTGCCAAAGGCGCCAGGACTGGCTCCAGAAGCCCCTTTGCAGTGGTTTTAAGGCCCCCGGGATTCTGGTGGGAGCCCGCTTGTGGCACAACTTGTGCCCCCTCACAGTGGTCATGACAGACAAGCCTGTAGGGGCCCAGATGGAACACACAGTGGATGCCTTCGGATGCCACACAAAGCAACACACTGTTACATGAAGGCACAATAGACAGAAAAAGAGAAAATATAAAAATAAATAAAAAAATTAAAAACAAAAATCAAGGACCACCCAGGAGGGAGGAGGGCAGGGTGCACCTCAACACCAACATGAGTGGATGTTGAGGAAAAGAAATCCCTCCATGGGCTCATGGCATGCACGGCTAGCTGCCGGTGGGAGTACTGCCGTCGCTGTCGTCACCCTCTGGTGCAATATGAGAAGGCATGCGTGGTACGGGAGGCAGACTATGCAAAGCCCTGGCATGCTCCTCCATGGCAGCAAGCATGCGGGTTTGAAAGGTTTGGTTCTGCAGGATGATGGTCCGGAGGTCCCCATGCAGCACCTCACATGTAGCACGGAGTTATGCCTGCAAGGTCTCACGTGATGCACAGATCTCCTCACGGGTTGCCTGGAGCTCAGCTGAGATGTTGTGTGTTAGCTGCTCCAGCTGATGTTCTGACCTTCTACTCCGGGCCTTCTCAAGTGCACCCAGAGTAGCTCTGAGGGACCTGTTCTCTTCCCTTAAGGCATCCCTGTGGGCCTGTGCCTCTGTAGATATCTCTGTGCGCAGAGCCCCCAGTTCAGCCTGTTGGTCCCTGTTGGCGGCCAACATGTCCTGCCTGTGTGAGCGGCACATAGACCGCGTTGCCTGCTGCTGGAGCTCCACCTGCCTTTCGGGGGTGGGAGAATGGAAGTGGCCTCCCTTTCCACGGCCTGAGCCATCATCTCACATGATGCCCCTTGTTGTTGTGCAATTGCATAAATGGAGTTCTCCCACACAGTATTGCCCGGTGGCGCACGGCCATCGCGTTGTCGGACACAACACCTGTCAGACCCAAGGAGACGTGCACCTTGCTGTGCTGGCGCTGCCTGTGTCTGCAGGGCTGCATTCCGCCTTTGATCTACTACCCCAGGAACAGGAGCAAATAGTGTGGAGTGTGACCCTGCATCCGTAACCACCACAGGTGGACATTCCAACACTGAATGTGCCATTGAGGGGTCTACCCCAGTGCAGGTGCATTGGACAGAACAGCATCCCTGCCAGAGACACTCACCTGCAAGGGGACATATGTGTCAATGTGTGATTCAGCACCTGAGCCATAGAGATCCTCAGAGGTGTACTCAGAAACACCCGTGGACAGGATGGTCTGTAGGAGCAATGGATTCTTGTGCAGCACCACCCCACGTCCTCCCCTGGTGCTTGTTTGGGGCTCTGAGTAATCCTGCCCCTGCGCCATCTCCTCATCCTCCACAGCTTCCAGTGCCTCATCACCTGCACAAAATGAAAAAGAAGTCATGAACACACACGTGAACAGCATAGCCCACACACATAGGCATCACAATGTTGACATCCAATACATTAATCAGACATGTCACACATGACAGAAACTCAGCCATGCATGCAGTGGCAATGAAGCGAAGGGGACCCTGAAAGCAGACACTGATTAGTCTAAAATGCAAAAGCAACACATGTGCTGCATGGTTCATAGCACCTGCATCACACATAAGCCTGTGAGTGGCATGGACCATCCACAAACATGACAGATGCCAGCACACAGATGGCACGTAGCATAGCCATGGCAGAACTGACAAGGACACCCAGATGGGAGTGATTCACTACTGTCCCCATCCATGTAAAATGCATTTTATCAAACAGAACATGTAAAAGAGTGTGACAAAACACACGTGTCACACGCTGCAACAACGCCAATGTGTTCAAATACAGTGATGGGAGGGACATGGATACATCAATGGTATGTCACTTTGACATGACACAAGTCAATTGGCATGTTGAAGGTTGAAATAGGGCTCAGAAGTGAGCGGGTGCAGTACATGTGTAGGTCCTCAGCAGTCAATAAAGAGACAAAAACCGTCATTATAATGTTGTGTCCTGATGGCAGTTTAAGGGCAAGTGCAGTCATCATGTGCAAAGTGTTTGCAGTGGTTAGTAGGGATACAGTGAACCCCAAATCCAAGGATGGGGGATGACTTGGAGGCACTACATGGGTCACATACGGCAGTAATGACTACATACCCTGGCCTGGCACTCGATCACTACACATCACCCAAGCAACATACACATGGTCTGGACACACACGCATGGACAGTCACCGGACATTGTCTCAAGATCTGGCAGGTCTCCCAAGCCTTGGATCTGATCCTCTGCGATGAACTCTCCAGTGATTGCCTCATGTTCTGTGAGTTCATCCTCCTCTGGTGGTGACCCACTGCCAGTCAGCAGAGTAGAGGCGTAATTAGAAGCTAGCTTGTTTTTAGCTTGGCATTTGAGGTCATTCCAATGCTTAGAGCAATCATCAGCTATGCGCTTCACAAATCCCAAGGAACTAATGTGGTCCTTGATGCACTGCCAGTGGGCCCTACGCTGAGCAGGTGTAGTTTTGCTCCCTGTCGTCACCAGCATGTCGCGGCCGTATTCCAACACATAGCCCACAAGTGCGTCCAGTTCCACATTATTGAAACTCTGCTTCCTTGACGTGCTGAAGGGTCGAGCCGTGTCTGGGGTCCCAGCCTGTTCCACAAGAGCATGCTTCTTCCTCTTGAGAGGTGGTGCGGACCCTGAGTGGCTTACGCTGCTCCGGTCTGGAGGGGCTGAAGCGCAGGTGGACTTGCCCACTGGAAACAGGCAATGGCATGATGACCAAAGGTCTCACTGCAGGCTTTGGCTGCTAGGTGCCGTTGCCAGGACCAAGCGCCACAACTGCCTCGGTGTGAGGGGCGAGGACCAACACTGTCCCGGCTGGGTGACCAACAGCCGGGGTGTCAGCTGCAGCTGCCCCTACAGCCTCCACAACCTGGCTGCTCGGGGCAGCAGATGACATTGCTGCCCCAAATCCACGTGGCCTGGTAACAGCAACTTTCACCGACACACGTGGCTTGGACTTCGTGACACAGAAGTCGGACTGTGAGTCATCCCGTGCCTGTTCTGTGACAAATCCGGGCCAGGCTAGCAGGGCCTGAGCTGGGATGGTGTCAGTTGCATCGCCCTGATCCACTGGGGGGTGGGGGGGCATAGCTGTCCCTGTATGGTCCTGGACACACTGCCCTCTTGGGCCACCCTGCCCACCTCGCCCACCGCTGCCACCTTGGCCACCCTGGTCATCCTGGCCCGTCCCCTACCACAGAAACCTCTGGAAGTTCACCCAGCTTTGCCTCCCTTACCACTTGGTCGCCTCCCAACCATGGCACTGATAACTTGTGCGAATGGGAGGTGCAGAAAACAATTGTCCTGGGCAATTGGGGTGAAGGGGGCAGGGTACTAGATGGAATAGGTACCCCTGTGCTCCTGCAAGGCTGTCTGTGACCCCTGGGGAAAAATGACAGGTCACGCAACGCTCAGGCACCCCAAACACAAAAACAAACATGCACGCGACCCCTCATAGCCCACGTGCGTGGAATGAAGGTCCCGCAGTACCCTGTCGCACCCAGAAACACAAAAAATGCGCATGCGTGGAACACGCAGGCTACTATGACCTTGTGAATGGGGTATGCGACACACAGAGGGAACCACAGTGGGAATAAAACATGCGCGGCTCACCGTCTGCCTGGAAAAAGTACAAAAAAAAACATGTGCACACATGGCAACTCCCCCGCCAAAACAAGAAGTAAGCTCTGGCGCTGTAAACAAGAAGTACACACTGCAACCGCTGTGAAGTAATTGCTTGTGAACCCACAAGAAGAAGAAGAAGAAGAATCACACGCTCGCTCTCCAAAATAAGCACATACAGCAAAATGGCATCCTACGTGGACCTTTACGCTACGCACGTCATGTCGCTTATGCGCTAAGGGCCTTTCCTCGAATTACACGCTCGCCTGCTGTTTTTTCACGTGCGGACTCACTCTGCATCAAGCTGGCCACACGACAAGACATGGAAGGCCATTTACCTGCCCCCCAGTCTCCCCGAGCAGCCTCCTACAAGCCATCTGCTGCTGCCAGCCTGCCTGCTACCAATATGCCCTGCTATTTGGTGCCTGCACAGAAGCCATTGCCAGGGATCCTGTTCCTGAGATCACCTCTGCTGACCCAGAAGTCTCCCGACTGGTGTACCATCGCTCCACAGCTCAGCCCCAGGACCCAGTTGCCCACCCACACCTGTCTCAGGGGTTGCCATGTCGGACCAACAGGCAGAGGGCTGTCAGCTTCACTGCAAATGAAGTTGGCATCCTGGTGAAGCAAGTCCTGGGGCATTATGATACAACATCGCGCCTCAACAAGGAAGGACGGAGGAGGATCTGGTCAGACATCGTGGATGCCAATAACGCGGATGGGGTGGCATCCCGTGACTACCAACGCATCCTGAAGCGCTGGGAGGATTTCAGGTCCAGGACCCACAGTAAGGCCTGGTGCCTCATTGCAGCTCATGAGAAGTGGGGCGCTGGGACCAGTTGACCAACATCCAGATGGGGGTCCTGGAGCACACACGCCCAGCGCTTCACTACCAGGTCCTCGAGTTGCAGACCCGTCTGGAGTTGAGTGGTAAGTGTCCATGTGTACTTGTCCAGTGTACTGCTTGTTGAGGTGTGGCAGGAGTGTGCACCTTGGCCTCATGTCTACCATTCCCCATGTATGTATGTCTGTGTGCAGGGCCATGACAGTGCTGCATGCGAGTCCACTGAAGCCTGTTCCACGTCAATGGTGTCTGTGTTGCAATGCATGATGTGCACCAGCATGTGACGACGCAGACATGTTTGCATGCTTGTGTCTGGACTTGGCCATGTTTGGGGTGTGAGACATGGATGCTGATGTCACCGTCATGGTCATGCATGGTGTACACGTGCGTGTGTCTGAGTAGTGTGTGTGACTGGGAAACGCCATGGATGCATGACACATGACCATCACGATGCGTGAATTCACTAATGCATCCTAGTTGTCCATGAATCCACTGTGTCGGGAGGTAGACATGGCCAGATGTATGACTGTCCAGTGGTGTGTGTGCATGTGATCAGCATGTCTCATGATGCATGTGACATTCAGCCCCCCATCAGATGTTCCAACGGTGCCTTGGACATGGATGCAAATGTCTGTTACACGTGCCATGCCCGTTTCTACATGTGTGTTGCTTGCACTGACCCATGTGTTGTGGAGGATGATGATGGAAGTGGCGTTTGACAGTGCCACTCATGTGCAATTGCTTTGTGTCTAGCAGACTATTGTTCAGTACCCTGATGCTTGTGTTCAATCTCTCCCTATCTACAGCAGCAACTGAGGAAAAAGGCGGAGACGGCACTGTGGAGCAGAGCGGCGGGGATGCCTCCACCAGGCAGAGACGCATGACCCGGTCACCCTCCCAGGACATGTCATCTTCCGGGAGCGAGGGGACTGGTGCCGTGTCCATGGCTGGGCCTGCCGAGGGGATGCCCAAGAGGCGGAGGTTGGAAGTAAGCTCATCTGCAGTGGTACAGGCAGGTGAGCCCCCACAGGGGCTGTCCACAGTGGAAGACGGTGCAGAGGCATCCAGGTTGGTGGTGGGTGAGGAGGAGGAGGAGGTTGCATCAGACCCACACATGGGGTCTGGTGGGGGTGTTTCCACTGGTGCAAGTGGTGCAGTCCAGGGGCAGGAGGCAGCACAGGTCGCAGCGGAGGGTCCTGTGCCTAATCCTGTCCCTGATACTGAGACTGCATCACCATGCACCAGCAGGGATGCCCCGTCCCAGGCCCGTCCGCAGGTAGGGGGGGAGTTCCACAACAAACGGACACTCCTCTACCTGCGGACGTGGCGATCTGCGACAGGGTTGTGCCCGACCTAATTGGTATTGCGGTGCGCGCACACACAATTCGTGATGATGTGCGTGCTTCCTAGGGGGACCACGCACGTCATCACAAACAGGTGTGTGCCAACATGAACCGGTTAGGAGGGTTCATTGTCGGGGGTTTCCAGCATGTGGTGGGCGCTCTTGGGACATTCTCCTCCTCTTTACACACTATACGCCAGTTGTACTCCATGCCGTCTTCCGGCTCGCGAGCGGGGTATGTGCATACCGGGGTACGCGAGTGCGCTTTTCACATGATTTGGCTGTGAGGTGGCCCCTCCCGCCCTCCCCATGCCCCGCAGGCAGCCCATCACCCCTGACCATGACCCGAATGCAGCCCACACCACAGGGGACCACCCAACACCCCTGGCCATGCCCCGCAGGCAGCCCATCACCCCTGACCATGACCCGCAGGCAGCCCACACCACAGGGGACCACCCAACACCCTTGACCATGACCCGCAGGCAGCCCACCCACAGGGGACCATCTAACACCCCTGACCATGACCCGCAGGCAGCCCATCACCCCTGACCATCACCCGCAGGCAGCCCACACCACAGGGCACCACCCAACACCCCTGGCCATGCCCCGCAAGCAGCCCATCACCCCTGACCATGACCCGCAGGCAGCCCACACCACAGGGGACACCCCTCAACACCTGTCACCAGACGCACAGCCCTTTCCATGCGTTTTGGCTGCTGCGTGCGGTGTACGTGTATTCAAGGGAGTGCGCAGGGAGATTTTCACACGTTTTGGCTGCCGTGAGCGGGGTCCACATTTTCAAGGGGGTGCGCGGGGAGATTTTCAAGCGTTTTGGTTGGCGCAAGTGGGGTACACGTATTAAAGGGGGTGCGCTGGGAGATTCTGACGCGTTTTGGCTGGCGCGAGCGGGGTGCGCATAGTTTTTCACACGATTACGGTGTAGGGGGGCTGTAAGCTGATTCAGGGTTAGCGCTGCCCTTTGCGCCATATTGGGGTTTTCTATGGCTTTTTCTGGCGCAAGGGGCGTTCTTGGGGGTGTAACTGGCGCTGCTGGATGTTCGCTGTGCCACGGCTGCAAATGGCTTGGGAAATCCATGAATACGCGGTGCGCCTGAATGCTGTTTGGCGCACACGGCTGGCGCACACTCCTTCTCTGCGCCAGCCGCGTGCGCTGCATCTGCACCAGATTCTATGAATTGGCCCCAAAATGGGGATTTGCAGCAGAATAACGGTGGTCAGGAAAGGCTGGGGAGGGGTCTGAAACAAAGCATCGGGGTGATAGAGGCAGAGGAGAAGAGGGCAGAAGATGATTTATAGGGACAAGGTTGTGGATAAAGAATGGGAGAGGAAGACCTGAAGAGATGGAGAGGTTAAAAAGAAGGATGAGGAGTAAAGGAAGGACTTGGCAGAGGAGAGTGAGGCAAGGCTGAAGCGGAGGGTAGACGAGGAGGGGGTGCAGCCGAAAACAGGCAGGAAACAGACACTAGCAGCTACAGCTCAAAGAAACACCTACAAAGCAAATAATTGAGTGTTTTGTAAAGAAACTGTTTTCAAAGTTTACATCTTTGATTTTTTTGGATGGATTGCATGGTGTAGGTTTGGCACCTCCCTGTCAGGCAGTTCAGGTACTTTCCCCAAATCCAAAGAAGGCTTTATAGAACCTTGTGGGGGGTGCAGGTAATGCAGGCCCCCGCCCACCCACACATACATACACTCACATGACCTCCCCCGCCCCTGCCCCCCACAGTTAGACTGTGTAAAATAGACACTGGGGCTGAGGAACAGGCAATGCCCCATTTGTGACCCTCATCAGCCAATATAGGAATAGACTCCATCAGTTATTATAGGTATGAACCCCACCCGCAAAACCAGGAAGTAAAGGAATGACTCTTCTCAGCCCCTCTCCCTCCCACCTTCCTCTGCAATGGTACTACAAGCACAACCGGACCCTACTATACAATGGACAATAGAAGGTTTCATGGCTCTCAGGTAGTCTAGGAAGGATACCCACAGGTAGCATAGCTATGACCTCAGGCAAAATAATGATGACCTCTATTAGGCAGCATAGGAGGAATCCACATGAAGCTAATCGCAGTGAACAACATCAAGGGTTTAGAACGGCTAAACTAATGTACGCCATCATGTAATGTGTGCTGCCAGAACAAGTTGTAGAGGAGCAGTTGGATGCATTATCCCAAACTTCCAACCATCCTCGCCCCACCGCCATCATATTGGAACAGTAGGAGAAGAGCGCTGTATGGGACTACGTGTGTGTTCCTATACCGCATCGAGTGTATGAGAGATGATATGCACCCAGACAGCCATATCAAATGTACCCTCGCAATGAAAGTGTGAAAGGATGCTTTGTGGAAGGATGTCAGCATGCCCCATTGGACAATGGAACGCTTAGTGAAACCCGATGAGGGCAGAGTGATGTCATGCCAATACACAAAGCCATACTGAAACAATATGAAAATACTTTGGAGAGACGATGTAACTGAAGTGACAAGAGAAACATATACAAAATGATAAAGAAATCATGAATGCAAAAGAAGAACAAGTAACTTGCTGAAAAATAATTGAAAATACGCAGTAACGCAAGGTAGAAAAGACATAGAAGCTTGCTATAGAGGAATATATAACGTGGCTAGGACGGCCATAATTGGAAAATGGATGCCAGCTCATGTTAAGATTCAATTCAGCTACCTCAGAAACAGATCAGGGTTGAGGAGTCAGGAAACGCTGGAAGAACAGCTTTGAGTGCAAAACAAAGAGGATTTTATGTTGGCATGGGATCAAAGATGCTAATATTAACGAATAGCTGCAAAGCATTAAGGGAGGCAGATAAGCCATGAACGAGACATACTTCTCTTGGATTAAAGAAGATGAAAACATCTGCAGGAGCCAAGTATTGGACAATTAAAAGTGTATAAAATCAATACGAGATGGAGTGAGCAAGTCTCTAGAGGACTAGAAGAGCAATGACACTCCGTCTAATAAAATCAAATAGCAGGAAATAAGAGGTCGAAATGGACAAATTCGTGGTCTCTTCACATGTGACTCAGAAGTCAAAAACAAGGGCTATTCATTAATCCTTGGATCAAGACAGTGATGTGCTTGTACTCCCTTGAATGCCCCAGCACTGGGAGCAGGCTACAAGGTCAACTACAGACGGGAAACTTTGGCTCATGGCTGGCTGATGAGAGATGATGGACTAATTGGAAAAGTGTGGAGTAATCCAACCGGATTCAATCACCTGGGTTTTGTTTTACTTACGTGCTGTTAGCCGAGCCGAAAGTCCAAGGTTGGGTGAGAATGCCAACCAATCAGTGGGTCTACGGGGCAACCTGCTATAAATGTTGCATAGACCAATCTGCTGCCATTTTGTTCACTATAATCAGTATTATACGTATTTCGAGGTGGTTCGAGGAGTGCCGCACAGATAAGAGACAGCCAATGGTGTACTAACCCCTAGTAGATATGTTCCCCTAACCAATCCCTCCCGCTAAGTTTCATAGTTTGCCACGTAGGATGATGTCATAAATGACACATATTGGGGTATAAGACCTCTGTGTAATCAAGTTTGTTTGTGAGTGTGCAAGCATCAGTCCGACGTCTGCCAGTTGACCCTACTTTATTACATTTAGAATAAAGTAGTACTTTGCCATATTCTTTGAGTCTATCTGGGTATTTGGTCTGAGATCTTTATTGGCAATTCTATCTAGCACAGGAGACGCGTCAAGGTGCTGTAGCACGCAGTGGTAGTGCTTAAATATGCCAGTGTTGTTGAGACAATTAAAAGATCTTTATATAAGCCCAGAAGTGATGTACACCTTCTTTAACTGCTTCGGGAGGTTTACCTTCCATTTGAAGGGGCAGTAGGGGCAAGCAGAAATCACAGTTCCGCCTTGTATTCATGCTCCATCTCCAAACAATAGCACCTGGTTTAAAACAAGCATTTGTTTCATGCTGGCCTTACAGTAATGGTGCAGAGGAGCAGCCGAATGCCTCTGCAGGAATTCCTGCCCCCTACTACCTGTATGTTGGAAGCCTGAAATTGTGCCATGCTTGACACCAGCAATTGTGACAATTCTGCTGCAAATCTTCGAGAAAAGATATCCACTGAGAAAACCATATCTGATGCATCCTCGAAGAGACGACAATCTAATGGACGAGCGACCCGAAGCAATATGAAAATAAGAGACAAAAGAGCTGGTGACGTCACAAGAAGCAAGCATGACACACTATGAAGACTGGCTGAAGAAAATGCATGGACCTTATAGAAACAGATGACGAAAATAAAGAATCAAGTCACTGCTCGTATATAACAAGAAGATTGCATGTGTGAAGAGCAGTACAGAAAATGCAAACAATTTAATAGTTGTGCAACGCAAGCAGACTAAGTAACCTTAGAAGCTGGCTATACATAGTGAATAGACTGCAGGCAGAGACGTCATTGTATAGAAGCTAGACATCGGTGTCATGAATTAGTAAGCTCGGTCCCACGGAGAATGAAGGATCAAGAGCTGTATCACAGCAAAGAATTAGCTAAATTCACGCACTTGAATGGTGAAGTTTTCTGGGCTGGTATCGAAGTTGACGCAAGCCAAGGCCGGCTATCTATTCTAAAGGCAGCAAACCTGAGAAGCTGAATCGCTCCTTGTTAACGTGCAAAGAAAGAACACCATGCATGCCAGGTTTCATTCAATTAAGACATTTAATTACTGCGAAATGGACCAGATCATGGTCTTCTGTCACATGAGCCAAGGATGGAAATAGAGTTGGGCATTGCCTTCCAGAAACTATGATAGCATTTGCTCACACTGCCTTATATTCCCAGAGGCACAGATACTCTGCAAGGCCAAGTTCAAAGACAATCTTCATGGCATAAGGCATGGGTGGTCAGAGACGTCTGACTAATTGGGTGAGGAGGCAAAGTTATGTCCGCTCCTAGCTCCTGGGCAGTAGCTAACGAGCGGCTAAGTGAACCAAATGTTCCAGACATGGCATGAGCATGCCAACCAATTGTAGAGGGCCGTATAACAAAGGGCCTTATAGTTTGAGAGCCAATGATGTACTGTGTACTTAATAAGTGTTGAAGATGACTTGCACTAGAGGAGGGCATAAATTGTCCACCTGCCACCTGACAGTAGATGTCCTATCACAACCCAACCCCGTATGGAAAGTATACTTAGATGTTCCCTTTGAACAAATCACAACCCGTCATAGGTTTTTCTTATTTGCCACTTTGTATGACATCACATAGGACACAGTTTTAGTATAAAGGTATGATTCTTTATGAAATGCTTTGAGTGGGCTTGTGCGACGTCCGTTGGTGTCCGTTGTAACTCCATGTTTTAAACAATTGATAATAAAACGTAAGACAATTAGCCATCTTCCTGAGTTGATTCTGTTATTTAGTGTAAGAGTTACTCTGCTTCCCATCCACTACATGACACGCTACCCAAAGGGTGTTATATTCACGTGGTAGCAGTGTCGGATGGTGTGGGCTACACTGACCCACTGAACAGAATTTCACCAAAACCAAGCTGCATTTGCGCAGAAAGAGTAAAATGATTGCGCTGGCTCCTGTGAGCACCGTGGCCTTAAAACTGCGTTTCGCAGCAACAAAGAAAATGGCTGCACCATTTTGCCAAGCATACATTGGGCAGTATGGAACAAGAGGACACACTGAGGGAGCCAGTGTGTTCTGACACATACAAATGGAATAAAGTGAAAAAGCAGCGTTGCCTTGCTGCTAAGCCCAAAATCCCAATTAAAAAGGAAACTTTTTCACCTTTAAAATAATGCTGCTGATGCTATTTCCATCTCTCCTTCCTTAAACCACTGTGATTAATAAGGCCCTGCGATGCCCAGGATATCTCATTGTGCTTAAACAAAACCAGGCATGATTCCTGAATGACAGGCCCTGTCAAAGCAACTCTGAGAAAAATCAACGAGGAACTCCACTTTTAGCCGCATGGGAAAACACGTTCATTTTCTTCACAATGTATCAAAGCTCAATGGTTCAAAGGAAACTCCAGCTATCTGAGCCATGTCTATTTCAAGGCATCTGTGCTTCAAAACAAAACTCCTGCATACAAGAAATAACTATAGCTGCAAGACAGTGTGGGAATCTGATGGAGATGCAAAACTGAATTTAAAATGAAATGCCTGCTTTTCACCACACATGTATAAAAAAGTGCTTTGCAAACTAAAAAGGAGAACAGTTCAATTTTAAAGGTAAACTGTTGAATGAAAGCCTGCCTTATCTAGCAATGTGAATGGGTTTTGTTGCTGGTGATAATACACACATGGGGTTTTTTATTCCACAGGTTTGTTTTAACTCAGGACCCAGAATAAGGAAATAAAGGTTTTAAACCACCTGGGCTTGAGTTTACAAGCTCTAAAAAAAGGGCTATTCCAGTTGGCAGAGCCAAGGCTTCCCCCAGAGGAAGGGAACCACCGTAAAAACTATCAGCAGAGACTAACATCCCAATAATAATGACTAGGTTGGAAAGAATCTAGTCTGGGCTGAAACCCCTGACAATGGAAGTCCCAGTACAAGAAAATGTGAAGTAGGAAAGGGGTAATAAACCTTCAATCAAGCTGGAAACCGCTGCCTCTTGCTCTTAAGGAAATAACAGTTGGTGGCAGCTGAAGAGAGAAAAATGGTCCAGTGACATTCAAAGGATTGTCATTTCCTTCCAGAGACCATTTCATAAATAAACATTAAAGACTTTCATCTCTGCAGCAAGACTTTGTAAAAATGTGAAAATGTTACAGTTTAAATTTGATTGCATGGGCTTTCATTGAAGACATGGTAGAATTCACTGACACCTTGGGAATAGAAATGGTAAAGTATTGCGGATTACAAGAAAAGCATCCATGTTGCCAATGCACATTTTTCTACTTACATCCCTTATGATCATCCACACATGTGTATAAAGTTATGGAATTTTAGGCCAAAACCTTCATACTCAAAATTACTAAAAAGTATTAAATGGACCAAAAAATGTCTCACAGATTGCATGATTGGACTGCTATGCTCTACATAAAATATGTAACCGGATTATGTCATTTATTAAGGTGCTGCAAATGTAGAAATGTGTAAATTATGTTATGACTGTTTTTTGGCAAAAAGGTCTGCGGGAAGACTTTTTACACCATAAAATGCAACCTCCTAAACTGAGTCACATCTTAGGGGAGGCAGCCAACATTGATTGTCCAATCCAGTTGTTTAGAGGCGTGCTTAGCTAAGCCTGCCCAGCAATATAGTCTATGATGTCACCATGCTCTATATAAAGAGTCCCTGACAAGACTCTAGACAGACACTCTTCCTGATTTTCCTGCGCCGGTGTCCTGTTCCATTCATCCTGCTGAGTCCACATCCCAACTACAAGGCCAAAGCATTGCTGACCATACTCCAGGGCCCACTGCAAAACCCAAGCATTGCTGATCCTAACCCAGCAAGGCCTCAATTCTGAAATCCCACTAAAATTCCCAAATAACCAAAGGGGAAAGCTGAGGTATTTTTTTGGGAAGAATCCTGAACCAGCATGGCTTGCTGCCCACTAACTACTGCCCACTAACTGCATCCAGAGGTACCTGTGCCATCCGGTGACCAGAACAGCCCAGCTGCTTTCCTTTGCCAGGCGCGCAGTCGTGTGGTGAACAGAGCGTGTTGATGGTCCAAAAATCCCAAAACTAAAAGTGGACTGTGAGTATAATCCCTACCCCATAGAAACCCATAACCTATCTTGTCTTGCCTTTGCCCTTATCCCACTTTCTAAGCCATCCTAGTCTTATTCTGATAACTGGTTAAAAACTGTTAGAATTATCTGTGCACCCTGCCTGTGACTTTCTAAAGTGCTAGTGCCATCTCTTTTCAATTTTGTCTTGCATAATCCTAAACCATTAGTCATAATTTGAGTGATCTGACTAGTCTCCGCCAGCGTTGGGCGCTGGGGTGACAGGGTTGAAATTGCGAATCAACCCTGGATCTTACTGTGTCCATCTTTGGTGGTTTAGTCTGAATACTCTAGTTTAGAGTAAGACTGTCCTTGTCACAACTGATTTCCTTTCCCATTTCACAGCTTCATTTTACTCAAAGCGCCCCTTTTTATAAATTGCCTATCTCATCCAGTTTCATAGCTAGAAACCTATTTTCAACTCTATGTTGTACCTGTGATATATATCTATCCTGCACTCCAAATCAGAGTATTTCACCCGCTTTTATTAAAAACCGTTTGGGTAATTTAAAACGGGATTTAAGAAAATTCAACTTTTACACGTCATCTGGCTGCAACATGTTTTACATTTTCCATTCATTTTCGAAATATATGCTCTTGGTAATCCATTGCTTGTGATTGTTAGTGTCTATGCATTGTTGCTTTAGTGATAAATTGTATTTACCTTAAAGTTTTAACCGCACATTAATTATTTGGCCATTTCCGAGTGTCATTTCATAACATTGCAAAGGGTTTAAAATCCGTTTTCCACTCTTATTTGGTGAGGGAAAGTCGGATTTGGATTCTGTTTTCTGCCTCTTATTCCTGATTACCTGCTGTGTCTTTCTATTCATTCAGAATTGATTATTTCTGGGTTGAGGGAACATTGCCGGGGGAAATCCTAACTTGGGTGCTATCTTTCCTAAATCAAAAAGTGCTCCTATTCCCTGGTGGTTTGTATGTGTTCCACTAGAAGGTTAAACCAAGTGCATTGCTTACATTCGCATTGTAATTATCACCCCATCGCTACCCCATATTAAAAATGGTATGATTTATTCTGAACTTTAAAATAAATAAATAAATATTGCATTTTACGAACCAGCCTGGTTCATGGTCCATTGTGACACCGGTATTTGAAAAGGGGGTTTGATATGAGTTGTGTACCATCTCAAATTGAATCTGCATAAAATAAGGAGAAAAGCATCTCATTTGTGTGCTACATACTAGGCCGAGACCAAAGTGTGTGTCGCCTGATTTAAATCCTTAACACATTTGGGGGCTCGTCCGGGATTGAGTTTGGTTTCACACCCGTGCAGTCTAGCACAGCAGAGTAACCTGCAGGGTAGTGATACTTTGTGTGGTTGGAATACTGTGTTACACTGTACAAGCGCCTCCCAAAAACAAATACCCCAGGCCTGTGTCTAAAAATTAAACGTAAATCAACCCCAAAATAGACAGAAAGCAATAGGATACAGGTTACCCTTACATAAATAAATAAATTAATAAAGAAAGTACATTTCCAAAATGGCCACAGTAGAGATCAACATAGCTAGGGAACACCTTCTGCACAAGCTATTTGTCAGAGGTGAGTGGCCAGAACAGGATGAAAATTCTGGCAAGAAGCAATAACACAACAGGTCACCACCATAGACATGGATACATGGCAGCACAGTGGCTTATCACACCAAGCTTTGAGTGAGCTATATATGACCCCAAAAATTAAAGAAGAGCAAATCAAAATTGTTAGAATTGCGGCCTACATGTATCTCCATATGGGAGTGATGTGGGAAGGGCATGAGGAAAACACAACTCTTGCGCAGATTCAAGTTGAACTATTAAATAAAATCCAGACTGATCTCAATTTAGCAGAACAAAAATTACAGCAGAGCCAAGAGTTGGAGGTAGAATCTGGAAATGATGTCATAAAATTAAAAGAAGATTTGACTCTCCAACAGCAAAATAATGCAGATCAAGAGACCCGATTAGAGGCATTGAAAGAGGAGTGTAAGGAAAAGGTTGACTATCTTCAAGAGAGTCAACAGAAGTTAAATCAACAAATACATTTTAATAGAGCCTGCGCAGAGCAGATAGTTACCATACAAGATCAGATAGAGAAATTGAAAGAGGAAAATAATAAATTAATTATGAGAGACCTCCACTCTCAAGCAGAATTTGATCAAGAGCGCCAGAAGACCAATACCAGAAGCAAAGGGATGATCTGGCGGAACAGAGGGGCACCCTAAGTCAGGAGAAAGACGCTGTAGGACAGGAAATAAGCAAGTTAAAAACATTGTTACAGGGAAATGAGTTAGCCCTCCAGAAACTATATTAACTCAAAACAGAGTATGGGAATCTACTGGAGCATGCCAGACTGGTAGAAGGTGCTCTGGAAGAGAAAACCCAAACCAAAGATGCACAAACTCAGGAGGTGAGTCTCCTGCAACAGAAATGGTCTCATTATTCTCAAACCATACAGAAAGCACAGAGAGACAATGAGGCCCCCTGTGAAAAGAATGATGAGCTCCACAAACAAGTGGCAGTGCAAGAGCGGGTCATAGAGGCCAGTAAAGCCTTGATAGCTGAGCAAAGGCAAAGATCTTTGCTTTTTATCAAGAAGTAGGGGCTGAGAAAGAGAAACTAGCAAGGTTGGAGAAAGAGGGTGCTAGATTTAATCCTAACTGGAGGGACCCTGAACAGGTAGAGAGGGACAGGGCAACCCCTGATCATAGTATATGGACCTCTGTACTAAGGGACTCAAACTCATTTAACACTTTGTGCACTGCTGACTTCATGGCTGCCAGTTTACATGAGCCAGAAGCCATGAGGCCATCAGAATTTAATATGCCAAGCATGATGGAACTGACAGGTCAGCACCCCCAGAAAGTGATGGACGGGCATCCCTGTATAGATACCCAAACATTAAGGCTGATGTCTCTGACAAGGAAGTCTCCTAAGGGGGGAGGGTCAGGGAATTAGATCCACAGAAATACTACTTTCCAAGGGACCAGTTGGTTCAATTTGATGAAAAACCAAATTAAATGAGGCTCAAAAAGAGCATCCCGAAGACCTCTACCCAGTTAGGGCATTGGGGGTGGGAGGATACTCTGCCGACACTGGGAGCAGGGAAGAGTCAGAAGACTACTCTCCTGAGCACCACAGGAATAGAGAAACTAGGCCCCACAAACTTTTTTGCAGGAGCTCAAACGCACCTTTGCAAAAACCACCAGCAGGGTGCGCACGGATATCAGGGAGTTTGTAACCACCTTCTTTCATGCACTCCCCAAGTATATCATGACCCAGCTGGTGAGGGATTTCCATGACAAAAGATCTCTGGATTGGGACATAGAGCAGGTGTCCTGCATTTATGAGGTCCAAAAACCTGCAGAAATTAAAAATGTGGCCAAGAACCCCAAACCAGCCAACACCCCTCCTGCTGTTAAGGTGGCAGGGGTGAAGGTTGCCCCCCTTTTAGACCTAGAGATGGGGGGGCCTAAAAATGTACCTAAACAAAATCAGCAAAATCAGAGACCCAGATGGCCTTCAGGCCGGTCACAAACAGGTGGCAGTCAGTGAGGTCATCCCACTAATGGGACCCCTAACTCCCCCGATTATATCAGTCCCTGATACAAGGGCACCCAACCAATCTTAGGGTATGTATGGACTCCCCCAGCCCAAGGGGGGGGGGGAGTCTAATCTGGTAAGTACCGCCCCGGGAAACTTCCCTCCTAACTTCCCCCAGGAGGGCAGTAATTCCCCAAATTCTGGGTTAAGTTTCTTCCCCAGATACTCACAAAACCCCAACCTGCATGACAACCCTCCTTTCATTCCCCGATTTCAGGAACCCAGACAACCCAGTCCAGGAGTGGGAAGGCCAAGGGTGGAGGGTTACCAAAATTCACAATATCCAGGGTACTACAGGAGAAGGGATAGTTACCCTTCCTGTGATCCACCCAGATTTGAACAAAGACCCCTGTTCCAGCCAGAACGGTTGTCCCAACTGGAGCGCCAGGTCCAGAACCTAACAGAGGATCTGGGTCGCATGTTGAGGGCTCAACAGAACCCTCAGATAAACATGGCAGCTCAGAACCCCACAAACCAAGGGTCTGGTACCCCAGAACAATGACAGGGAGAGAACCCTGACAACTCACCGGATCCAGAGGAGGCGGCACGGGGGAAACGGGGTGTAAAGCCCTAGAGGAAGCTTCCTTCCTCACTCCTGAAAAGCCCCTGGACACCCAGGAACCAGAACCAAAATCTCCTGCCCCTGAAAATCTGCAACCCAAAGAACAGAGTGGGTAGGGGGAATAAACAACTCAAAAAGGCCCATTTTGTGGAGGAAGTTAGTGTCCTCTAATTTGAAGGGGAAGAATCCTCAGAGGATTCTGGGAAAAAGATCTTCTCCTTCAGGGACGGGGGGACTCCTCACAAAGAAAAGTGGGTCCCAAGAGAAATAAATGAAGACTGGGTGGGTGTAGGGACTGATCCAGTATCGTCCATCCTTGAACCCCAGAATGAACATCCAGGGAATCAAGCATTGCGAGAGGATTCCCAAACTTCCCGAATCAATTCTGGTGACTGCCTCCAAAAGGGGGGCCCAGAATCAGAAAAGGGGAGCCCAAATCTCTGCAAATATCTGAATGTCAAATTGTTCTTTCAGATCCCCAAATTCTCACACAGAATTATGCCCAAACTACCCCTGTGTCAGAGTCAAAAATAAGGAAATTGACCACACAGCTTGCCCAAAATGCACATTACCTTTGCCCGGTGGAGGAGAAAGAGGGTAGATTTTATGCCCCGATCCAAGTGCAAGGGCAATGTACATTTCTGGCGCTGGTGTACTCTGGATCCCAAGCCAGTCTTCTGTCAAAAAGGGCCTTTGATCAGCTAAATTCAGGAAGGGGGGAGTGATACCAGATGTCATGACCCGGCGAAATTGCCCCTTCTAGACCTCATGGTCATTGTCACGAAGGGCTTGTACTCCTTGTTCCTCCCAATATGGCCATACCAAGCTCCGTGCTACGCACTAGCTTTCACGTCATAGCACGTACTATAAATTGGTCACGCCCTTGCGGGTCCGCACGTCTCAACGCTATCTTCAATAGTGACCCGACATGTGTTTGCTCTCTACATTTGCTTCCTTGATCCTCATACTTCCTTTCTTGCCTTTTTCCTGTTCCTGGACTCCCCCCTACTTTGCTTGTTTATCTCTAATCCTGGACACCCTGGAACCACTAACTTCCCGGAACTCTGAACGCGCTCTGCAACCTGACGAGGCTCGGGCGAGCCTATTCAAGACCCGAACCACCCACAGGAAGAGTCCTGCGGCCGAACAAGGGAGATCCCGATCACAGGTGAGACGGGGGGAGATTTACGACAGTTTGAGACGCCAAATGATCAATACGGATTCTACCATGGAGAATGCTATTCAGGACCTGATGCGCGGAATGCAAGAACTTTCCACAGAGATGCAGAATATAAAAGCCGAGAATGCCGCCTAAGACAGCTCGTCTTGTCATGCGACGCCGCGAACAAGTACAGCGTATTATTGGGAAGAGTGGTAGATAAATACGATGGTTCAACAAAGACTTTACGTGGATTCCTGGATTCTTGTTTGGTACATTTTACCTTCAAGCCCTACTATTTCACAACTCCTAGGGCTAAGGTTGGCTTCATAATATCACATCTTTCCGGTAATGCCCTTACATGGGCTACTCCATTACTCAATTCCGGGGATGCTCTCCTGGATGATTATGAAGGGTTCATCGCAGAACTCAAGACCATGTTCGAACGTCCAGAGCTGGTTCACAGTGCTCAAGAAAAGCTACTTGACTTCCAACAAGGATCCCAAGACATGTTGACCTATGTTACCAGATTCAAACAGCTAGCCAAAGAGGCGGACTGGCCCCTGGAAGCCAGTTTTACTTTGTTTCGCAGAGGTCTAAATGAAGATATTAAGGACGAGCTAGCCAGGGTGGCACGTCCTAGTTCATTCCAGGCCCTCCTGGACTTGTCTATGCAAATAGACTTTAGAATCCAAGAAAGAAAGGCCGAAAAGAAAAAGAATAAATTATCAATTCAAAGATACTCCCTAGAGAATACTACAAGGACAGAATCTGCCAAGAGTTTGAGCACTGATTCTGAACCCATGCAACTTGGAGCCTTTCGTGGACCAATTTCCCCGCAGGAAAGGTTAAGAAGAATACACACAGGCTTATGCATGTATTGTGCTTCGGATAAACTTTTAGTTAAAGTGTGTCCTCTGGCTCCTCCCCGATGCTCGGGAAACGCCAGCTCCCGATCCTAAATGGAGCAAGGTTTCGGGAGAGCGATGTTTGCTCCACATCAATTCCATCCTTGAACTCTCCTGGACAAAACAAATTGGTGATATTACAAGCCTTTTTATCGCCATCCAAGGACAAGGTCTACCCCATACTGGCCTTGGTGGTTTGCGGAGCAATGGGAGTCTTTATTGATCAAGATTGGGTCAGAAGTCATAACATTCCGTATGAAGCAAAAAGTTTTTCACAGCCAGTGGAAGCGATTGACGGAAGACCTCTTTCCTCAGGACCCATAAGTCTGCAAACAAGGGAGATCCATCTTTCCATAAATCATCATCAAGAAAGAATTGTGTTTGACATTATAAAATCAGCCCATTACCCCTTGGTTTTGGGCATGCCCTGGTTACAAAGGCACAATCCATATATCAACTGGACGGCCGGATCCTTATTCCTGGGCTCGGAGTTCTGTATGAACCATTGTTTAAACCTGGATACCTCATTCACAGCACCTAAAAGTCCACAAAGGTGTCCAGAGACACCACTCATGGTTTCCAATATTGTACAAGTTCCAGAGATCTATCAAGGGTATGCGGATGTATTCTCCACTGCCATCGTTCAAGCCTTACCTCCACATAGACCCGAAGACTGTGCCATAGATACTGAACCCTCAGCAGTGATTCCCTTCGGCAGGATGTTTATCCTTTCAGAACCAGAAAAAAGAGCCCTCCGGGAATACCTAGACACTAATCTTGAGAATGGCACCATAAGACCTTCAAAATCACCAGCTGGTGCTTCATTGTTCTTCGTTCCTAAAAAGGATACCAAAGAGCTCAGACCTTGCTTGGACTATCGGGGCCTAAATCAACACACCCTGAAGGACAGATACCCACTGCCCCTGATCTCGGATATCCTTGAAGCTGTGAGAGGTGCAGTGATATTCACGAAACTGGATCTCCGAGGTGCTTACCATTTGATCCGTATCCGGGAAGGAGACGAATGGAAAACAGCCTTTAGAACACCCTTTGGTCACTTTGAATACCTAGTCATGCCCTTTGGTCTGACTAATGCTCCCGCAGTCTTCCAGCGTTTTATGGATAGGGTGTTCTATGACATGTTATTTCTCAATGTTATCGTCTACCTGGATGACATATTGATCTTCTCAAAGGATTCCTTGAAACATGAAGAACATGTAAAGGCAGTACTTCAACGCCTCCGTGAAAATCAACTCTTAGCCAAACCAGAAAAATGTTTGTTTCATGCTACATCAGTTCACGATCTGGGGTTTGTCCTTAGTTCAGAAGGAATTAGTATGGATCCTTCAAAGGTGAAGGCCATACTGGCTTGGCCCGCCCCAACATCTGTAAATCAAATACAGTGCTTCCTGGGGCTTGCCATTTTCTACCGGAAATTCATTCCCACCTTTTCCGAGATTGTTCAACCCATTGTTAATCTCCTGAAGAAAGACGTTCCATTCAACTGGTCTATACCACAAGACAAGGCATTCCAACGCTTGAAAACAAAATTCACTCAGGCCCCCATCCTGGTCCAACCGGACATAAATCGTCCTTTTCTAGTGGAAACAGATGCCTCCAATTACGCCATAGGAGCAGTTTTAAAACAAGAATCCGATGATAAGTTGGAACATCCCATTGCTTACCTTTCACGGACCCTGACTACCAGTGAGACTCACTACTCAGTTCTGGAGAAGGAATTATTGGCCATTCGTCATGCCTTCACTGAATGGAGACATTTACTCCTGGGTGCTAAATATCCAGTTCAAGTCCGTACTGATCATCAAAATCTTCAGGTCCTACAATCCATGGAGTGCAGGAACAGTAGACAAGCTTGATGGGCCTACTTCTTTGCTCAATATCAATTTCAAATCTCACATGTTCCTGGACCGCAAAACATGATTGCCGATGCCCTTTCTCGGCGTCCCGACTACGTTCCCTTGGAGGATAAGATCTATCCTAAAATGTTTCCACATACAATCTTTGTAGCTCAAGCGATCAATCTCCTGGAAGAAATCAGAGTACAGACTCAATCATCTGAACTCTGGAAGAACATATCCGAGAAAAATCCCTGGCGTTTGACAATCAAGGAAGGATATTTATTCAAGAACAATTCAGTGGTCATTCCGACAAAAGAACTTCAACAGAAGGTAATGAGTTTATGCCATGATACTCTTCACTCCGGCCATCGAGGGGTAACCAACACCTTCCGTCTTATACAAAGACAGTTCTGGTGGCCAGGGATGAAGTCCAGTGTAGTTCAATACATCAAGACCTGTGCAATTTGTAGTCAGAACAAATACGATAATCAGAGGCCGGCGGGTCTGCTTCTACAACCTACGTTGCCAACTAGACCCTGGGAAGTTATTGCCACTGACTTCATTGTTGAATTACCACCTTCCCGAGGATATACAACCATCATGGTAACCATTGACTTGTTCACTCATCTAGCTCATTTTACACCATTGTATAAACTACCATCTTCCTCAGAACTTGCTTGAATTTTCCTGGAACATATTTTTCGTCTTCATGGCCTCCCTTCCAAGATTATTTCGGATCGGGGACCTCAATATATTTCACAATTCTGGAAACATCTCTGTCGTGTTCTAGGAATCCAACGTGCCCTTTCTTCAGGCTATCATCCACAAACCAATGGGGCAACGGAACGAGTAAATCAAACCCTGGAACAATATCTTTGTTGTTTTGCCACCAATGTTCAAGACGATTGGTCTCTCCTTATACCTTTAGCCGAATTCTCCTACAATAACTCAGATCATTCAGCTCTCAAGATCAGCCCTTTCTATTGCAGTCAAGGTTATCATCCGTCTGTTTTACCATCATTTCTTCCAGAATCTACTCCGGTTTCTACCCTTGACTCTTGGATTCAGACACTGATCGACTTACAAAGAGAGGCCAAGGATCAGTTAGAACAGGCCCAGACTCGAACCAAAAGATATGCAGACTCTAAGAGAAGACCATCACCTTCCTATTCAGTTGGCGATCAAGTCTGGCTAGCCTCGAAACTGTTACCTCGACATCTACGACCAAACAAATTGGCTCCTCGCTATTATGGTCCATTTTCTATGAAGGGGATCATCAATCCTGTCTCCTTCCGACTTAAGCTCCCGGATTCCTGGAAGATACATCCAGTCTTCCATACTTCCCTGTTCAAAACCCTACGTTAATTCTACTCGAAAACCCTTCAAACCCACACCTGTTGTTGTGGACGACCAGTTGGAATATGAGGTGTCCAGGATATGTGATTCCAGGTATAGACGGGGTCGATTACAATATCTGGTCGAGTGGAAGGGCTACCCCCCTAGCGAGAGAACATGGGAACCAGTTTCTAATTTAAAGACCCCTCGTTTGCTCAGAAGATTCCATCTTATTCACCCAGGCAAGCCTGGAGGAACCAGTCTTCGGAGTGGGCATGCTGTCATAACCCGGCGAAATTGCCCCTTCTGGACCTCATGGTCATTGTCACGAAGGGCTTGTACTCCTTGTTCCTCCCAATATGGCCGTACCAAGCTACGCACTAGCTTTCACGTCGTGGCACGTACTATAAATTGGTCACGCCCTTGCGGGTCCGCGCATCTCAACGCTATCTTCGATAGTGACCCGACGTGTGTTTGCTCTCTACATTTTCTTCCTTGATCCTCATACTTCCTTTCTTGCCTTTTCCCTGTTCCTGGACTCCCCCCCTAATTTGCTTGTTTATCTCTAATCCTGGACACCCTGGAACCACAAACTTCCCGGAACTCTGAACGCGCTCTGCAACCTGACGAGGCTCGGGCGAGCCTATTCAAGACCCGAACCACCCACAGGAAGAGTCCTGCAGCCGAACAAGGGAGATCCCGATCACAGGTGAGACGGGGGAGATTTACGACACCAGATCCCTCTCACCCCTCTTCCTGTCGAGGGGGCTGCAGATTTGGAAATGAAAATTGGGCGACACATGGTGAAACACCAGGTCATAGTCATGACTCCAGAGGGCACACCCTGTCTACTAGGGAAAGACATCCTGCATAGGTTGTCCCCCCTGATAGACTATGTGAACAAGGTACTCTGGGCTCAGACTAACAGGACAATAAAATTGAAACAGTGTCAACCATGTTAGTTTAAATGGCACATGCCACATGGTTGAACAAAAACCTGATCATATTGAGTTTCATTTCCAGAACAATCAAATACCTGACGTGACAGTAATTGCTGCAGGACAACAAACTGGTGATGGAAACTCCTCTCCATTCCTGAAAATCAACCTTCCTTCCAGTTTTAAGTGGCATTCCACACTGGAAGGAAATACTTTGAAATTCTATACCAATTCACAATCTGAACATTCCGATTCTATAGCCAAAAGTGATGAGAAACCAGCTCAAAGTTTAGCTGATATTCAGAAAACTAGAGAAAAGTTATTCATCCCTATTCAGTTAAATGAGGGGAAGGAATTTGTTCTCACCCGAGTGTGTGTGAACAACGGTAAGAGCTTCATCAGCGAAGCCATGTTCCGAAAGCTCCCAAAAGATCCAGCCATTCCCACATTTACATTGATTGGTAAGTTGGAAATGGGCATGGAAACTCCCAATTCCAAACATCTCCTGCCTGGCAGGTGTATGCTCAAAATGTCTATAGGTAACAAAAGCATAGAACACAATTGTTGGGTTGTGCGAGATGTCCCTGCTGCATTCTATTTAGGCAGTGACATTCTCAATCGGTTTGCCATTAATTTGGACCTGATCAATTACAAAGCCTGGTCCTGACTAGGGAGTAATCCCATGGACTTTGATGATTCAGAAAAAGCATTTCAGTCAGCCCAATTGCTGCCGTATGCAGTTGACGTTCAAATTGGAGAGGAGGTCACCATCCCAGGACGGACCCGACTATTCCCACTTGAATTAAAAATGAAAAAAAGAGGACAGAAACCACAAAATCCTTATGCATATTTACACCTCAATGCCCATCTCCAACAGCAGGGGTTGGGGTTAAACCCAACACCATTGGTCAATATAGAACACATTCCAATATTGATAGATAACAGCAACCCTAGGAGTATCACTCTGGGCGCAGGCACCATTTTTGGAATGGCGGTTGATGACCACCATTTTTCCAAGGATCTAGGTAATGAACTGATAGGACCAATCCCCAATGACTGTTTTGACAGTAACAGTGACGGGATCTTCACCAAGCAAGGGGGGAATTTCCTGGTGTACTCTTCCTGCCCTTATGGTGAGGAAGAGGTGACCTGTGACATTAGGCAGGGTGAGGTGGTCTTCCAGGTCCACAATGACTGCCTCTTCTACCTGAAACACTCTGTCCAGGTCAATACTCTAACCAGGGACCACTCCGCCCAGCTGGAGGAGGCCGCTGAGATAGCAAAACCGGAAGCCTTTCCAGGCTTCAGCCAAATGGTTGAAGAGCGGGTCAACCTAGCTGATGCCCGTGAGACTCCGGCGCAAAAGCGAACATTGAAAGAGGTGTTCTTAGATTTTCAAGATCTCTTTGCTGTGGACTCGTATGACTGTGGTTGCACCGAAATCCATACAACAACAATTCCCACGGACCCTGGAATGACTCCAGTGTTTGTGAACCAATACGGCTTGCCTCTTGCATCCATGGAGTCCCTCACGGAAATCATCAAAAACCTTGAGTCCCATGGGATAATTCGTCCAGTCCACAGCACCTTTTATAATCTGGTGCTGGGGATTTTAAAACCGAACAGCCAGTGGAGACTCTGTGCTGACCTTAGGGAGCTCAATAAACGGGTCCACATGTCCCGATGGCCTCTCCCCTACATTGACCAGGGGCTGGCCCAGATCCAGGGCTCAAAGGTATACACTGCCATTGACCTGACCAATGGGTACTGGACCATGCCTGTCAGTGAGGAGGACCAATACAAGCTGGCCTTTACCTTCGGGGGCAGCGGTACACCTGGACCCGGACTCCCTTCGGATACATCACCTCCGGCAACAAACTCAACATTGTCCTACATAAGGCCATGCTCAACTTGGGTGAAAGGGGTAACCTGGCCTATGTGGATGATGTCCTGATAAAAAGCTCAACTGTGGAGGAACACATAGTGGAAATCCATTATGTCCTGACACAGTTGAGGGTTGCTGGAGAAAAACTGTCCTCTCAAAAGGCGCAGTGGTGCAGAACCCACATCAACTTCTTGGGGCATGAAATAACTCCTCAGGGTCTCTGTCGCCAGGAGAAGAAAGTGGAAGCACTCCTAAAACTGAAAGACCCCACAACTCTGCGTGAGCTAAGAAGCCTACTTGGACTGACTAATTACAGTAGGAAGTTCATTGAGGATTACACAGAGATCACAAGACCCCTGATCCATCTGTTGAAGGGGGGAGTCCAGAGGGAGTGGGGTCCAGAAAAAGCTGAGGCAGTAAATCAACTCAAAAGAAGCCTCTCACAAGCGCCTTCTCTAGCTTACTGTGTCAAAAACAAGGAGTTATTCTTGCAGACAGGGTTTTCGAATACATGCTTGACAACAGTATTATATCAAAAGCATGACAAGGTCAATAAAGTCATCTCCTATGCAAGCAAGACTTTATCCTCTGTGGAGGAAAAATTCAACGATTGTGAGGAGGCACTCCTCGCAGTGGTGTAGGCATTGAAAAATTACCGCCCGTTCATCCAGGGGGAGCACATCATAGTGGAGACTCCACAACAGCCTTTGTAATACCTACAAAGTGACAGAATCCGGCCTGGAAATGTGAGTAATTCCAGAATTACTTCCTGGATTCTGTCAGTGCAAGGCTTTCCTGTGGAGGTCAGATATGGCCAAAACAAGAAGAGTCCCCTCGCGCAAGATCTGGCTGACTTGCATGATTGTGCCAGAGAAAACTGTCTTGAGGACGAAAGTCTTAAAACCCAGGACAACATGGAGGCGTACCTGATTCCCTGCACAAAGTCTATGAAGAAGACAAGTGCAAGGGAATGCCCACAGTTTATGTGGACAGGTGTTCCTACGATGTTGAAAACAACAGGGAAAAGCCTGGGTAAATGATGCCCCGCTACCCTCCGCTGGATACAAAATCAGTCCCCGTAGTAGTCAGGTGGCAGAGTTGATGGCAGTTCATCAGGTCATCCTCACCGTCGTCCAACACCAACTCCATGAACTGGTCATAATCACTGATTCAGATTATGTCCGGGACGGGTTCGTGGAGCACCTGGTTAATTAGAAAACCAGAGGCATGCTATGTGCTAACAACAAACCGCTTAAACATGGCAAGCTAATCCAAAATGGAAGATCAAGGGTCATTCCAAAATAGCGGGACCAGACAAAACTGGAAACGACCTGGCTGATCAGCTGGCCAAAACCGTAGCCATCCAGGGGGATCTCCTCGAGATCGAGTTCCTGTTGGGTGAAATCCATTCACTTCTATCACTAGGTCCCAGACAAATGCTCACAATAAACTAAACTGCCCAGTGGAGTAAGGAGACCCCAGATGCTGATTTAATCATGGCACAAACAGGGGATCTGATTATTGGTCAATTTTATCAACACATTGAGGACCCTGAGAACTTTCCCCTGACGGACTCCTGACGGACACCGATTACATTGGGAAAGAGGACCTCAGGGTGTTGATGAAATGTCCAAAAATGTTCTGAATCCAAGACGGTTTGTTGGTAAGGAGATCCATATCTGGCTGTGACCAGTGGGAGGTCCCTACCCCATTCCGAAGCCTGATGCTAAATCATGCCCATGACGTGGCCACAGCCAGTCATCAGGGTTTTCACACTACTTTAGAAATCTTAAGAGAGGTTGCGTACTGGCCACACATGGGGCAGGACCTCGACCAATACTTGAAGGGATGTCTTGTGTGTGCATAATTTCAGCCAACAACACTTACACACTGAGCTCCCCTCCAGAAGAGGGGGATTACACTGCATTGGTCAGATTTGCAAGTAGATTTCATCGGGCCTGTGATTCGCTCCTCTAGGGTTAACAGGTACATGTTAACCGTAACATGCTTGTTTACCAAATGGGTGGAATGTCTCCCAGCCCCAAATCGCAAGGCAGAAACATCAGCTGCCCTGATGATCAATTGCATCATCTCACGTTTTGGCCTACACCAAAGGATTGAGTCAGACCGAGGTAGTCACTTCACCAGCGAAGTGATGACAAAGATGTGGGAGATACTTGGGGTAAAAAGGAAACTTCACATTGCATACCGCCTGTGCTCTTGTGGTGGAATTAAGAGGTACAACAAAACCATTGTGAGCGTTCTAAAAAAGTTTGTGGCAGACTCTGGGCCAAGTTGGGACATCCGATTACCGCTCGTCCTGATGGCCATCAGATCTACATCTCCTTCTGCAACTAAGATGTCTCCATTTGAGCTGATAACTGGACGAAGGATGGTGTTACCTCAGAATTTCATCTATAGAACACAGGAGCAGACACTGATAAACACCTCCACAACTCATGAGTATGTTGAGAATCTAAGAAAACAAATTCAACATGCTTTTGCGTACGCTCAGCAGAATCTGGAAAGATCTGCAGAGGGTATGAAGACTCAATATGATCTAAAAACAACCAAACAGGAATACCAATTAGGAGACATGGTCTACTTGTACAATTTCCAAAGGAACCAGACCAAAGAGCGCACATTTTTGCCCAGTTAGCACGGTCCTTTTGAAATTGTAGATAAAATCTCACCTGTCACCTACAGAATCCACATCCCCAAAGACGAATTGACAGAAGAGAAATGGGTCCATACTAATCAGCGAAAAGTGCTGTCAACCTAGGCACACTTTGCAACAACTTGAGGATCCCAGAGAGAATCAAATAGAGGAGACATCTGAAACATGAGAATAAGAAAAAGAAGAACCAGAAGAGAACAGATAGAGTGTTGGGTATAGTTATATAACAGGGAGTATTTTTCTTCATTATCAATTGTCATCATTGAATGCCTGCGTATCCCACTGCTATCAACCCGATTGGAGGGCAGTAAGTGGGAAATGGTAGTAACCGGTTTGTGTTCTCTTTCAGAGATTTGTACTGGTTGAACCTTCACTACCAAGGAGAACCTCCTCAGGGACATGTAAAGGAGAAAGCCAAGGAAATCCGGAGGTGTCGCTTAACACCATAAAGGAAGATCCAAGAGAAATCTAGGGGTGTCATTCCACGCTCTATGAGACAGCAAGAGGATCGGGGCATTCTGCTCTCTGATGGAAGAAGGACTCCTGACTAATGAAGCCCACCTTGCCCTACTCTCCCTCAACAAGGATCTCAGAAGAGTCGGGGGGAATCTGTGGGCTACATTGACCCACTGAACAGAATTTTGCCAAAATCAAGCTGTATTTGTGCAGAAACAGTAAAATTATTGTGCTGGCTCCTGTGAGCACCATGGCCTTAAAACTGTGTTTCACAGCAACAACAGAAATGGCTGCACCATCTTGCCAAGCATACATTGGGCAGTATGGAACAAGGGGACACACTGAGGGAGCGTGCCAGTATGTTCTGACACATACAAATGCAATGAAGTGGAAAAAGCAGTGTTGCCTTGCTGCTAAACCCAAAATCCCCATTAAAAAGGAAACTTTTTCACCTTTAAAATAATGCTGCTGACGCTATTTCCATCTGTCCTTCCTTAAACCACTGTGATTAATAAGGCCCTGCCATGCCCAGGATATCTCATTGTGCTTCAGTAAACCAGGCATGATTTCTGAATGACAGGCCCTGTCAAAGCAACTCTGAGAAAAATCAACAAGGAACTCCACTTTTACCCGCACGGTAAAACACATTCATTTTCTTCACAATATATCAAAACAAAACTCATGCATACAAGGAATAACTATAGCTGCAAGACAGTGATATGAAAAGATATGATAGTTTATTTATATAGCGCCTATACACAATGTGTTTCAAAGCGCTTCAAGGCAAGGGAGGGAAGTCTGATGGAATCTGATGGAGATGCAAAACTGAATTTAAAATGAAATGCCTGCTTTTCACCACATGTGTATAAAAATGTGCTTTGCAAACTAAAAAGGAGAAAAATGCCCGTTTAAAAGTGAACTGTTGAATGAAAGCCTGCCTTATCTAGCAATGTGAACGGGTTTTGTTGCTGGTGATAATACACACATGGGCTATTTTATTCCACAGGTTTGTTTTAACTCAGGACCCAAAATAAGAAAAAGGTTTTAAACCACCTGGGCTGGAGTTTGCAAGCTCTAAAAAAAACTGGTTATTCCAGTTGGCAGAGCCAAGGCTTTCCCCAGAGGAAGGGAACCACCATAAAAAGTGTCAGCAGAGACTAACAGCCCAATGATAATTACTAGGTTGGAAAGAATCTAGTCTGGGCTGAAACCCCTGACAATGGAAGTCCCAGTACAAGAAAGTGTGAAGTGGGAAAGGGGCAATAAACCTTTAATCAAGCTGGAAAACCCCCACCTTGCTCTGAAGGAAATGACAGTTGATGGCAGCTGAAGAGAAATAAAATGGTCCAGTGACAGACAAAGGATTGCCATTTGCTTCCAGAGACCATTTCATAAATAAACTTTAAAGACTTATCTCTGCAGCAAGACTTTGTAAAAATGCGAAAATGTTACAGTTTAAATTTGATTTTATGGGCTTCCATTGAAGACATGGTAGAATTCACTGACACCATGGGAATAGAAATGGCAAAGTATTGCGGAGTACAAGAAAAGCATCCATGTTGCCAATGCAAATGTTTATACTTACATTCCTTATGATCATCCACACATGTGTATAAAGTTATGGAATTTTAGGCCGAATCTTTCATACTCAAAATTACTAAAAAGTATTAAATGGACCAAACAATGTCTCACAGATTGCAGGATTGGACTGCTATGCTCTACATAAAATATGTAACTTGATTATGTCATTTATTAAGATGCTGCAAATGTACAAATGTGTAAATTCTGTTATGACTGATTTTTGGGAAAAGGTCTGTGGGAAGTCTTTTTACATCATAAAATGCAACCTCCTAAACTGAGTCACATTTTAGGGGAGGCAGCCAGCATTGATTGTCCAATCCAGTTGTTTAGAGGCGTGTTTAGCTAAGCCGGCTCAGCAATATAGTCTATGATGTCAAAATGCTCTATATAAAGAGTCTCTGACAAGACTCTAGACAGACACTCTTCCTGATTTGCCTGTGCTGGCGTCCTATTCCATTCATCCTGCTGAGTCCAGATCCCAACTACAAGGCCAAAGCATTGCTGACCCTACTCCAGGGCCCACTGCATAACCCAAGCATTGCTGATCCTATCCCAGCAAGGCCTCAATTCTGAAATCCCACTAAAATTCCCAAATAACCAAAGGGGAAAGCTGTGGTATTCTTTTGGAAAGCATCCTGAACCAGCCTGGCTTGCTGCCCACGAACTGCATCCAGAGGTACCTGTGCCATCCGGTGACCAGAACGGCCCAGTTGTTTTCCTTTGCCAGGCGCACAGCCGTGTGGTGAACAAAACCTGTTGATGGTCCAAAAATCCCAAAACTAAAAGTGGACTGTGAGTATAATCCCTACCCCATAGAAACCCATAACCTATCTTGTCTTGCCTTTTCCCTTATCCCACTCTCTAAGCCATCCTAGCCTTATTCTGATAACTGGCTAAAAACTGTTAGAATTATCTGTGCACCCTTCCCTTGACTTTCTAAAGTGCTAGCGCCATCTCTTTTCAATTTTGCCTTGCGTAATCCTAAACCATTAGTCATATTTGGAGTAATCGGACTGGTTTCCACCAGGGTTGGGCGCTGGGGTGACAGGGTTGAAATTGCGAATAAACCCTGGATCTTACTGTATTTCTGTATGTAGAGCATTTCACCCGTTTTTATTAAAAACCGTTTGGGTAATTTAAAACGGGAATTAAGAAAATTCAACTTTTACACGTGTCATTTGGCTGCAACATGTTTTAAATTTTTCATTCATTTTTCGAATTATATGCTCTTGGTAATCCATTGCTTATGATTGGTAGTGTCTATGCATTGTTGCTTTAATGAGAAATTGTATTTACCTTAAAGTTTTAACTGCACATTAATTAATTATTTGTCCATTTCCGAGTTTCATTTCATAACATTGCAAGGGGTTTAAAATCTGTTATCCACTCTTATTTGGTGAGGGAAGGTCGGATTTGGATTTTGTTTTCTGCCTCTCATTCCTGAATACCTATTGTGTCTTTCTATCCATTCAGAATTGATTATTTGAGGGTTGAGTGAACATTGCAGGGCAGAATCCTAACTTGGGTGCCATCTTTCCTAAATCAAAAAGTGCTCCTATTCCCTGCTTGTATATGTTCCACTAGAAGGTTAAACCAAGTGTATTGCTTACATTCTCATTGTAATGATCACCCCATTGATGATTGCTGCCCCATATTAAAAATTGTATGATTTATTTTGAACTTTAAAATAAATAAATAAATAAATATTGCATTTTACCAACCAGCCTGGTTCATGGTCCATTGTGACCCGGGGTATTTGAAAAGGGGGTGTGATACGAGTTGTATACCATCTCAAATTGAATCTGCATAAAATAAGAAGAAAAGCATCTCAGTTGTGGGCTACATACTAGGCCGAGACCAAAGTGTGTGTCGCCTGATTGAAATCCTTAAAAATGGTTTAAAATATCCAAACCAGTTTTGCTCCAGTATTTCGGACAATCAGACATCCTCAAGCCATCAAGCCAGAAGATCGCGGGGGTTCCTATGCAGAGCGGTCGATTAGAAGAAAACTTGCATGTAGGATCGAGACGATGGGCAGGTCCCTCTTTGACGATATCCCTGCCCGGTTTTCACAGGCGCTCTGCGGATGGAAGGCGAAGTGGTTGGTTGGAGGAGACGATACTGAAGGCCTTGAGTTGATTGACACACAAATGGTGAGTAGACTAAGGGGCATGGCAAATTAAGGGGATTGGGTTGTGATGAAGTTTAAGTAACGGGAAATATTGTATGAAAATAGCGATAGTGCCTAAGAGTCCTGACTCAAGGGAGTCCAGAAGAACACGTCTCACACTCCAACGGGAGTCAAGTAGGCTACGTGTGAACAGGTTCACATAAGGAAATGTGTTAAACCCTGTGCAGGGTATAAATTAGAGGCGAAAGAGAAAGAGTGTGATCACAGGGTATTTTGATGAATGTGTAGAGTTGACTAGTCTGTGTATAACGCATTAAGTAAAGGTGTTGAAAAAGGTGATAAAAAAGTGAGACGAAGTTAAAAGGGCTATAGTGGCTATCTAGTGAAGTTGTTGGTACCAATTCAGAGGTAGACAGAGTTAATTGAAAAGGTAGAGGTTTGAGCAGCGATTTTTGGGGCGCACTCATTTTGTTTTTGAAAGCATTAAAAAAAAGTGGTGAGAGTATTTCAAAAAGTCTGGTAAGTATTGGCAGTCAATTGAGACTCGTTACAATGGGAGACACTCCTCTGATGCACTTATGCAAGACTTGCCAAAGCACATGCCTCAGCTCAAACAGTATAGTGTGGAATGGGTGAAAGGCATGGCAGATAAGATGTTCATGCTGTGGCCACAAAGGGGATCACTGTCAAAAGCGGAATTGCAACACATGACCACATACTTACACGATGCGTACATGGGGAAGAAATTAGAGAAAAGGTTGGCTATCCTAGAGATCTGGAAGATGCACCAGCAAGAAAGAAGACCCGCCAGTTGAAGAGTGGATGCTTAGTGTGAGGAGGAAGGTGTTGAGCCTTTAGCTCCCCTTACCTCGCCTGAAGTGAAAGGCGCCAGCGCGGAAGAAGTAGGATTGTATCCTTTAAAGGAACTAAAAGCAGCAGCGGCGTATAGTAATCCAATATACGAACCGCCCGATTATAGCAGTGACAGAAGCCCAGAGGAGAATTAGAGAAAAGAGGAGATCTTTAAGATCATACAAGACAAAGAAGAGAGGAGTGAGTGGTTAAATGTATCAACGGAAATAGAAAGAGAGATTAAGAGATGGACAGGAGAAAAGGACAAAGCTGATTAGGTAACGGTCGTGTAGAACGAATAGATGGGAGGACAGATACTACTCAAGCTAGATGGGCAAAGCATTGAGGAAGTTAGGCAAAGGGAAGACAAGGATGAATAAGATAGAAGGGACAGGGAATGGGAGAAGAGATTGGAAGATGAGCATAAAAGAAAGAAGAGAGAGAGACGAGAGCAGATGTATCAGGAGGAGCAACAAAAGAGAGAAGAAAGAGCAGAAGAGCAAAGAAAATATGATAATAGACAGAGAGGGATGGAAGATAGGGATAGAAGAGAGAGGAAAAGAGGAGGAAGTGCAGAAATGAAGGCACACAAGGATACAGAGACAAAGAGAGGAGGATAAAAGGAGGGCAGAAGGAAGAAGGGAAGAACGAAGGCAAGAGGCGGACAGAAATAGATGGGAGGCAAGAAAACCAAGGGAACTAGATGAAGAGTAGAACAAAAAAGGAGGCAGCAGAATTCTGAGTTTAGCCTCATTCAAAATGAGCCAATGGGGCCAAGCCCAACAATACGATGGGACAGAACATTAGAGTTCCTTCTGTTAAAGGAAGCAACACCAGGGACATCCAGAATAGTATTAGAAGAAGAAGGCTTTGATATAGGAAGCATCAGAGATAGGATTGATAAGACCTAGCAAGAATTTAAGGGAGGCAGCAACTATGGAAGTCGAGGGAAAGGGGATGCATCACCAGCATGCCAATCACAAAACGAAAAAGAAAATCTGTTCCAGCTTGAGCATAGAGCCTTGTCCTTAAGCAGACTAAACCTAGACCAGGGTGAAGGGGAGGGTGTTCATACTTCTTGGGGACAAGATATGTCAGACGAAGAAAGATAATCTTTCCTTGGGGGAGAAGGAGGAAGCACAAGTGCCCCCAAAGGAACGCTGCAGTTAGATAAAAAAGTGAGATGATCAGATCTGGAACAACCTAAGGATAGAATGCCAGATCCAATACCATACCCAGAGAGTCTGAGGGGGCGATTGTATACTGAAAAGGGAGAAACGTTGCCATATGTGAGCAGATTAAGATCGTTACCATCAAGGAGACAGTCAGGAATTATCATCCCTGCCATGGATATGCTGAAGATGAGAGCCAACTGCGGATTGGGGTTTACATAGTTTCCCTTATTGGAAAAAGGGGGAACAAGACCACAGCATATTCCATGGCCACAGATGGACAAGGATTACAAGGTGCAAGTTCCCAAGTTTGACTTTGGGCGCCGGAAAATGGATATACGAGTTGGAAAAAATGACAGGAGGAAATATATTGACCATAGGGGACATTAAGGGTCTCTTGGCAGCTATTCCTGGGGAGAGAACTGATGACATATGGAGGAGAGTGGGGTATTGAGGTGTGACAGTACAAAACACAGTGCATGACGGAGCAGCGTTTAAAAATTGCAGAGCAGATGTTTGGAGGGCTCTCAGGGTACAGTATCCCGACACATCAGATATGGGTGCAATCATGACATGAAAGATGAAAGAAGATGAAGACCCCATTTGCTTACATTCAGGATATTCAAGAGCAGTGGCAACTTGAAGCGCGGGAGCGAATGGAAAAAATGGTGGCATTATTTTACCACATTTTATGTCAGGGAGTGCCCAAGCCAGTGCAGAGGCAAATGAAGAAACAGGTGGGAATGGAAGCCAGCCCATGGGCTGAGATACAGTTGACGGTAGTGCATCACTGTCGGTTATTGCAGGAGAAAAATAAGAAGAAAGACGAAGCTAGGAAAATCGAGGAACCAAGTTAGTTCAGAAAAATGTTTTAAAATATGCCATAGAAGGGGCGCTATTGACAAGCGGAGAAGGAATTGGAGTGCAGCAAGCAGTGGGTGCATCACACGCGAATAATCAGCGCCCGATGGACCAAGGTGGGTATGGGTTCATGCCACTAGGCAGAGGTATGGGCGATAGGGGAAGGGGTGGATTTCAAAACAACCAAGGTGAGTTTTTCAAAATGTGCAGAATACCCAGGGAGGATTTAACCAAGGGGGACTTGTCAGACAAGCACCCCCGGTTTGTTGGACTTGTGGGATGACAGGGCACATTGCACGCGTATGTAGGGGGCAAGGGAATGTACAGAATGGACAATTCACAAGAGGGAGGACAGCTTATCCTCCACCATATAGCACATAAACTAGGGAAGGGTTTGCCCAATATCAGGCGGTGCATCAGACACTAGCACTGTGAGTGCAACAGACACAGCAATCAGAGCAAGAGTAAATTAATTCACCGCAGGGGCAGTCACAACAGGCCCCCATGCCGACAAAGCAGTATGCAAGCACAGGACAATTGCTGACACCTAGAATTGGAGGTGCCACTGTGGTAGGAGGAAATCCTTTCACAGGAACGGGGATATGCGTATACCCACAATAGGATAGCTCACAGGGTGACTTGATGTGTTCATTACGATCTGTGACACCAACCCCCCTAGAAGAATCAAGATTTGATGTGACGATAGGAGGCAAATCCTTTTCTCTTTTAGTAGATACCTGGGCTACTCGCTCATGTATATGAGAGGGAAAATATCCAATGTTGGGAATTGCCATGAATGCTCAGGGGTTCTCAGGAGCTTCAAGTTGAGTTCCTTTTACTGATGAATTGCCAGTCTCTACAGGAGAGTGTGACCTGTTAACATTTAACCAGTTAACATTTTAGGAAGAGATTTGATGACAAAACTTAACATGACAATTTCATTCACTGACAAAGGGATAGTATGTTCCACTCCAGGATTACACTATTTGAACGTGGGAGAATTTATATTAGCGTTCACAGGACAAGTGGCTCTGCAAGGTGTTCCAATAGAGCCAGAGGTTTTTCTATATGGGGTGAGCATTTTACTGACATGTCTACCTGTCTTAGTAGGAAAGACTGAGAATACTGAGGAGGTTTTGTTCAGACCACAGATACCAATCTACGAAGAGGGGAGACAGACTATCCTTATAGAATTAGAAGCAGCTATAGTAGGAAGGGAAATTGTATTGCTCGATGGAGTCGATGATGAGGGTAGACCATGTACCATGGAGAACAGTAATAGCTCTTGAAGAAGGGTACAGATTAACTGACATCACTGATGACGACATGTTTAGGGAAGACCAAACAGACGATGAAGTGGTGTTCTTTATGAGCATTACATACTGGATAAGAATAGAGAAGAGGGAAGTCCCACAGTGAATGGCGATAATATGGCAGCGTCCGGCATTTTTTGAGGAATATTTGGAAAAAGTGCAGAGTGTCCTTTGGACGACTACAGGCCCTTATGATATAGGGTTGTTAAAGGGGATAGGGAAAATCAAGATAAAGCTGAAGCCAGGAGCAATCTTACCTCCGGCAAGTACCCCATGTCTCGAGAGGCTGATGAGGGTATATTTAAGACCATTTCAGCACTGATGAAACAGGGCATTCTGGTACTGTCAGAGTGATTGTGTAATACTGCCGTGTATCCTATCAAATAATCGAAAGTAGGGTCGTGGAGATTTATACAAGATATAAGACCAATTAACCAGATTATAGATGCAGAGTTTCCTTTAGTTCCTAATCCAGCGACAATACTCTGTAGTATCCCAGTGGAAGCTCAATATTTCACGCTGATCGATTTAAAGAATGCATTTTTCTCGATCCTGTTGCACAAGGACTCACAAGATTTGATTTCCTTTACATTTCGCCAAACTCAACTGAAACATACTTGTTTGCCCCAGGGGTACTGTGAGTCTCCATCGATCTTTAATAGAGTCCTATAGATGGACTTGGGCAATATTGATCTTAAGAGTGCAGTGATACAGTACGTAGATGACATTTTACTTTGTAGCTGTCACACTCACCTGTGTCTCTGCAGGAGCGATGGACGAGCTTCCCTTGACCCCGAGTCTTCACTTCCCCTGTTTCACCCGGATGAATACCTTTATCTTTAGTAGGGTGTGCACTCCATCCTGCATTCGCAGGGGCGCGATTCACTCATGTGATTGGTGCCAATGTCTGTAGGCTGAGTTCAGATACCAAACGCTGTTTTATGCCTTCACAGCGAGGCCGAGAGTTCAAGACGCCAGCTTCTTCACTGGCTAGAAAGTCCTTCCCACAAGTGAACATTGTGCGGAGAATGTTGAGTGTCCAAAATTGTCCGTATGGTCTTTGTTTGCCAGTATTTTTGTGAGTGAGTAGCCCTGCGTGTAGAAGCTAGCTGCTGATAGGTTTGCGCAGGGCCTTCAATTCGAGCACGCCTGGTAATGTCTCTCCCTTTCCCTTGCAGGAGAAATTATGTGGTATTAGCGCCTCGAGTCTGGGTTCAGCGCTACTGGAGAATTGGTGATTAGGTAAGTTTGCACGGAGGCTTTTGGTAAGTATGCACCGCATAGAGAGAGAGAGCGCAGTGAAATAAGTTTCCACGTTATTGGAGTGAGCGCAATGAATAATGTCTCTTCTTTCTTACAGGGGTTTGTTCGCTCGTGCAACTAAACTGGATTCCAGCGTCGCGGGAAGATTCGGTGAGTATGCGCAGCATTACTGATGTGCGCGTGTTAACGCTGTTCTTCTTTGTTCTTACAGGTGCCGGTGTAGAAGTCCCCTCTTGACTGGAGATAGCTGCAGCGTGGAGTAAGAACCAGGTAAGCTGAAGCTGAATGATCCAGAGCGGGTAAGCAGAAGTAGGATGATCCAGAGCAGGTAAGCAGAAACAGGATGATCCGGAGCAGGTAAGCAGAAGCAGGATGATCGGGAGAAGGTAAGCAGAAACAGGATGATCCGGAGCAGGTAAGCAGATGCTGGCTGATCCGGAGCATGGCAAGTGTGTTGCTGATACAGCTCACAGTAAGCAACACGAAGCACTGGAAGAATCTTGGGTGTGGCTTATATAGCGAGCCACACCAAAACACTAGACAGCTCATGAGTTATCATGCACTTCCTGTTTGGCAACAGGAAGTGGTAACCAGTAAGTTACTACAAACACTAGGAAGGAATCAAAGGAGGGATTTGTTATGGGTTCTTTGTGTGCCTATGCCAGGCCTGCCAAGCATCCACCCAGCTTTCCCCAACTACCTGCCTGATACCCATGACAGTAGCATGACAGATGAGTGCAGACAAGACTTGGTTCAGTTGATGACTATCCTAGCAGACAAGGGATGCAAGGTAGACAAGGAGAAACTGCAGTATTGTCAAGAAGAGGTGCTATACATCGGGCAGTTGATTTCACATGAGGGAAAAAAGGTGACAACTGAAAGGGCTGAGGCAATTATGAAAACTGCAAACCCAAATACAGTAAAACAAATGCAACCGTTTTTGGGGCTATCCAACTATGTTAAAGTCTGGGTGTTTAATAACAGTTCATATACAAGACCTCTCCTGCATTCTTTAAAGAAAGCACAAGTGGACAAGATAAAAAAAATAGAGTGAACTGAAGAAATGGAGGAAGGGTTTGAAGAGTTGAAAAAAGCAATTTGAACAGCTCCAATTTTAGGAATCCCTAATTATGTTGAGTTTTATTTATTCTCGCACACAAATGGGACAGTCATGACAGCAGTGCTTACACAGAGAGCTACGTTGGGGTACAAGCCTCTAGCATACTATAGTGGGATTTTGGACCCAGTTATGAAAGGACACTTTCCTTGCGAACAGTCATTGGCAGCTGCTGCGTTCGCAATCGAGAAGTCTACAAGTATTGTGATGGGCTGCTCTATGACTCCTTTTGTGGAACATGCTCTTTTTGCAATTTTAGAGAAACCCAAAGGCACATTGACATCCCAAAGAACTTCTGCTTATGAAGTAATGATTTCAAACCCAGCGATCAAAATTGTCAGATGTAAAATAGTGAATCCTGCCACGTTTGTAGCTGAGCCAATAGCAGAAGGTGATCAAGTGCATGATTGTACTAATTATGTTGAATTATATGATGAAATAACCTGCATGAAGGAAAATGCTTTGTCTGGAGGGGAAATTCTCTTTATTGATGGTTCTTCATAAATTGATCAAACTAGTGGGGAAAGGCATTCTGGCGCAGTTGTAGTGAGGCATAGAGTGAATTGTGAGTTTGAATGCTGTAGCAAGTGCAAGGCTACTGTCTCACTTGTCAGCTCAAGCAGCAGAATTAGTAGTGCTTGTTGTCGCGTTTGAGAAACATGAAGGGCAGGAAGTGACGGTATACAGTGATTCCGCCTTTGTGAAGTCAACTGTATATGCAGGGTTAGCGTGTTGGAAAGGGGGGGGCTACAAAAGAACACAGGGAGGTTGAGGAAGGGAATGGAGTCACAAGCAAACCCTCACATTAAGGGCAGAACCCTTGTTACAACAACAAAAAGGCTTGTGACTCAGGAAATTCCCGCATTCTTGGAGTGACGGGAAGCACTATCTCACGTCTTCAACTCATATCAAATTCATCGAAGACGAAGGACAACATTGTTGATAGATCTAAAAAAATTGCATATTTTAATTAATAACAGACACAAGTGCATTGCACAAATTAGATGCATAAACAATATAAATAACCTCTAATGGAGCTAATCCAGAGAGAGCTAATAAAGAGATGGAAGAAAACATCATTGTACAAAACTAATGCAACATAATTCCACATGTAAGTCCCAATATTGGGGGCCTAGATGGTTAAGTGGCTTATACAATGTGATAATACATAATCATATTTCAATTGCTTACTCACCCACTCATCGTCATTCGTACCACACACACATACTCATGAATTGTTATTCATTAATTCACACATGATAAATTTAGACAATAATAAAAACAAGCCCAACATGTTTCTTTCCTCAGGGGGTTATTCCATGGAAATTCATCAGGGGCGGAATTAAAGTTGGAATCATTGCATAGTAGTAGTGACTAGAAACTCTTGCATTCAATGGTTCTCCTCAAAGCCCAGGTGCTTTGGTTGATTTCATAAACATTCCAATCTTTACTTTCAAGGAACTCTAGGTAGAAGACTTCAAAGAATAGCTTCCCCTTGCTGGCTATCCAGAGCATGAGGTAGCTTCTTACTTATAAGGCCTGATTATTCATCACTAAATCGATATACAGGCTGCACCTGTCTGATGGTTGATCGCAGACTCTCAGAGTAAGACACTAATTGGTCTCGGGCCGTGCTGCATAAGGTCGGCTCGCACGTGCCGGATGTCAGGCGACTATCGCGTCCCAATTCCGGAAAGTGCTGGTAAATGTGCACTTATGTGAAATCCGATCTCCTGGCCCATGTAGTAAAAGACAGAGTGTAACGTATCAATTGCGTGCGTTGCTCTAGTCTACTTCACGCAATGCCAATCCTGCTCTCACCCAGTCAAAGCAACTAGCTTCACAGAATCTCTGTTGTGAGTATGCAGCCGAATTGCAGCACCGAGCTGCTAAACTGGAGGTGCCGTATCTTTCGAGGTCTGCCTTCCGGGTCCAAAGGAGGGGCTACCTCTTTGCGGTTGGCACTCCAGTGCAACATGCATCCTTATTGGACAGGCTTATTAAGGCATTACAACTCCCAGTGGCCATAGTGGTTGTTAAGTACACCGCTCACACTAAATGAACAGATTTGATCTCTTGTGGGAACAAGCCGCAGACATAGAAGCCAAAAGGGTTGCATATTCCCCTGATATTTCAAGCTTTGATACTCCAAATGTCAAGGAAAAAGTAGTCACATTTATGATAATAAAAGAAGGGTCTAATAAGTGACCAATAACCCAATTAATGGAGATTCAAGGAAGTCCACTGCAGCAAGAGCAGGAATTATGGAAACGGAGGGGGTGTTCTTTATCCAGCACAGAAGCATTATGGCGACAAGACAGCACTGGAAAGCCGGTGATGCCAGTAGCATTACTAAAGGTAGCGCTTGAACAGCTGCATTACCCCATGCATGTAACTAGGGAGAGTCTTGCTGCAACGATTGCCGAAGACTGGTTCATTCCAAATTTGTTAGAACATGTTGCATTCATTATAGTGAATTGTATTGTGTGTCAAATGCTTACTGTTGGGCATATACTAAGAACAATTAGAGGAGTAATACCTAGACCGAATGGTCCTTTTCAGCATTTACATATTGATAATGTTGATATGCTGCAAGTATGTGAACTGGGTTAGTTCCCAGCTCTTTAATACGAGTAGCAATACCTTACAGATGGGTGGGGATGCAGATTTTATTCATACATCAATAATCGAAATTGCCTTAGCACCAGCTTCCCACCAATTAATGTATCAATCCATCATCCCCTCAATGATCCAGTGTCAATTAGGGCTTTGAAGCTCGTCCTTGAGAGTGTTCTTAACACTGAGAAATTCAGGGAGTGAAAGTACAGTCTGCCCTCGTGCGTAGGTGTGACCACCTCGTTCATCCGATTTCATCCTTCCATGTGACTAGAGACCATGGAATCGAGCCTTTTGTGCATTTAAAATACTAATTCTTAATAGACCTCTGACGTCTTTTGTTTTTGTCCATGCCTTCTGAACAGGAGTTCTGTTCTTTCACACAATTAGTATCTAAAGTCAGTTTGCTCCAGTTTGATAAGACCATGGCTTCTTGGCTCATTCAACTCTGCCTTCTGAGATTCATTTTGTAATTCAATTGTTTTTAACTGTGACACAATAGAAATTAGGCCTTCTCGTTACTGTTCAGCACTGCCATAATGCGTAGTGGAAACATCCATCCTTTACTAATCATCTGCATATATGTATATATTGGCGCTTGCCGCAATCTGTTCACTATAAAGCATAAGACTGGCTTCATGATTACTTTGCAGCTTGCGATTCTTGCATCTGTACACATGAGAACCGACTTGATATCTTCATCATTTCTGTGGCATAAGCTTCTTCACTTTGTTCCCAAGATGTCACTTCTCCTCAATACTTTCTTGATGCCTTATAGAATGTCTGCATTATCTGGTCTCTGCATCTCTTCTGTGCACGTCAGCTCAACTCTGTATGATGTCATCATTCATCTCTGTCGTTTATCGGCTCTGCTTCTTCAGGAATCTCATTTAAAGAACTGTCATACTTTCTTGTGGGCAGGTATGGTTTCCTCAATGGGAACTTTGTCTCCCAGATTCTCTTAGGTATTGGGATTGGGATTTTTACTGGTCCAGCACAGAGTCCATACTCTAGTCTCTGTCGGTTCAACTGCTCCATGTAAGTCTCATACTCTTGTTTCCACTCCATGGGCAACATAGGCGATATAAGTGAAGTGATTGAGGTGGGGACACTTGGCTCCTCCTCTATACTCCCCCCTCTGGGCGATTCATCGACCACTCTATCATCATTCTTTACCTCCAGGCGTCCTCATCTGAAAAAGAGCTTCTTTGGGACCCATATCTTTATGACTCCCTTCAGTCAACCTGCTGTTTTGACGTGCTCACCTTTGGTCCAGGTCATGTGTTGACATTGTTCATTTGGGCTGCAGTAGACCCATCTTCCCATATATTTCTTATGATTCTTCGGATACAGGAACTTCGTTCCCTCAGGTGCATGGCTACTGTCCTTCACATAGTCTCTGATTTCTTCATCTGTCAGTTCTTTGGCCTTCCATCCCTGCTCAACATCGATCATGGTCTTCATTCCTATTGCTTTCTTTGCTGTCCTCCTACATTGCAAGATTGTCAGCTTAATCACACAGAATCCAAGTAATATCATCACTATCAGGGCTCCAAGGAGTTTGAAGATGTCTGCCATCCCCAGTGGAAACCAAGAAAAGATTGATCCAAACCAGCTGCCATCAGCAATGTCTTAGTCAGCATGTCTATGGCCTCTGTCAAGGTTCAATTCTTGTCATCATGAGAAGGTATGAATGTGCAACATGATTCTCCAATTTTTGCACAAACACCTCCATCCATAGCTGTGATCATATGCAGGACATATCTATTCTGGTGAGTCATTAGTCTTATGGCTCTCATTTCTTCTCTGATTGCATTGAATCCTTTTATAGTTGTGTTAATCGTCTGTAGCAATTCCCATTTGGTGTTCTGTAACCATTTGATGTTTGCTTCATCCTGTATTCTTGGCATAAAAATTAACTTAAACACTGATGAAGTCTAGCTGAACAGTCTATGCTCATACGAAATGGCATCAAAGGCTTTTATTGATTTTGCTGAGAAGTAGTTCTCTCTCTTCATTCTTCTTAGCAGCTCCACAGATCTCTTCTTCCTCAGGTGAGCATCTGCTTTCGGGAAGCTATCAATATTCATATCACTCTTTGGAATCCCCAATGCTGGAACATGGACATTCACCAATAAACATATTCCTCCCCAATCTGCAGGCAGCCTTATATTGGCTCTGCCTCCACACGCCCAATAGTGATCCATTATCACTGTTGTCCCAATGTTCATTCTTGTTGCATCAAAAATGTGTTCACACTTCTGATTTTCTCCCATTCTCTTGTATCATTATTTCTTTTTTTTTAAAAAAACCTCTTTTTATTGGTATGTCAACAAATACATTCCATCACAGTATAGTATAGGGGTGTTGTCATGACCATGACCCCGGGCCTTGGGACTCAGGGTCGCTGGGCCTCACCACAATTTCCCTACAGGGCTTCAAGGGCCCAATTATGCCCCTCTTGGCCCTCCTGGAGTCAGTCATGGCACCTTTGGCACCAGGATCATAAAGCAGATGCAGCTCCCATTGGGGAATAGATCAACATGGCTGCCCCCATTGGGTTCAGTTCGGAACTGAACCATGAGGTCTAGCATCTAGGGCCTGGTCCGCCCTGAAGGCACCTGGGATACCTGTAGGCTATTTAAGCCACGCCCAAACTGCAGCACGCGATTTGTGTTGCTCTGCACTCGCAGCGTGATGTTCACCGTGACCTGTCTGCAGCAGTCCAGGCCTGCACCTGCAAAGAAAAAGAAAGAACTCCATCATTCATCCTTACCTGTTCCGCAATCCAGCTCCTCGAGTGTTCCAGTCTGTTCTCGGGAGTCCATCTTCACCCGAAAGCAACATCCTGGGAAAAAGAGAGAAGAAGACAACATTAGCTAGAGTTCGCTTCATTTTCCAGCATCTTGCAGAATCCCCCTCTAACCAAAGCAGAAAGGGACAAGAGGAGGGAACAGCAGTTATGCTAGTACTGCGCAAAGGCAGGCCATTTCCTCAAAAATTGCCCAGTAAAACCACCAAGAAGAACCGTAGGAGCCACAGATAAAGAGAAAACAAGTGAGGAGTCGGAAAACTACCAAGCCTGGCAATTTTAGGGGTCCATTTGTCAAGCGAAGAAACCCAATTACAGACCTCCCATTTTGCTTTACCTGTGATCCTGATCCACCACCAACAGCCATCAAAGATGCATTCGTTGGAAGCTTACATTGATAGCGGAGCCATGGGGAATTACATGGACCAGGATCTTGCAGCAAAGATAGGGCTACCACTCTGCCCTAAGCCCACCACAGAAATTGTAACCACTGTAGATGGCACCGAAATTGCCTCCGGCCCCCATGTCCGAATGTACAACTGTTCTTACTCTCCTATGTCATGATGGCCATATGGAATCAATCGCTTTCGACCTCATCAAAGCACCTCAATTTCGATTAATCCTAGGGATGCCGTGGCTGGTTGCACATAATCCTCGGATCGATTGGCGTGCCAGAGAATTGTTTTTTTCCCAGGATTGTACATGCACCTGCTATCTTAAAGGGAGAAAGGCTAAGAACACTGGCTCATCTGTCCAGGAAGAGGCAACAAGCGCCTTAGGAGTGGTTGGTATCCTGCCAATCCAATATCAGGACTTTCAAGACGTGTTTCAAAAGGAGCAAGCTAATACCTTACCACCCCACAGACCCTACGACTCCCAGATTGATCTGATACCTGGTGCACAAATTCCTTGTGGCCGCATTTACGCACTCACCGAACCCGAGAACCAACATTTGAAGTTATACCTGGAGCAATATCTGGCCAACGGTTTCATCTGCCCCTCAAAGTCACAGGCAGCCTCTCCCTTATTCTACGTGCTGAAGAAGGAAGGTGAATTGAGGACCTGCATAGATTACCGTGCATTGAACCAAATCACAGTCAAGAATCGTTACCCCTTGCCCCTGATCCTGGAATTGCTAGACCAAGTCAAAGATGCCCAAATTTATACGAAATTGGACCTTAGAGGGGCCTACCATCTTGTGCGCAATAAAAAAGGGGACGAATGGAAGACAGCGTTTCATACCAAATATGGCTTATATGAATCCCAAGCAATGCCATTCGCCCTTTGTAATGCCCCCACCGCATTTCAATATTTCATGAACAATGTCTTGAGCGAACTGATTGACGTCTGTGCGTTAGTCTATATAGACGGTATCCTGGTATATTCAGCCTCAGAGCAGGTCCATGTTAAGCATGTACCCTCCGTCCTTACCAAGCTACGTCAACATCATCTCTATGCCAAACTTGAGAAATTCTCATTCCACGTTACAGAGGTGGAGTCCCTGGGGTTTATCCTTACTCCAAAAGGAATCCGAACGGACACGCACAAGGTCGATGCCATCCTCAATTGGCCAGCCCCAAGTTCATTCAAAGGAGTCCAGAGCATGTTAGGTTTTGCAAAATGTTACTGCCGATTAATCTCAGGCTTCTCACAAATAGTACACCCGATCACTTCATTGTTAAGGAAGTGCAACAAGACATTCCAGTGGACAGAAGAGGCTGAAAAGGCCTTTCAAGAACTTAGTGAAATTCACTACCACTCCAATCCTAAGACATCCTCACCCATATCTTCCGTATGTAGTGGAAACGGACGCTTCCAGCATGGCTATGGGTGCAGTGCTATTGCAAAGGGATCCACACACCGGCCAACTACATCCCGTGGCCTTCTGGTCGCGCAAATTCTCACCTCCTGAGCTCAACTACACCATCACTGACAAAGAGCTCCAGGCCATAAAAACCGCCTTCAAGGCCTGGCGACATTACCTGCTGGGAGCCAGACACACTATCACCATGATAACCGACCCCCACAATCTACAATACCTGAAGAGTGCGAAGGCTCAATCTTCTCGACAGCTACGCTGGGCTCTTTTTTTTGCGGAGTACGACTATGTGATCATGTTCTGGCCTGGAGTCAGAAATGGCAAAGCCGATGCCCTTTCACGCATTGGCACCAATGAACTAGTGTAGACTACCCCTGATCCTGTGGCCATCATCCCAAGCGACAGACTCTTAGGCATTACAACCACCATGACTCAAGACGAGTTGCTGCAAGAAATCTGAGGAGTAATAACTCAGGAACAACTACGTGAGTGGCTTACGAAAGGAGAACACTATATGGTTAAGGATTGGCTACCGTACTACAGGGATCGGTTATTCGTGCTCAAGAAAGAACTCCAAGAACAGGTTATCTAGGAGTATCATGACTCTCTCATGGAAGGTCACCCAGGAATTGCTAAAATCCTGGCTAAGGTGAAACGGAGTTAGTGGTGGCCAACATGGCGCAGAGACGTTATTCAGTTCATCACCTCTTGTGGAGTTTGTGCTCAAAACAAATCATCAAAGCAAAGACCAGCAGGGCTCCTTCAACCATTGGACATCCCGCCGGCTCCATTGCACACCTTGTCTCTTGACTTCATCACCGACCTACCCTCTTGTCAAGGTTTATAACACTATCCTAGTGATCGTTGACCTGTTCTCCAAGATGGCCCACTTCTTGACGTTCAAAGGACTACCAAACGCATCCAGCCTGGCTAAGACATTCCTTGAACACGTGGTACGGCTCATGGACCAAGTGGAAGGAAATTGAAAAGACTTATTGTGAATAGCCGAGTATGCCTATAACAACTCACTACACAGCAGTACCGGGCGGACACCATTCTTTACTGTGTATGGCAGACATCCACGCACGTCAGAACTGGATGTTCCCACGTCTCTGGAAATGCCAGCCATCCAGACCCTACACGCTACCATTTTGCAGGCTTTCGCAAGGGCCATTGAACATTCCCGTCAAGCCAAAGTTTGCCAGAAAAAATATGCAGACCGGCTTCGTGAAAAGGTCCCCCAACTACCAAGTAGGTGACAGAGTGTGGCTAGTATCCAAGCATGTGCCTCTAAAAGGAGCCCGGACATTCCGCCCACGATTCCTAGGGCCGTTTACTATTGAGTCCATCATAAACCCAGCAGCAGTAAAACTGACTTTATCAACCAACATGCGGATCCACCCAGTGTTTCATGTATCCCTCTTGAAACCAGTTCAGCCAGGAACTCGAGTAACCACTCCACCCGGACCGGTGATGATCCACGAGAACCAGAATTTGAGGACAAGGGCATCCTGGAATCAAAGTATGTTCAAACAAGACTTTACTATCTGGTGGACTAGAAAGGGTATGGTCCACAGGACAGAACATGGGAACCCAGAGATTACATTCATGCACCACGCCTAATACGATGTTTCCATCAAGAGCACCCCACCAAGCCGGGACCGGACAGAGCAACCACCTTGAGAGGGGCCTTGGGGGGGAGTGCTGTCATGACCATGACCCCGGGCCTTGGGACTTGGGGTCTCTGGCCCTCACCACAATGTCCCTACAGGGCTCCAAGGGCCCAATTATGCCCCTCTCGGCCCTCCTGGAGTCAGTCCTGGTGCCTTTGGCGCCAGGCTCATATAGCAGATGGAGCTCCCATTGGGGAATGGATCAACATGGCTGCCCCCATTGGGTTCAGTTCGGAACTGAACCATGAACCATGCGGTCTACCATCTTGGGCGTGGTCCGCCCTGAAGGCACCTGGGATACCTGTAGCTATTTAAGTCACTCCCGAACTGCAGCACGTGCTTCGCATTGCTCTGCACTCGCAGCGTGACGTTCACTGTGACCTGTCCGCAGCATTCCAGGCCTACACCTGCAAAGAAGAAGAAGAACTCCATTATTCATCCTTACCTGTTCGGCAATCCAGCTCCTCGAATGATCCAGTCTCTTTTCTGGAGTCCATCTTGGCCCGAAAGCAACATCCTGGGAAAAAGAGAGAAGAAGACAACATTAGCTAGAGTTCGCTTCATTTTCCAGCATCTTGCGGTACCGCGCTTACCTTGCGAAGCGCTGTTGGTACTCGACGGCGGTCCGGACGCCTTCCACTATGCGTTCCACGTTCTTCCGACCACACTTCATCCAGGACATCACGGCGACCTGCAAGAAAAGAACAATACAGGTTAGCCCGATTACAAAAACACACATAGCGCAGCGCTTTGCGCATCCACTTACCAGCTCGAGCACTGCCCTCTCCATCAGCTCGACATCATCACCATCCTTTCTGCATCTACGAGAGAAAGAGAAGATTAAACAGGGCACCTACAATTACAGACACACTTAAGAACTATAGACTTACTTCAAGAGAGGAGTCGCAGCAGGTCTGGACTCCAGGGCCCGTGCCAATGAAGCAACTAGGCAGCAAGGTGCCCAACCACAATGCACCCCTGCACAGAACAGCAGGACGGAGAGAGCATCTTACCTAAGCACAAGGTGAGGAAGACTCTGAGGGGTCGCTGGGGACATCTGGGAGGTGGGCCCCGAGAAAAGGAGATTGTAGGCTAAAACTGAACTCCTGTCTTCCAGAATAGACCCTTGGCAGAATGGGTACCCGAGGAAGACTAATCCAAGTCAGAAACTATCCAGCCAGGTCGGGTGGCATCCCTGTGGATACAAGGTGAGCGTTACAGGTGTTTAGCAAGACCATAAAAGACCAGTTTACTAACATTTTGTTAATTACATAACACTAAGTAAACATTGCAATTTGTATCATTATTTCTGAAGCACAACTTCGCACTTTCCAGTGGAACTATCTGCAAGGGTCCTCCTCTGTCTTCGACCCACGTTAATAGCTTAGCAATACTCTTCCAAAGTGGTTTGCACAGCGCTTATACATTCCACAGAGTTGATTCAGGACGATCATACACCATCCATGTTCTGCAGAGAACTACTCCTTCTTCCCAGCCATCTGGTGATAACACTGATCCCCAGATCTGCATCTGGCCTCTATAATTCCAGTGTCAAATGCTTTCGTCAGTGTTATTTGGACTGTCAAGTTTTTTGTTTACTCTCCATCTGAACCCAGCTCCTTTTTCTCCAGGCCTTTCGTAACTGATCACATGATACTTAGTGTGTTCTCTGTCTCTCGTCTTTGAGTCTTGCACATAATCACCTTCATCTGGATCTGTTCATTCAGTTGCCCATTTCATATAGGCATCTCGGCCCATGAACTGGCCTCTGGGCCGGCAAAGTGCTATGTGCGAAAGACAATGTGCTGTCTGGACATCTATTTCAATGACTATGAAAATCTTAGACTTCCCCATGCTGTACGACAGGAGTGCACAAACAAAGCATCCTTCCTTTGAGGTCCTTCTTCCCACTTCCTTCATATGCTGTTGCCAGATGTTATTCCCCAGGTGTGCTCTGCTGTCCAGGTAATCATTCAGCTCGAAATCATCTTCTGTAGTATTCCTCTTTGGTCTCATTCTTCTTTCGTGACCTTCTATGATCATGGTATGTAGCACATCAGCATAACTCTTCCTCACTGGACCAAACATAGGAACGTTTATCAATGGTGTGAGTGTATTCATCTGTACCATTTGAGTAGGAGAAAGTTCAGAAAGCTTCATTCTTTCAACATACCATTTAGGCATAATAATGTCTCGCAAAATCTCCCTGTGTGACCTCCTTCTAGGATTTGACCTAATATAATGTATCACAGGACCAGGTGTAGTTGTATGCATTGTTTGGGTGAGCTCACATTTTAACAATTCATTTCTTTGTTTCTCCTGAAAAGCCTGTTTCTGAAGTTCAAGAATCATTTCTAAAACCTTTTTTGCATGTGAACGGCTATCAGTATCATTTATCTCGGACTCAGACAATGTGTCATTTTTCTTTGGAACAGGAATGACTACATAGGGTCTCGGCTGCTTAGTAGTTGCCAAGGCCATATCTTCCTTCTGCTTGGGGAGATTCGCTGGAGTCTTAGGTCCGTGCACGTAAATATAATGACGTTCGTACCGTGAGTGAAAGCAATACAATTATGAACAGAATGCAAAAGTAGATGACACATAAGTAAGAAAACCGGCAGCATCTACTTTGTGAACAATGTGGATGCCTTTCTCAGTCAGGCATAAATATGTTGCTACTAGCTGCACCCATCTTTAATGCCTAAGGAAGAAAAACCTCAAATATTTTAATAATACAACATTCTGTACTGCTTCTTGAAACACTGTCGACTTGACTCAGCGCTTCATCCTGGCTGATCAAGGACAAGATCTTCAATGCTCTTTCTCCGTTAGTCTTTTCACCAGATGAAATGTAGACGTCTCTGAAGCATGAAGAAAATGATTTCACCAATGTTCTTTTTTGCTTCAATTATTTTTACACAAGTTCTATAACATAAACAAGTTCCCAGTCGATGCCTCGAATTTGCTTCAGGCCAGACGACATAATAAGTCTTCTTTCAGCTTAAACCAAGAGTCCTTCTTTGACCATTAGTCTTTTGATCTGTCCCCCGAAGGACTGTTTTTCACCACCGTCCTGTGGGTTTGCTCGGAGTATATTGACACTTGGATAATTATTCCCTACAAGATTTCCTCCAAATTTGCAGTGTTTCTAGGATCCCTTAAAATTGTAAGCACACCCGTGTGTCTGCCAACAAAATGTGGGTACTCCTCACTGAGACGAAAGAAGACCCCTTTGATAAGTCTGCATGTAGCATCAGTTGATATGGGCATTTGTGCTCTCTTCACTGTACTCAGGTAGTTGCAAAATCTGTTCAGTAATAACTATAAGCAATCGTCTTATGATTGGACCATTTTTAGGATCTTGCAAGAAATTAGAAATGCTATTAGTTCTCCCCACGAGTGAAGGAAAAACACACAACACGAAATCAAAATAAGCAAAGATAACCTGCAAAACATGGTCATTGGGTAACACCATAGGCAAATCCAGACAGGAACTCAGTATGGAAGGAATCAGGATACTGTACTCTTTCCAATTGTCAAAACCACGATCAGAATCTGGCATATTTTTCTCTTCTTATCAAGCCTTTAAGCATGCCCGAGTCCAAAATCTATCAAAAACCTGTGGCTTAAGAACAACACATTTTCGTTTACTCTGCAAAGGCCGCACAGAGCATTAGAATCCGCTTTTCTCACTGCTTTATGAATGGTTTGAAGAGTTTCCCGAACAAAGTCACAGTCAACTGAACTCTTTGAATTTCCACTTGTCAGCTTCTTAACCTTCTTCCTCGTGATAGACCTTGTCTGCTTATGCTGTGGTTCTTCCCCGAAGCCTGTACTTGCTTCTGATGGGTGCTAGGGCATTGGGGTTTCTCCAGTATGAACTTTGACGTTACTTTACGAACGTCTATGTACGTCTGCCTTAAACTCTCATTTTGCAGATGGCGTGACGTTTTCCATAATGAATGAACCTTTGAGGCAGCGTTCGTCCTATTGCTTCCTTATATGGTTTGCGGATTATGACCGCATCACCAGAGAGTAATTGGTTGGAAAAGATGTAATTTCATAGGTTTACTTGTTGCGACGTAGCTCACCTGAAATGACAAAAGGTACTTCAAGTCAAATAATCATGCAATTTCATTTTCTTTTCATCAATTTTAACAGTGGCTGAGCATCACTTCGAACTCTAAATGAAGGCTTTTTTAAGGATGTACTCATTCGCCTTCCTGTCACTATCTCATCAGGGTGATTTCCTAATGCATATGTTGCCAGTGGTAGGCAATGCAACCAACCTTGCTTCAAGGTAAACTTCAAATTGGCTATTTCTTCTTTGAACATATCATTGAGCTGTCCCCAGATCTAATCCCCTTGTGGATGCTAAGCCAAAGCAAACTTGTGCTTTTTACCAAGCAACAAGCTTATCCACTCAAATATCTGGTCTATAAAGGCAAGGACCATTGTCTGACCTCATGACCTCACATACTCCTTATCTAAGAAGCACTTCCCTCACTAAGAATATGACTGCACAGATGGAATCTGGGTGTGCACATGACCCTGCTCTAATCCATATTAAAAAGGACAAACTTCTACAATCCTATATCTATACACATTATATACTTGCATCACGTTCACTTAGTCGATATGCAAATGCTGAAAAAAGCCATTAGGTCTCAGAACAACTCCACAGTCTATGCCCAGCCATGAACTTCTGACTGACTATGCAATTTATTATGAAGAATGCAACATGCTCTATCAGAATTGGTACAAACCAATCTTCAGCAATAGCTGCAACAAAATTCTCCCTAGTTACATGTGCGGGACAGTGTATCTATTCCAGCGCCACCCTTAACAAGGCTACATGCATCACTGGTTTACCAGTGCTGTCTTGTCGCCACAATGCTTCAGAGGGGTTTAAAGAACACCCTCTTCACATCTACAAATTCTTTTCCTCTTAAGGTGCTTTCCCCCGAACCTCCACTAGCTGCATTTTTTGGCAAGCTATTTTAGCCCTTAAATACAGCTATTACAATAATCAATTCTTAATATACATCAAGCGTTTCCACATTCATCATCACTTTATGTGCAATTGACATGTACTTGGCATCAGCGTCAGCTATTTGATTTCCATGTGAGATAACTTTTGCTCCCGTTAGTGTGAGCTGCGCATTTAAAGACTGCTATGCCCACTGGGAGTAGTGCTTTAATGAGCCTGTCCAATAAGGCTGTGTACCACACTGGAGTGCCATCCGCTCGGAGGTAGCCCATCCTTTTCCAACGTGCTAGCCCTGCATGCACTGTCGACATCATATAGGTGGAGTTGCTATACATTGTTACATCCAGGTCTGTGCGATTCACGAGCGTGCGCATCAACGCCAATAATTCTGCAGCCTGTGCTGAATAATGAAATGATAATCGTGTACTTATAAGCACCCAAAATTCCCCCTTAGCCGTGTGCTTCAACACAGCCGCACCTGCATATCTCTGCCCATTATTTTAATCGATCCTCAAAGAACCGCCAATGGAAACAATCTCTCCTCCTGCTGAAACGTTTTCCTTTATTCTGGGGATTTCATCATAGAACTCTTTATAGTTTGCGCAGTCGTGTACACGCTCTCCTTTTACCATTGGCACAGCTACAAATTTGGCAGGATTCACTATTTTTCATTGAACTATTTTAATAGTTGGATTCGATATAACTACCTCATAGGCAACAGCCCTTTGGTTTCTCTAAAATAACAAATAATGCACGTTCAACAAATGATGTCATAGAATACTGTTGTGCTCAAGGTAAAAATTGCACATGTTGCACAAGCATAGGTATTTTTGATCTGAATAAAAATTCATCGGATATTCTAATCATCTTGCCTACGAGGCCTGACAGCCCTGTTAACAGAATGCGCACTTCATAATAAAAATTCTAGCTCTACAGGCATTGCTCTCTCCGCCACTCGTCCTTCAGATGCCATAATAAACTTGCTCATGTTTAAATAATGCATTCCTAGTACTGTACACAATATGCCTTTGTCAGCAGGCTAAATTGTCATATTCTATTTTGTCATTTACTCTCGACCCTATATATTGACAAGCATGTACTCTTGAATATAGCAATGGTGCTGACATGTCACACTCTTCTATAAAACTGGTAATCCTTCAGAGAACTCTGCTTGTAACTCTTGTAAAACCTTAAGGATTTATAGCTTCCATTGGGCATTGAAGCTTTCCCTCTTGTATACATGAGCGCGTTGCACTCGTGTCTACTAAAAGACAGAAAAAAAACCTTTCCTCTTATGCTGACGTCCACCCTCAGTTCCTTGTGAGGTTTCGGCATCATGAATAATATCGAACACATCAAGTCTCCTAGTGAGCTTTCCTATTGTGGGTGCAGCTTCATCCCGTTTCCCATGAACGGATTCCCTCCATCAATAATAACACCCTATCTCCTATCCTAGGAATCAGCGACTATCCTGTTTTCATGTTTCGTTGAAGCTGCATAAATAACTACTGATCCTACCTCTGAGGCGGTTTAACCGCTGCTTGCTGTATCTACAAGCCCTACTGCGCTTGTATGCTGCACCGTTTGATTCTAAACAAATCCATCTCTACTTTGTTGTGAATACGCAGGCGGGTTTGACATCCCCCCTCTTGACAACTGGTAATTTTGCACAGACCCTCGGCTTCTGCATATGCAAGCAAAATACCCTGTCATCCCATATGTCCAACCTATATGCAGTGGTCTTCTACCCTCTCCACATTGTGTATTATGATTATCTTTCTGCATATTCTAAAATCCACCTTGCCACTTCTCTGAAGCCTCTCTAGCTGGCCTGTCAACTCCCTTGGTTACCTTACCACCCTCTTTCACGAAAGCCTCTTCCCTGTGGAGTAAACCCATTATTACTCTGATCAACTTATCTTTTTTCCAATCTGCGGTCATGGTACATACTGCGATCTAGCTCCCTCTTTCTCTAGCAAGGGAAACTTGTGACGCAGTAAACTCATTCTTATTTTCCATCATTTATCCATCTCCTGTGATGACTATATTCCAACACCGCTTTCTACCTGGCAATGACCTCAATCTGCTCACATATGGTGGCAATTCCCCCCTCTCACCATAGAGATGCCTTTCAGATTGATCTGACTATGTCAATGATTGTAACGCCCTAAATATTGGTGCATTTAAAATTGCCCATTTTACTTCCTTTTCCATAGGAAAGCATTCCTCACGACCACATGCGTCATTTCTTTTCTTTATTCGCCCCTTTGTCCTTTAAGCATTCCTCTCTGTCTTTATTCTTTTTGTCCTGCTCATCTCGTCCTTCCCTTTGCCTTAAATCCTCAAATGCTTTTACCATCGGGTTTAAGCAAAATCTGACCACCCATTCATTGTTTTGTAGAAGTGCTAACTCGTCAGTTGTATCTCTCCCTTCCTTCCATCTCTTGATTTCTCTTCCTAAGCTAGAGATGTGCTTGCTCAATCGCTTCTATCCTTTTCGCGTCCCTCCTAGTCCCTCGGGACCTTAGGGATTACATCTCTCTTGGTTATTTTTCCTCTGGACCCTCGTCACTGCTTTATGCTCCATCATTGGGTAAAATCCATTGTCTTTCTTACTCTCGCCGTCTAGTTCAGGTAGGGGCGGGTGGAGATGAGGGCTCTTCACCCCCCTCTTTGCATACATTTAAGCATCCAATCGAAAGGAGCTTGCTAATTTTTCTCTTGTTGATACATTTTCCCAAAGCTCTAAACTCACAAGTCACTTGTCTAGCTTCCTCCGAGTATACGGAACATGCTAATATGTCATCATGTGCTACAAAACTACCTTCGTTAGTGACCCTTCTGGCAGCCACGGTATGAACATTTTGTCTATGGTTCCCTTAACCCATTCTGCACTGTACTGTTTAAGCTTGAGTGCATGTTTGGGCAACTGTTTACAGAGATGCACATGTGGAGTAATCGCCTCCATTTTTAACCTCGACACTCTTGGACTTTTAACACTTATTTACTTTTCATCACAGGTTTAAAACGTTACTTCAATGCTTAACACAACATGAGCATGCACCAAACGTTGCAGCTCCAATCCCTTTTGATCACAATTTTTACTTTAATCTTGCTAAAAAACAACCATCAAGTTTAATTTAAACAATCATTATTTTTCCACTTTTGCACTTCTCTTTTGTCACCAATTTTTTACTTGTGACGTTATTATTACAAACACATAAATACATAAAACAAACAGACGAACAAACACGCTTGACCAGTCACTTATATTTCTCTCTACAGCCCTTCTTTGGGGGTCTGTCTTACCATCTAAAAATGCTCCTCATGGAACGTAAATCTATCTCTTTGGGACCACTTTTAATCAGTCTTGTCTCCTATGTGTTCCGCTATGGGACTATAGATTAATATTTCTTCTAACACTCTTTAAACGTAGGTATAGGGCGTATCCTCTTATCTTGGCCTCTCTCACGATTTCCCTCTACTTGCTCGGCAACATTTGAGTCAAGCTCTATCAATATCTTTAATACTCTTATTCTTATGTCACATTTATCCTGCCTCCCTCCATTACTCTTCTTTTCCCTTAACACTTCCTTTTATTCACTACACATGCATCAATTTGTCATACTCAGTTTTTACTCACCATTCAAATTTTTCTTCCTCGGATTCTCGGGATCGTACGCCTCTTTTACCGCCTCTTCAAACAGTCATCGATTCAGCTGCTCATAGACTTGGGAGGGGAGTTTGGGAGAAAGCAAGGGACCCATCGCACCTACCACGCAGGGTTTTGGTAGTTATACGAACCACTATCTACAGGGAGCTTAACGCTCTGTCAGTCAAATGGCAAAGGTTGTGCGATATTGCCGGGACTCCAAAGTTTACTTATGCGATGGATATTTTACAAAACCATCCTCTCCGCTACCACTTGAAAGACGAGTAGCAATACCTTAGAGATGGTTGGGATGCAGATTTTATTCATACATAAATAATCGAAATGACTCAGGTAATTTGGCAAAAGGAAACTGTTTTATTCTCAATGATTTAAACAGGGAGAAAACGAACATCAGCGTACTCGCTCGATCCTCTCAGCATTGTAAGAAAAAACTAGGTTCTTGTACTCAGAATTAGTCATTAGTGACGTTAACCTACGTTACCACCAACGTCATCCTACGCGGCAAACTAAAAAAACCTATGCATAGTAATGATTGGTTCTCAGTGAGTATCCAAGTATGTGTTCTATACTAGCAGAGTCAGTGAATAAAAGTGATTGGTTTCTTAACATCAGGTGGGGTAACTAAGCCCTCCCCTCAAAATAGCCACTATGAACGTCACTAAATGTACGATGTACCATTGGCTACAAAACTAGAGGACCCTTAATTATGTGGTCCTCTACAATTGGTTACTTCTAACCTCCGTCAGTACTTTCCACCTACGTCTGGCAGCAGGCAGGCCAAGCATCCAGGTGCTGGTGAGCTTGCCTTAGCACCAGCTTCCCACCAATTAATGTATCAATCCATCATCACCTCAATGGTCCAGTGTCAATTAGGGCTCTGAAGCTCGCCTTGAGAGTGTTCTAAACTCTGAGAAATTCAGGGAGTGAAAGTACAGTCTGCCCTCGTGCGTAGGTGTGACCACCTCGTTCATCCGATTTCATCCTTCCATGTGACTAGAGACCATGGAATCGAGCCTTTTGTGCATTTAAAATACTAATTCTAAATAGACCTCTGAAATCTTTTGTTTTTGTCCATGCCTTCTTAACAGGAGTTCTGTTCTTTTACACGATTTGTATCCAAACTCAGTTTGCTCCAGTTTGATAAGACCTTGGCTTCTTGGCTCATCCAACTCTGCCTTCTGAGATTCATTTTGTAATTCAATTGTTTTTAACTCCAACACACTTGAAATGAGGCCTTCTCATTACTGTTCGGCAGTGCCATAATGCGTAGTGGAAACATCCATCCTTTACTAGTTCATCTGCATATATGTATATATTGGCACTTGCCGCAATCTGTTCACTAGAAGGCATAAGGCTGGCTTCATGATTACTTTGCTGCTTGCATTTCTTGCATCTGTACACGTGTAAAATGACTTGATATCTTCATTGTTTCTGTGTCATAAGCTTCTTCACCTTGATCCCAAGATGTCACTTATCCTCATAATTTCTTGATGCCTTATAGTATGTCTGCATTTTCTGGTCTCTGCATCTCTTCTATGCAGGTCAGCTCGACTCTGTATGATGTCATCATTCATCTCTGTCGTTTATTGGCTCTGCTTCTTCAGGAATGTCATTTAAATGACTGTCATACTTTCTCGTGTGCAGGTACTGTTTCCTCAATGGGAACTTTGTCTCCCAGATTCTCTTAGATATTGGGAATTTTACTGGTCCAGCAAAGAGCCCATACTCTATTCTCTGTCGGTTCAACTGCTCAGTGCAAGTCTCATAGTCTCGTTTCCACTCCTTAGGCAACATAAGCGATATAAGTGAAGTGGTTGTGGTGGGGGTACGTGGCTCCTCCTCTACATATGTAATGGATACAGGTATCTGATAGTGGTGGTGTGTCACTTCTTTAGATGCATTGAGGCAGGTCCATATAGACACCCTGATGCCACTTGTGCAGCAACGTTTTTAGTACTTGAAGTCTTTTCTTTCCAAGATGGGGAGTGTGTGAAGTGCTGAGATCCGACAATAGGCCGCATTTTTTTAATGAGATGTTTGAACAGATAGGGCTCTTATTAAAAGGGTTTATTTCTGCTCATCACCCGCAAGCAAACGGGAAATGTGAGACACTCAACAGCCTTCTTAAAGAGAGGATAGCCAAGATAAAACTGACTCTGAAGAAGAGATGGCTATATTGCCTACCATTAGCTTTATATGCCCTACAGAATCAGCCAGGTTCGGACATCGCCTCACCCCCCACAAACTAGTGACAGGATGGCAAATGAGAACGCCTCTTACACCTCCATCCAGGAGTAGAAGTGATGCCCAGAGTACAACAAAACTGTTAGGTAATGAATTTAATGAATATTTGACATATATGACCTCTAGCATCTCTCTCATTTCAGATCAACTCAAGCGTCAGGGGGGTCGTTCTCAGAACACACATGAAGACAATTCATTAACCAGATTATCTGAACTTTTATTGGCACCCACATTTTTGTTGGAGATCTTGTCTTAATTAAGAATTTTACCCGAAAGTGGCACAAGCCAATATTTCATGGCCCCTTTTGTGTTGAGAATAGAACCCCTTCAGCTGTAAAGGTCCAAGGCAGGCAGGCTTGGCTACACTAGAACGACGTGAAATCGTACAAAGGCGAGACTGCCCCTCGCACTGGTGCCAATCCAGAAGCAAGCCAAGAAGAAGAATATCAGTCTGTGCAGACTCGATCCATGACGAAGAAGGACGATGAGGAAACCAGATGCTAATGCAGATTTTGCATTTTGACTAAAACTCGATCAGACACTCCTTATAGATCTATAGCAGGAGTGCAAAATCTTGCTGAGAGTTTTAGGAATCTTGAAAAATGAACTTTAGAATTATATTGATTAATCAAGGTTATGCTAAACGACAGTTTCTAATTTGCAACTGGAAACGTACTCAGTATCCAGATTCATTTCTTGGTGCATACCTGGTCTAATCCGTAATCCCATGGTGTTGACCAATAGTGATGTGCATCAGCTTGTGCTTGCTGTTTTTGTGTTTATCCTTCAAGCTTATCCTGCTCTTGTCAGAAGAGACGTTGATATTAGCACTTTTTTACAGGATCCATAAAATGGCACTGTAATCAGAAGGCTTCTTATTGCTATAATAGAAGAGGTACTGCAGTTGCAAGAGTGAAAGAGTTTTATTATGACTGCAGTAGAAATGTGGCATGCAGGAGTTAGCACGATTCTAAAAAATGAACGCGTACAGCCAGCCCCAGGATGGCGTGACAGGTGGAGGTTGATGGTCTTATGCATAGTATATGCTTGTACAATTACTTTTTTTATCTTTCCGTTTCTTCTACTTCACACTCTCTATCATATTAGTTCAAACAAGGCAGATGTTCCTATGGTTCTCCCAATTGTAAAAACAACTTTTGATTCACTTCATGGCCAGTACACACACCTTGCGTATGGGAGATATAGGAGAGATGCAGAGGAAGAGAGTGAGTGAATAAACACATATCTAGACAATGCAGCACACTTGGGTAATTATATGTGGTACCAACACATGAGAAAGTTGGGAGAGAGGGCATCCAAGGAGAGTTTCTACGTTTGTTCTCTCATACCCTATGCCATGAATACAGTATGAACTTTCATTTCTTGAGAAGTTTCAGAACATGATGCCAGGTGTCTCATTCATCTTGCAGCATGCATGACCAGAGGACAATTTCAAGGAGTTTGGGCTACTTTGCGATGGAGATCGAAATGGTAATTTCCATTACAGGGTTATTATATAAAGACTACACAGATGGGAAAGGAGCCTGCATGGAAGAGCAAGATGCTTACGTGCCCGGTGACAGGACAAGAAGGGGTAGTCATCAAAGAGATGAAGAGAATGGACTGTCCAGATAAAACAGAAATAGCTGGATCGCCTGGATGTTGGGAGCAAACTCAAGTCTTTGTCTATGGGCAAGTGAAATCCCAGAAGGAATGGGAAGAGGTACTGATGCCCTGTGCAGCTCATTTATTAAAACCAGAGTATATGCAAGAAGTGCAGAGAGTAAACAATGGATGTTCAAAATCGTAGGTCAAACATGCTAAGCTGCTGACGTGGGTAGAAGACGAATCAGGTCCTATGGTTGTGATCCCATTGGCGAATGCGACATTATGCTTCCAAAGACATGGAAAGAATCATGTAGGAGCTAACAAAGGCTGCAAAACTACAGTTGATTTTACTAGAATGGGCGCAGGAACAGCTGTACTGATGGATCGATATTGGGCTTGTGGGCCCAGGGCCTTCATTTAAGCCGTCCAAGGATTGGGGAGGGACGTGTTCCTTGGTGCTTATCCGTGTTCCAGCATTAGTGATTCCTCATAGTGACCTGTACATTGGAGAATCCTAGAAGGTAGATGCTCATTTGAGAAGGAGAAGATCGCTTGAATTTCTCAATCGAACAAAAAGAGAGAATTACTTCTCAGCTAAATCAATAGATGCATATGAGGCCATTCCATATGAGCATAGGCTGTTCAGCAAGGCTGCTTCAATCTTCACGACTACCTTCATTCCTGGGATCCAGACAATGGCAAATGCTAAATGGTTAGATTACCAGATGGGAGCTTCTGCAGACAATCAGCACCACCATAAAAGTATTCAATGCTATCAAGGAAGAGTTGATGGCCATACGACTGATGACTCTGCAGAATAGATATGCCCTTGACATGATCGCTGCAATGCAAGGAGGAGTTTGCACCAAAATCATGTCACACATTCATACCTTCTCACAATGACGAGAATGGGACCTTGACAGAGGCCATAACATTGTTGACGAACTTGCACAACAAGATGGAGGATGAGACAAAAGACATTGCAGATGACAGTTGGGTTTCGTCTATATTCTTATGGATTCCACAGTGGATGGCGAACATTTTCAAGTTCCTTGGAGCAGTATTAGTGATGGTGAGGTTTGGATTCTGTGTGATAAGGATAATAATTACACAGTGCAAGGAGACTGCAAAGAAAGCAGCAGGGATGACGATAATGATCAATATCTAGTCAGGGCTTGGACCCAAAGGATTGACAGATGAAGATATCAGAAAGTATGTAGAGGCCAGCATCGTAGCACCTGAAGGAACAAAGTTCCTGTATCCGGAAAACCCAAGAGGTACGTGGGACGATGGGTCTATTGCAATCCGAATGGACAGTGTAGCTACATGACCTGGAGTGTGGACGAACATGTCAAATCAGCTGGTTCCCTGAAGGGAGTGGTGAAGATCTGGTCTCCAAAGAAGCACTTCTTCAAGAGAAGATACCAACACGTGGAGATTGGTGAAGATGTGGTAGATGGTTCGACCAGAGGAGGGAGTGAAGAGGAGCAGCCGAATGCCTCTGCAGGAAGTCCCGCACTCCTACGACCTGTATGTTGGAAGCCTGAAATTGTGCCATGCTTGACACCAGCAATTATGACAATTCTGATGCGAATCTTCGAGAAAAGATACCCACTGAGAAAACCATATCTGATGCATCTTTGAAGAGACGACAATCTAATGGACGAGCACCCCAAAGGAATATGAAAATAAGAGAAAGAAGAGCTGCTGACATCACAAGAAGTGAGCATGACGCACTATGAAGCCTGGCTGAAGAAAATGAATGGACATTATAGAAACCGATGATGAAATAAAGAATCAAGTAAATGCTTCATCAAGAAGATTGCATGTGTGAAGAGCCGTACAAAAATGCAAGCCGTTTAATAGTTGTACAGATGCAGCAACGCAAGTAGACTAAGTAACCTTAGAAGCTGGCTATACTTAGTGAATAGACTGCAGGCGGAGCCGTCATTGTATAGAAGCCGGACATCAGTGTCATGAATTAGTAAGCTCAGACCCAGTGAGAAAGAAGGATCAAGAGCTGTGTCGCAGCAAAGAATTAACTGAATTCACAGACTTGAAAGGTGAAGTTGCCTGGCCTGGTATCAAAGTTGAAGCAAGCCAAGGCCGATTATCTATTCTCAAGGCAGCAAACATGAGAAGCTCAATCGCTCCTTGTTAAGGTGCAAATAAAGAACACCATGCATGCCAAGTTTTATTCAATTAAGATGTTTAATTACTGCAAAATGGACCAGATCGTGGTCTCCTGTCACGTGAGTCAAGGATGGAAATAGAGTTGGCCATTAACTTTCAGAAACTATGATAGCATGTGCTCACACTTCCTTACATTCCCAGAGGCACAGAAGCTCAAAGACAATCTACTTGGCAGAAGGCATGGGTGATGAGAGATGTTGGACTATTTAGGTGGCAAGGCAAAGTCATGTCCACCTCCTAGCAACTAGGTAGGAGCTTATGTGCTGCTAAGTGAACCGAATGTTCCAGACCTGACACGGGCGTGCCAACCAATTGTAGAGGGCTGTATAACAAAGGGCCTTATAGTTTGAGAGCCAATGATATACTGTGTACTTAATAAGTGTTGAAGAAGACTTGCACTAGAGGAGGGCATAAGTGTTCCACCTGACAGTAGATGTCCTATCACAACCCAACCCTGTATAGAAAGTATACTTAGATGTTCCCTTTAAACAAATCACAACCCGTCATAGGTTTTTCTTATTTGCCACATAGTATGTCGTCACATATGACGAATTTGACATCATGATTTTTTATGAAATGCTTCGAGTGTGCTTGTGCGACGTCCGTTGATGTCCGTTGTAACTCCCTGTTTTAGACAATTGATAATAAAACAGAAGACAATTTGCCATCTTCCTGAGTTGGTTCCGTTATTTGGTGTAAGAGTTACTCTGCTTCCCATCCACTGCATGACACGCTACCCAAAGGGCCTTATGTTCAATAGCTTCACACGGAATCTGCCTTCAGCTAGCACCTTCTAAAACAAGGTGTATTCCATAGGAACCCATTGTAAATGCTGTTTGCAAATATTTACATTTTTACAAAGTAAATTAAACGCAAAGACTAAAGCTAATCACCGATTTATAGTATTTTCTTTATCAGTGCGTTTTTGTCAAAGTAGAAAATTGCACGCAGTGGGCCAAACCGCACACAAGTGCTAACATGTGCTGCATGCAATTAGCATTCTTTACAAAATTACTCTATGTGCCTGTGCTGTTGCAAGTTACAGATAACCTTTACAGGGTCATTTTATAAAAAAATTTAAATTTCATGCAGGGGACCACTAACGTTAGCACTTTACTCTTTAGTTTTCCTCTTTGTCTCGGTCTTATGACAAATAAATGCTGCTGGCAAATTACACTTTGGAGGTGGAATTTACTAATGAATTCCTATGAAATCTGCCTGGTCTTCAGCAGGCACTAATCCAAAGTGTATCCCATAAGAGTCCATTCGTTTGATGCATAAGAATCAATTTGTTTGAGGAGGATATCCAACTCAGCAACCTGAGCTGATGAAACCCCATAAATGTTTTGATATTGTTCTGTGGCAGATCAGAAGGAGGACGCAGACACTGAGGACATTTGTAACATGTTTTTATGAAAGAATAAAAGAATGCCTATATTTCCCTGTCACTATAGGGATTCCCTACCAGGTTTACCAACTAAGGTGCTTGTCAGTTGTGGATAAAAATCCAAAGAAAACAGTCCGCCGTCTAAAGCTAACCTAACTGCCCTGTAACCTAGGAGCTCCCAGTTATATAAAAAAAAATGTAAACAAATATTTTGTCCTTTTATTTTATATATGTAGAGTCACGAAGTTATTTTATATATGTAGGGGTCATATTTTATACTGTAAAAAGTATTAAATATGCATTTTTCTAATATTTTTAAGCAACAATGTAAAAAGTATAAAAGATAAGCGGTCTGCAATGCTGACCCCTGCCATGTGATATGTGTGTGTGTCTGTTCGGAATTTTCAGCATACTTCCCAACATGCTACAAACCTGAGATTTGGCATGTAGGTAGGTTCCATGGCATAGACAAATGTAAAAAGTATGAAATGCAAATGTTACCTTTTTTTTTTTTTAAGCGGTCTGCAATGCTTACTGCTGCCATATTTCTCATCGTGCCGTAGTTCTGCAGTAGTTCTGTGCGTAAACTTCAGCAGTTCATTGTTCCTAAACTTTCAGCACTATCAGCATTCTAGCTGACATTATTGGCGCTCACTTCTGAAGTCACGCAGGTGACACAAAACTGTGCTTTTGTAGTAATACGGGTGACAGGAAACATTGCATGTCTCTTCAATAGTGTCCGCAATGACGTTGCCCGTCACGTTGTGGCAAATCTCTCATAATAATTACAGGAACTTAATTTCACACATGAGTTGATGAATGTCTGCCATCTCAATAGTACAAATTGTACATGCTTCAGCCGTACACGTACAGCACTTCAAGCTTACATGTACAGCACTTAGGTTGAGTTTGCTGCTGCCTCGGCTGTAGATCGGGACACCAATAATGTTGCTGCGCAATCTCAACGCTCCAACACAAAGTAGCTGGAATCAATTGCGTTGTTATTTGGGTAAATCAAACAACCATGCAACATCATCATCTATATTCGTTCATTGAATTAACTTCAAACTAGGACTGAAGTGGGAACTACAGTGCAAAGCACGGGTACACCTGCTAGTACCATATAAAATTGAAGCTGTGCAATGTCAAGGGTGAGCAGTCCACCCAGATTCTTTTTTCTTGGCATTTTGGTACTTCTAGTGAAATAGGCATAACATGCGGGTACACGAATTCAAAGGAATAACTTACGCCTGGCATGGTGTGGGTATTAGATCTCATCTTCCTGCCCATAATAAATAGCAGGTAGGTAATGGTAGGAGAGAGCTAATGAGTGACTGGTCTTTCGTTTTAGACAACAGCTCTTTGCATTAAATGATTTCCCCATAGTTTTGGACCTATAAAACAAAACTATAAGTCCCAGAATGCACAATGCATTTGATAAACGCCAGGGTTGTGTGAACATATTAGACTATGTCACAAGACCACTAAGCTATATTAAATAAATGTTCAACATTAGTTTCCTCTTCAGGTCGGTCAGGATGTTCATGCCAAGTCTGAAAAACTCTACAAGACCCATCCCTCAAACCCATATCACCCTACTAATCTGCTACTTGTAGCCCGTCATTCATAAAGGGAAAATTAAATTTAAATTTTGCATAATAGCACAAAACGTCAGGACTGGCAGATCATCTCAAATCTAAACTGTACAGCACAGAAACTCTCTTTCTGCATATTTTGGTGAAAAGAGTATACATGAAGGAATGACATTACATAATAGTGGAAGTAGATTGTCAATGCATGTAGCTGTATTTTTTGCCAAATGTTTGCAGACTACGATTATGTTACAGATGTGAGAAACCTGAGGGCGTCCTCGCATATAATCCCCTTGGGACCTCTTCTACAGACTCTTTTTTGTTTTAGGGCATGGAAGACACACCTAATCAGTGGTGGCTAGTGAATTTTTTAATTGGCGTGCAGTAAACATTTGTCACAAATACGCACAAGCAGACGAGCATGGTGACATAGCCCAAACCAACCAAGTGGCGTTTGGGGGTTTAACAGCCAACATAATGGGGGAGGTAAAGGAAATAGGCTTGGGATCTATGTCATTGTCAGATTATGCCCCCTGATAGTTCAGGTAAGGGATATGAGTCAGCGCATCGGGTTATGGGCATGGACATTTCAGGTGAATTACTGCACGATGAAGGTATGGAAGAGGAGATTAGAGGCAAAATAGAAGGGTATTTTTCTACTAACAGTAATCAATCGGTCTCGCCTGAAGGGACCTGGGATGCATCTACGGCAGTAATGCAGGGAGAACTTTGTCAGTACTCACTCAGTATCCCCAGTGAGGAGGCAATCGTGTCCCAGAAAGTCGGAACCCAGATGATACAACCAAATCTCTGCAAGCCAAGTATGTGTAGAACCTGAGCTAGTCCAACCCTGGGTCTCCCCACATGAGGGAGACCTTTTGTTTAGATCTGCCCTTCTGCTGATTTACAATCACCAGAACAAAAAGGGAAAACCAAATGAAAGAACGGGAGAACCACATTGCTGTAACCCAGGTTGCAAAGAAAATAGACAATGATTAGTCTCAAGGATACACAGAGGGTTTAGCTCTTCTTCTTGGTAGCGCTGATATGGGAGAATCAGGGCTCGACCGAAATGGTCATTATGCAATGAAATGGTAGTTTGAGCGGAATCAAACAACAGAGGTAAACAAAGAAGATACAGTGTACTTTGTAGAAGGCCAGGAAGACAATCCGTTAGTCAGGCTTAGGTTCGTTAACATGCAGACAGCAAAGGTACAAAGTCGGCAGGCAATACGGAGAGTCGGGGGACAGGCAGAGTGTCATAGCTTCAAAAAGACAAGTCAGGATACTCAGAAAAATTAAGTACTCAACGGTAATCAGAAGCAGCGTTCTGAGTGCCACAGAAGCTTTTATGCAATACCGGCGTAGCATGCCGGCAGGAGAGGTACATGCAGGTCACATGACATGCTGCGAACGCCGAACTGAAGTGGAACTCATCATAGTTAGATGCGTCCTTGGTGTGAATGTCTCCATGGCAATTTCCACCTCTGGTAAAATGGAGCAGCCACATAATGGGGCAACCGCCGTACTTGTCTCGCTTTCCTTCTTGCTAGCATTGAGTTCTCGGAGGCTTCACAACCCACCAGAACCGTGACAAACTTATTGCACTCTGAGCCCAGCAGGAGAAACAGAGGGCAAAGATGGAAGGGGACCTTTAGGCTCAAGTGCGAGATACCCAAACTGGCTATAGCTATGCATAGAACAAGGGCTTTGTCTAATAAACTGAAGGAATTAAATAGTCAGCTGAATATGCTATGGACTAGAAGAACAGAGAGATCCTTGCTGATAACTAAACAAAGATGCTATGTTCGTGCCAACAAAGCGGATACACTTTTGCCCTGACAACTGAAGGAATTAGAGGCTGCCAATTTGATACAGCGATTGTCGCAGCCAGATGGGTCGATAATAACCGAAGTGGAGGCAATAACTGAGAACTTTGCCCAATTTTATGAATCACTATATGCATCACCGGTACTCACGGGAGATACAATGCTTTATGGGGGATATGAATTTGCCAAAGATAATGGCGGAGGAGCGCGAGGATCTAGATAGGAATACCAGGGAGGAGGAAGTGGTGGCAGAAATAAGAGCGCTGCCAATAAATAAAGCACCAGCACCAGATGGGTTCCCGGCTGCATTTTATAAGAAATGGGCTAGGCAGCTGGTCCCAAAATTAGTGGAACTCTTCAATACGGTTGTAGCCTTTGGAGGGGTTACACCAACTATGTCAGAAGTGAAGGTGGTGGTGTTTGGAAAACCAGGGAAAGACCCGATGAAATGCGGGTCATATAGACCCATCGCCTCAATGAACATCAATGCGAAGCTGTACCGAATCATTCTGGCAGCGAGACTAGCGCTGCTTCTCCCGGAGTTTATACATACAGACCAATCAGGATTTATATTGGGTAGACAGACCTCAGATAACATTAGGAGGGTGACACAATTAATCAGAAAGTTAATCTTAAACCGATCGCCTCAGTCCTAGTGTCACTAAATACCGAAAAGTCTTTTGATCATGTTCAATGGCCCTTTTTATTCTCTGTGTTGGAACAGATGGGAATGGGGACCAAGTTTATATGGATGGTGCGGGCAAATTATCAGGCCCCTAAAATACGGCTGGCGATTAATAAACAGGTCTCTTGCAGTATAGAAATAGGTGGGGAACATGGCAGGGGTGTACATTATCGCCATTTCTATATGCAATACATTTGGAACCATTCCTGCAAAGAGTCAGGTCAAGGGTGACGATACAGGGCATCCCCTTTGGAGGAGAGGAGCATAAGAGCGTGGTCTTTGCAGACGACATGTTGATAACACTGACACATCCCAAACAATCAATCCCAGCATTGCTGCGTGAAATGGCTGGCCTCAAGGTTAACATAGAGAAATTCGAACTCCTAGAATTGGGTCTATCTGTACAACAGAAGGAGGCACTATCCTCCTATTCTCCATTTATTATGGCAGATAGCTATATTAAATATTTGGGGGTCAATATAACAAAGACGGTTTCACAGCTGTTTGATAGTAATTACCCACAACTATTACAAAAGGTGAAAGAAGATCTTGGGAAATGGACCCCACCCCAAATCTCATGGCTAGGAAGAGTGCCTACTATTAAGATGGTGACTCTCCAGAGATGACATCATAAGTTCCAGGCTTTTCCGATGAAGATTCTATGGCCTTATTTCAAGGCATTGAATAAATAGATTACGAAATTCCTTTTGGCAAAATAAAACCCCGAAAGTCGCATTACAAACATTAATGGCACCGAGAGATGGTGGGAGAGTGGGTCTTCCGAACTTTGTAAACTATTATGAGGCAGCACAGATACATGTACTCCGGGAATGATTTACAGGGGATGCCAAGAAACCTTGGGTAAAGATGGATAGGCCGGTTGCTGGGTGTCCATTGGATGGGGTACTATGGCTATACAGACAAGATAGGCCTCCAAATACTCAGGCCAGTCAGACGCTTGCAGTGGGATTTGATGTATGGGACCGGTCAGTAGATAAGGGAAGTCTATCTATGCCTCCATCCCAGGTTACTCCAATATTTGGAAATCTACCACTCCACCCAGGGATGATACAGGGAGCGTTCAGACAATGGCAGAAAGTGGGATCTTTAAAAATGCGGGACATTATGCAGGGAGGAGATAGTTGTACGTTTGAGGATTGTAAACAGCTTGTTGGCCTCTCAGAGAAGGACAGGCTGGAGTATTATCAATTGAGAAATTGGTTAGCTGTGTCAGGGGGGAGAGCAGCAGCGGGGAGAGAACTTACCATGTTTGAAAAATTAATCACCCTAGACACAGGTAGTAGCCAAATGGTGTACAAGTTGTATTCGATATTGATGGAAGGGGAGAGGGTAGGGGGCAGGTCTGGGGATATATGCATAAGTGGGAAAAGACTTTAGGGATGAATTTTCTGAGAAATCATTGGGAATCTATGGGCAAACATCCCCAAATTGACAAGGTCGATTCAGATCAGGGAAGCGTGGTATAGGATTATGTACCAACGGCACTATACCCCTGAGAGATTGCACAAACTGTTCCCGACAACTACGGGAAAATGCTGGAGAGGCTGTGGAATGACAGGGGATTGGAGACATATATGGTGGGATTGCCCAATTTTGAGGAAGATTTGGGAAGAAGTTACTTACCAGATAAAAATGATGGTTCCCCTGAAGGGATATTGACACCTAGGGAATGGATGTGTGGCTTGTTCAATCCAGAGAGTTGTCTACCCACTAAGACCCAAAACAAAGCTTTTATGTTAATGGTGATAGCAGCATTGTTGGTTATTGCAAGTGCCTAGAAGTAGAAAAGGCCACCAGGGGTAAGAGATTGGTTAATTAAATTTTGGGGGTGTATCGCAATGGAGTGGATGACATACAGCCTTGAGGGGGAACAGGTAAATTTCAACAAGAATGGCCGATGGTATTTGGACTATTTAAATGGTGACTGTACAACAATGGAGTCCACATAGCCTAAGGATATTGAATATTATGTAAGCAAGAATATTGTTGCCTATATGTACAATGGAAGTATGCAACTTTAACTCTGCCCGGGACGGTGGGGGCAAGAGGAGTTGGGGGTATGGGAGGGGGCGGGCTGGGGTAAAGATGTTTTATTTGAAAATGGCAATACAAATACTTTAAAAAAAAAGATTACATTCATAGTAAATGTTGATTAGATTTTTTGTCTGTTCCTCAGATGATTTGCCTCAGGATACAGACGATTGATAGGCTTTCCCCTTGTAGATGCGTTGGTGATTTGAAAACCAGATGTATTAAGCAGTTTACTAGTTTAGCCCTTGATTAACACCTTTGCAGAAAGCATTTTTTTTTCTCCAATATACAAGATGGAATAGGGGAAAATTAAGTCTCTCCTGCTTTCCGAATTGAAAACTGTGGAACTAAGAAGACAGGGCTCAAATCCCCACCTCATACATTATGCAATCCTGTGCAAATCACTTTTCATTACTGTGCCTTATTTTCCATAACTATCTGTAGAGAAAGCCTCATTCATATGGATGAATACTCTATAGTGTTACTTAATAAATAATGTTAAATTATGTTCAGCATACTGGTGAGGAGGTGGGATGACAAGTGAGGGTCTTATGGTGTGGCAGGTGGGTACACAGGGTGCAGGTATGGGTTTTGAGTTGTGAGCTGGGAAGGCAGGAAGCCAGGTATGGGTCTTTTGCCATGCCAGCTCATGTTTGACTCAGAGCAAACCCAGACCCCCGGGTACAGCAAAGACTCTGTTCTACCAATGAATTCTCTGGCTTTGCAACCTCTTTACATTGGTCTAAAACTAAAGATGGGATGGAAGGAGACGAAGCCTGCTGTCATATTGCAAACTGCACGAAATTGAAAACTGGGCTCAAATCTAACTGTTCCCGTTTCTCCAATTATATTATCCTGCTGGAATAATTTGACTGTGTTTGGTAAATCGGAGGATTTCCAGGGGTCTGGGTCTCTAAGAAACCACAAACATAACTGAAAAACATGTTGCATAAAAGGAAAGCAACGTCAATAATGTCTACTATATGTACTTGAGAATGTGTGGGAGGGGGAGAGGTTGGTATTGAGATTACTTGTTCTGGAAGTGTAAACTTGTCCCCTAGGCCAAAGGTTGCCAGCCCGCCTCTGCCTAGAGACCATTCAAATGGCAGTGGAGCGCAATACATCCTCAATAACATAGCATACACGAGCATTATGTTGATGTAATGACCGTTCCTCAAAAATATATGCGCTTCCATCCACAAGAGGGCAGCAGTGTGGCTGCCGTGAGCAAGGCTCTCTTCTCATGATTCCGGGCGCACTTACACACGTCACACGCACACGCTCTGAAGTTTACCCGATTTAATGAGCACTAGCTGGGGGCAGATTGTCTGTGATTTGTTCATGGGACACGACAGCTGCAGCAGGGGCTCCAGGTGGCGAGGTTGAAATCCCTGCGCTAATTCGCAATAAAACACAAATTAAACCATTTCCATCATCCGGAGCATCAGAAAAGCACAGCCATCTGCTCCTGGTAGAACAGACTGTGAACACGTCAGCAAAGCTTGCTCTCCTGCGCCATTCACAGCAGACAGCACTGGCCACCAAAGGCAACACCTTCCAACCACCCACAGCAAGCAGGGATCTAACACCATCTACCACACACTATCTACCACAATCAACGCCCTTACAGTCGGCATCCTTAAACCATCCTCAATAGACAACATTCTTACATCACCCACACAGCAAGATCGCATACACCATCCACAGCATTCAGCACTCCTGCTTAATCCCAACAGTCAGTCAGCACTCTTAAACCATCCATCACATCGAGGACTCTTACTTAATCCAGCACAGTGCGTACTCTCAGAGCCGTCCCGAAGTACGGGCAGTCTGTGCGGTGGCCCAGGGCCATACCTGCGTAGTCTCCGGGTTTACCCCAGAGAGTCTGGGTTTTTACGCTCTTCGGGTCTCTAGGGAAGAGCGTGGAGTCTCTGGAGTTTCCGGCAAACTAAAGAAATCCACCCACGCTTCGATGTGATGGACTACACACACACACACCGTTTGTTGCCAATCACATCGAGATGTGAGCGGAAACTAAGGATCTGCGACTGATCTGATGGCTGTCGCCCAGTTAGCAGCCTCTCCTGATGTGGAGAGTGACACCCGTGCACACGCAAAAAAAAAAGACTACTCTTTTTCTTTTGTTTGCGTGTCCGCATGTCTCTCAGCTGTTTTATTTTTTATTTATTTTTATTTTAAAGTGGTCAGTCGGGTGGGCAGCGTTTTGGGGATCGGGGCGGGATATCGGTGACGTCATTCCCCGGGTTTTGCTTTTGGAAATGTAGGTAGGTATGCCCAGCGCCCCGCTATCAGAGTGTACCCCTGCTGGCACCAGTGCATGCCTCAACTATACCAAGAATATTGTTTTAAGGGGGGGCAGTGCGGCTTTCACGCTAATGTCACGTGAGGCCACTGTGTCCCCTCTCGACCTTCTGTGGCTCTCTAGAGATGAACACCCACTCCCAGAGACCCACTAAACGCTAAAGGCCCCTTAATGACTACTCAACGTTATCTTTCTTCAAACGGAGCATTTAAAGTGGGGGCGCTTTACAAGTGATAGCCCATTTAAGAGACCATTGTTTTGGAGGAGATGTTTGTAATGTTTCTGTGTTAAGAAATACAAAATGGCATTTTCATTCTGAAAACACACACAAAGCTCCAGTTAGCTGCCTAAATCTACGTTCTCCTCCAGGTCAATTACAATCTATCATACAAAACAGTTTTACATTAGCTACATTCTTTTCAAATGTTCATATTTAATGAACCAAAAGGCGTTTCTTTTTTGGTAGAATGTCATATTTTCATCACATCATATATGAACCCTGCATTTGTCAAACACTGAAACACAAACAGGTAACATTTTCACACATACATACATGTTGTTATATGTCTTTAAAATACAAAGGACATTATTTTTGCCTTTTGCTGAATTGCATTCTGGTATTTGTAGTCTCACAGTCAAGATGGGGGAATAATGCCACAATTGTACACTTTTTGCTTAACACATTTCGGTCAGGATTTACATATTGGAGTGGGTACCTTAAACTATGGTATGTGTGCTTTTCAAGGCATCTTCAGAAAGCAGAGTATTGTTGAAAGCCAGACATGGGGTTGATGAGATGAAATGATGAGAGGGCAAGTGAGTCCTGAATTCTTGCCCAGGATGTGGCAAGAGAGGTTGCAATCCTGGAGACCTGTACAGTTATTTTTCCCTGATTGTGGCCATGTGCTGGTTTTCAGGGCGCAAGTAAAGAATACATGTGGGTGGACAGTAACATTTTTTAGAGGGTGGACACAACACACTTGTGTGTTTTTGAGGTTGGAAAGCGTCCTGAAGCATTGGGCTACCAGGATTTCACCCAGGTTGTCATGTATCCAGTGCAGACACATGCAATTATCATCGAAGCACATTCTTTAATCAGGACTTTGTTTTCCAGGGAACATTTCACTACACATTGCTGGGTTTAAAAGGTGAGCACCTTCTATATTTATTGGAAAATGTCCTCTCTCTGGTTATTTTTCTGTTGTTGATTAATTTCTTTGAAAGGCCAATGCTCTTTTGGCCAGTGCACTTTCTTCTAAGGGGAAAGGTCGATTGAATTAAAGGTGCATCTTTCACTTTAAGATATGTTCACTTATTGTGTGTATATTCTTTGGTGCCAGCTTTTGATTTTGCGCTATGGGGGGCAAAGGTTTGCACACTGAGTGAAGCGAGGGAGGTGTACTCATCCCCATGTCAAAACACCACATTTTATAGCACATGTTGCTGCAGGAATAGGAAAGAAGACATGTGATTTACAGGAAGGTCTAAACGTATAACATCTCAGCAACAGTCTCCAAACCTGCTCAGTTGCCTTTGCAACTTTCTGCTGCTATAGGATCCCCTGCTATTCAAGACCGGCAAACAGTTTTGGCCTGCCCACCCCCTCCAATCAAGGCGGAGTTGGAACATTAATGAGGCTCCCTTCTAATTTTGTAGTGAGCAGCACTTGATAAACAGTTATTATTTGCAATTTTGTTTTACAGTCAAAATAACCCTGATCTGTAGCTTCTGAAATAAAAGCGTATGGCTAATTTGGACAATATTTATTTATTTTTATATGTGCAAAGCACACTAAGATCATAGGCATCTGGGAGCTAGTACTGCCCAAATATACACACAATAAAAATAAAAACAATTGTGAAACTTCTGTAAAAACAGCAGTTAGTTTCAGAAGACAGAACACAATCATCATATTTTTGCAATGCCTTCCACAGATATTGTTTTCAAGCCAAAGTTTCAAAAAAAACTTTTTAATACAGTATTTCCACCAATTACATCTGGGAAAAGATGTGTTCAAGTTCCTGAATTGCATACTGCTCTCCAATCCGGGCTTCGAACCAAAGTGAATGCTCCCAGGCAAATCCTTTTATCACAATATGCCTCATCTGCCAACATTAGAAGTCTATACAAGGTATTCAGCAGTCTGCCACTTAAAAGAATAGGCCTCACTCCTGTTATTGCCACATAGGTAAATAAAAGAATTGACAATTCATATACTGGACGTCACAGTGTATTTGTCTACTACCTTACGCATTGCAAAATGTTTCTAATTAAACTTCCCATGATACCTTTACGTACTAAAGACTCATTCTGTGATATCACTGATGTCACTTTTTATGCAAATTATGGGGGCCCACACATCTTTTGCTGCCCAGGTCCCCGCAAATCCAAGGGCCGGCCTTGGTTACCCTTAAACCATCCACTACAGACAACACGCTTACATCATTTACCAGAGCCAGCTACGAGGAGCAGCGGTCCTACATCATGGACCATAGTTATCACTCTTTCACCATGCACCACCAACCACATCAAAGCACATTTACATAAATAACCCCACAGCCAGCTCATATATCATCCACCACAGCCTGCTTTCTTCCACCAGCCACCACGAGGGGCAGCAGTCCTACATCATGGACCATAGTCAGCACTCTTCCATAATCCAACAGCGACAACACTCTTACATCATCCACCATAGCCACCTCAGATACACCATCAACCTCATTAAAGCACTCTTAAATAAATAACCCCCACAGTCAGCATTCTTTTATCATCCACCACTGCCAACTCATATACCATCCACCACAGCCACTCTAGCACCAGTCACCAAAACCGGCACTCTTATAACATCGACCAGTCAGCACACTTAAACCTTCCAGCAGAAGCATCAGTCTCATAGCATCCTCCACAAAGAACACCCTTTCATCATCTACCACAGGGAGCACCCTTACACCACCCCCTCAACAGTACTCTTGCACAGTGTTAGGGGAGTTTTGCTAAAGTCCACTTGAGGTAAGACTCTATAAAACTATCCATTGGTATACAGGTCCCCAACTCTTAGTATACGTCTGTACTACCCAAAGGATCGGGTAGAATGGAAGAACAGCTAGGCTTATTATAGGAGGAAGATGTGAGCTGTAGGTAAGTACACTGAACTTAGTAAATACAGTAGTCCACAGAAACACTTACACACTGAAAATTATATTAAAAATATAGATGTATTATACATACACCAGGCAGGTAAGTAAATACTCTTTTAGACTAACCAATACACATAGGAATTATTCACAATACTTTTCAAAAGGTGACTGTTTCAATAGTAGTTGCTCGCAGTTACAATTGTTACAGAGGCTAACACTAATGACAGTTCTACTGTATTATCGGTACTTCCATGCACTCGCATAGATTACAGACAGGGGAGTTGCTAGGTCTGGAAAAGACCCGGGGCTAAACTGATGTCGGAACTGTTGGGACTGGGGGCTAGCTAGTCTTTTGGCTGTAGCTCCTGAGATTCTATCCGGGGCTACAACCAAAAGATATGGGGCTATAGCCCCCTTAGCCCCCCTAGCAACGCCCCTGATTACAGATAAACGATAATTGCATTTAAGTAGTAAAGTCACATCAGACAAAGGGCCTCATCACGGGTTGGGCGGTATCCTGGCGGTAAATGCGCTGGGATACCACCCAACACTATTAGCGTTATTGCAACTCGGTCTGACACAATTGCCCCAGATCCCGAGTTGCAGTGGCGCTTTTAATCCCCATTTATTCAGAGTCCATAGGACTCCATGGGAATTTTCGACGCTATTACCGATGGTGGTAATAGTGCCAAAAATGGGAGGTTTATACCTACAGCAAAAACCTGGAGGTAAACCTCCCACTTTCCGTCCAAACTCGGGATTGGGCAGAGCGGTAATGAAGCAGTATTAGCGTTACTGCTGCATTTTTAACACTCCACCCAACCCCTGATGACGACCAAAGTCTGTAGGAAGGAAAAGGATGGTTCTTCACACCCAAGCAATATAATACGTTCTAGTAACACTTTCCAAGGCTTCTAATGCTTTCCAAGTGCAATCCCCAACTATTCAAGAGTTAATGAAAGTCATTGTAGGAGTGTAGCAAAAGTCTCATGTAGCACCAGGAAAGGCAAAGTTCCACAGGATACTTTAGTCACTAGAATAAAAATGCCTAGCAAAACAATACGAGTTATAGGGACCCTGCACAGGAAGCCCTAATAGGACACAAGCTGTCAAGCCTGGGCCAGAGGTATGGGTGGATACCCAAACATCTTGTAACGCACTCCAGTCACACTGGAGCGACTCTTTGGCTTGAGTTAAGTTCTACCTTTAGCCCCACAGTACCTTAGGTTAGAAGAAGTAAATTCAGCTAGATTCTTTCATGTGCAGCAGCGACGGACCCAGTCTCCGGATTCCTCGGTCTGGTGATGAAAGGAAGGACTCTGAATAGGATGTCACAGCAGCAGTCGCGAGAAAGGGCCCTCAGCAAGGATTTCTTATGCCGATCTTTGGTTTTGGCACTTTTTTATCAGCTCAAAGGACGGTTTTCGCCATGTCGATCTTCCTCTTTTCTTCAGCCCTGCACTCTAGTGAGGGGAACTTGGATGAGTGGTATAGGGCCTCTGGAGGTCCAACTGGAGTTCACTAAAGTCCTGGGTAGATTCAGCCATGCTAAAACGTTGCACTGCAATTGGGTCGGAGGTCTCCTGGTATTCGCTGTCTGCAGCCCTGGAAGGTCACAGCACCTCGTGAGTTGGCTCAATATGTAGTTCATCTTGGGGCTGGTTGGTCCCACCAGCCAAAGGGAAGGAGTCAACCTCTTTGGAGCTCCTCTGTCGATAGGAAAACAGGGTCAGGACAGCATTGGTCACTTCACGGTTACTGGCATTTCTGGTCGTCTTCAGCTTTGGATCCTCTGTTCCAATGGTCAACTTGCCTTCTATCACCGGAACCTCACCGTATATTCGGATTTCCCACTCACTCCTCTGGAAACTCTCTCAGCATTTTACAGAAAGGGGCGGGTGGCTGTTCAATCAGGACAGCCAGCCCCCTAGTGGGAACTGGTTCCATTCAGGCACTCCAGCACACAAAGGACAGGGGAGTTTTGCACTCCTCCCCTGCTTTCTGCCTTTGCAGACACACTGGAGCCTAGGCAGGGACACCCAAGGTTTCCTGCCAAAGGCAAAACCCACACACAGACAGACCTCCCCATCCCAGAATGGTATAAGAAGGGCTAACAAAGGACAACCACATGAGAAGTGGCAAAAAATAAAAGTGCCACCATGTTAGAACATAGGTGACCCTATTGCGCACAACTGAGACTATGAACACAATCTGCAGTAATTAAAAGGCACAATAGTTGGTAGAACAGGTCCACTGCCACCAGCCATAACTGTAGGGTTGTCACTGTGACTAGAAAGTCACAGAAGCAAAGATAAAGGGGATATTAGGTATCCCCTTAGCACTCCACACGAGGTGGTGTGTGCTAATCTCTCATAAGTTAAAGTTTTAGGAAGGATACAAAGTATCCCTCTATCCTTAAGAACATCAGTTCTTAAGGATAGGCAAAGAATCTCAAAGGGTTCCCAGCAACACTGCACATAGGGTGTTGTGGGCTGCAAAAGTTAAACACAGGTGATATGGAGGAAAGCAGACTCCATATAATAAAGTGAAACAGAAAGAATAGCGTTCCCAAAAGTCAGAGCAAATAAGAATGAAATGAGGGGAGAAAAGGCTGCCCTCATTCAGAATAGAAAGAAAAAGGTCAAGAAGTCCAACAAAAAGTGCGGGGGATCTCACTAGGAGAGGGGATTAAGCATAAAACTGATAAATCTCCCTAACAGACAGTCCACCGCAGACAACACCTACACCATCCACCACAGGCAACACTTGTACAGCATTAAGTACAGTTCAAAGAATCCACCACAAAGTGCGCTCCTGCACCATCGTCGAGAGCAGCACTCTCCCACCTTCCACCAGAAGCAGAACGTTTACTCCATCCACCACAGTTAACACACCATCCTTTTTTTAAAAATTGTTTTAGCTGACATTTTTCCAACTTTACAATATTTATATACACAAGTCAAGTATTAAAATAAGTTTACATTCAATCAATAAAATTATACTTCATCATACATATTTTCAGCAACTTATAAAACATATATTTCTTACAAATTTAAGTAAGTCATACAGTTTAAAAAAAGAGAAAGGGAAAGGCTATGGCAAGGAAACAAATTAGTCTTATCACTGGATGATAATCCTTTATCATTAAACAGAATCATGACGTTTCCAATTTCAGGGAATGTAGGAACCCTACTGCAGCAATTCTCACCCGTAAGAGATACCCACTATGGATCATCAACCATAATATGTCAGAGTCGATATCTCTAAAGGTTTTTAGAATGTGTTTGAAATAATGTATTAGCCCAAGTATGCTAGCACATTCTGTCAGTAAATGTTTCAGAGTCTCTTTTTCAGTCGGAGACCGACGAAACCTACATACATTTGCATTCTGATTAACTGTTTTACGTTTGGCCATTATGTCTTTCGTGGGCCATAGGTTGAATCGGATTTGTATAAATTCATTCCTAAAACCAACAGAGGGATACCTCAATATATAACTTTCAGCGGTTCCATATCTTTTTACTTGCAGAAACATTTGTGCAAAATCAGGATATTTATTGCATTTGGTTGATGTTTGGCTACAATCCCATTGAAACAGTTTGACCCTGGCCCTATTCGGATTCTGGATCAGGGTCAACAAGGTAATATCTATATTGGCCATGATCAAGACAACCAGTTTTCGCCAACTTGGTATAAATTAATCTCTAGAAGAGAAGACATAATTAGCTAGAATTCCATCTACCAAGGGAGACCGTAACGCCAAGAGGCATTTTCTAAATAAGGCCATAATCTGACAAACATATCGCCGCATATAGAGTGAAATCAACCCAAGTTCAAATCTCAGCCATACAGTTGGAACACAATTAGGAAGCTGTAGAAGCCGCCGCCAGAACTTCCCTTCAAAAGCGGTCCATATCTTTACAAAGATTACAGGCTTTGTCCTGGCCGCTTATAAAAGGACTGCAGTATGTTTTTGCATATAATAAGTCAATACAGGTTTAGTTGAAAATGTCACATATTAAGACTGAATTAGTCTCGCTTGTGATATCCCGGTAGTTAATTTGTTTTTTAACGTATCAATGTAATCTTTCACATCATACAAGTTAGTGACATTTACTCCCATATAAATATAGGAAAAGACACATTCCAGCACTTGGCCATCAAGATACCACTTATTAGAGTTGTTTTTCCTACTTCAAATGCACTGCATAGCCTTTGTTTTAATTAAGTTTATGGTCAGAAGATTTTCCCGAACATAATTAATCAAAGCATTTAATTGTTTCTGTAGGCCTTGTTTTTTTTTTTTTAGACATGATGACAAGGTCATCGGCATATAGTAAGTAAGCAATAACTCTGTTAGCCACCCTGGGAGCATCAGTGTTTATGTTCAAAAAGGCTTTGCCCACGTCAGAAATAAAGAAATTAAACAATACGGCTGGAAGTGTGCAGCCTTGTTGCAAACCTCTATAGGTGTTAATAGGCGATGTTACATTTCCTTCAAGAGACAGTCAAACCTGTATCGAATTAGGAGTGTGTATATCATTGATCAAAGCGGTTAGATATGCTGGTCAATTTTGATTCACCAATTTCTTGATCAATAATTCCCTTGATACTGAGTCAAAAGCCATGTTTAGGTCCACAAAGACCATGTATAGAGGTTGTTTCTTATTGGCATGATGTGTTATGATAGAATTAAGTGTTAGCAAATTAATTGCCACAAACAAAGCCTGTTTGGAACACATCACACTCAGCTTGTTTAGCTGTCCATTGTTTAAAGTCCTGTAAGAAAAATTTAGAAAAGATCTTCCCTGGGGCATCCAAGAGGGCAATCGCCCTGTAGTTGGTAGCACAGGACCGATCGCCTTTCTTGAAAATTGGGACTATTATTGATTTACACCATGAATCAGGGATTATATTTGATATTATAATTTGGTTAAATATGGTACATAAGATCTTTGCCCAAAGAGCAGGATGGGTTTTAAACATGCCATTATTCAGTCCATCTGGACCAGGCGCCATTGATCCACTAGCTTTTGTTAATAAAAAACAATACATCCTCCTCCAGAATTTGTAACCCCTGATAAGACGACGGGCCAAGATCCAGATGGCTACCATCCGCCGAAGGTGATGCATGCAAATTTGTATAATGTTGAATCCAGTCAGAATCACTGACTCCATTTATTTGTACAGGTGTTTGTTTCATGTGCAATGCATTATTAAGGTCCAAATCTGGGCCATATTTTTAGATGCCATTGCACGTAGCATGGCCTCACCATCAGCTTTCTGAAGCTGGAATCTGAGTTCCTGACCAATTTCTGTATTTACATTCTGCATTCTGGATCAAGATATTTTTCCCAGAAACACTTGACGCAAGAATCAGTGTTTTCTCTCTACGGAACAGTGCTTTCCTTACTTGCACCTCCTGGTCAAACACATGTCTAGGTTTAAATGCTACACAAGAAGATGACGTTGTAGTTTGTCTTTTATACAGCTGCAAATGGAAAGTATATGATTCCTCTGGCCGCATCTCAAGAGTGTTAGTCTCCTCAATGTTTACATGAAAAGATTGTAGCATTTGTACACTCCAACAAAATGTGGTCTGTGCATTATTAACTGTTAGTATGTGAGGATATTTTTGTTGATCTATTTTGTCATACGCATGACCAAAATCTAGATGGAGCGACAAAGCATCATGATCGCTACCAGAGCAATTGATCACTTTAAATTCTGCAGCACATTGGAAAGTGTTTCTTTCAACAAAAATATAGTCGATTATGGAATTGCTCCCACCTCGCTCCCACGTATATTGTGGAGGAATGTCACCAAAGAGGGACCCGTTGCACATCACCAGGTTTCTCTCGCTCATTAAAGTTAGCCATTTCTCATTAGCCTCACTGTGCGTTTGCTTCCCCAAAATTAGTAAGTGCATATTCAAGTCACCGGCTACAATAATGTTTGTGATTTCTGGGGCATGAGAAGAGAGATTTAGCAAGTGCTCGAGGTCCTCATAAAACCTTTTATCAGTCAATCCTAGATGGTTGCGGTTTATATTGATTAAGGAGGTCGCACCTTCTAAGTAAGCTACCTTTACCATCTGCAGATAAAGATTGGGAGCCTCCTGGACAGATATCTTAACATTCTTGTTTTTGATGGCAATCAAGAGACCAGCGACAGGTCTCCCTCTTAATGATGTCGTAGCAGGATTTAGTATGATGGTACAATTCTGCCAGACCGGTTTAATAGATAACCAATTCTCCTGCATCATTACGATATAGTTATTAAGCAAGTCTGAGCTCTTACTTATCAGGTGCGATAAAACATGTGTGTTCCAGCTGATTATGGATATAGTTTGCCAAACTACTTCACTGGGTGGTTATGATTCCACTCTCCACTTATGTATGTTATTGCCCGAATGATCTGCTCTAGCATTATTTGAGTTATAAGGGTTAGCATTGACCACTCTTTTTGTCTCTTCTGCAAAATTGAGAGTGGAGGGGTCAATTGCAAGCACAAACCCCAAAGAAAAAAGCTCCATCCGCGCCTGCCACAACACATTCCTTACAACATAAGAGGTCACCCATAGTCATACCACTGAAGGGTCATTATCATTTAAAAACTCTACTTGATAAATGTCTGTGGTAGAAACCTCCTGTAGACTAGACACATCCTCAATTATAGCCAACACACTCGCTCTGTTTAAGTCATACGTTGCATAAGGCGCAGCACAACATTTGAGTATTAAGCGATACGACTTACACAATCGTGCCTGCTCCTTTGACAGAGATGTCAGAGAATCACACTTCTTGCTATCACTTAAGTTATTCACTCTATTATGAAAGTTTTGGCGTCCTATTAGGGAGTGAAGTTTGTTAAGACTGAGTCAATTGATTAAATTGAGCTTTCCTCGTGTTATCAGGGGCTTCCATGCTAGCTGTCATCATGTAATTCTCCACAGCTCTGGCAATATGAGTCTCAAGATCATTTGCGGTTTCTAGTTCCCGCAAGTGCTTGTTTTGACCACTCACTAAGGATCTTTCATTTAGCATCATCAGTACAATCATATTTCCCTCAGAGTTTGTTCTATTCTCTTTAAAGATTAGGGGTGGTTGTCTATTCATTGTCATAGGTTTCTGCACTTTATTACCTATTTGCATTTTCAAACTGACAACTTCATTAGCATATGAATCAAGTTCTCTCTTGCTAATGTTACTTAGCGGGATCTCAATCGTTTGTACCGAGGGACCCTCTGTTAATTTTATTGGTCCTTTAGTCAATTGAGAATCAAATGCATCACTTAATTTGTCTTTTCCACTCACTTCAGAAATAAATGCCATTCTTTTGTCAACTGATTTTATGGGTTCTTCCATCACATTCGGGAGGGCCATAACAACAGGGATACCAACTTGATGTAGTTTTATGTATTTTTCAATAGTTTTCTCAATCTGCACTTTAATGTCAGTCAGAATTAGATTGTGAGTAGATATTTGCTTTTCTGTTGCAGAAGTCAAATTCTTCGGGCTATCAGCACACTCTTTGTTTAAGTTTGATTCAATAAAATCATCCACAGCACTCTTATCGTAAGCCTGCGCTGCACTTATTGAAGTAATCAGGTAATTTAGTGGAGGATAATCATTGAGTTCTTTACTTTGGATCTCTGCTATGTCCTTCTGCAAGTTTACTATATCTTTACAATTTGACAACAAGGGGTGAGTTGTTTTTGTTGAAGTGCTCTTTACAGACATATGCTTAAAAAATTGTCTCACGAGAACGACCAGATACATTTTTCTGTTTTTTTGTCTTCTTTAAAGTATTAAATTCCTTCCTTTCATTTTTGGATTAAATGCCTTATAGTTTGTAGAAATTGGGCCAATAGGATTTTGTAGCTCATCTGGCTCAATAACAACTATACTTGTCTGTGTAGGTATTGGGTCAGCTGGTTTTTCATCAGCTAAACCAATTAACTCCAACAATCATTAGAACAGGTTTAGAAAGAGAATTAGAGTCAGCTTCATCAACCGTCCCTACATCGACAATCTCAGAACGAGCAATTAAACAAGCAAGCTTGTCTTTAGGCACAGATTTTTCTCTTTCTTTCATCAAAGCTTGCATCTAAGATTCAATCCGGCCTATCTGCTTAGTTTGTGACATAATTTATTAATCCAATGTTTCAAACAACTTTGTTAGAGTTACAATGGTCATGTGTTTTGAATTCATAGTAATTTCCAACAAAGTGGTCCGGGAATCTAAATGCCGAGTAACAGAGATATCCACTGGGCGGGCCCCCGAGAGACCTATATGAGAGTTCTCAGGAGTCACAGATTGCTTAATTGAATCTGCTTGGCTTAATGTTGTATTTACGGTTGAGGAGGCTACAATTGACTTGTTAAACAAGCCTGGTGACTGATATAAGCTGTTGAATTCAGATTCGATTAAGGAAGAAGAGGCAATTATTGATATGTTTCCAACAGACTGGTCCAAAATTATGTTTGGTTTTTCAGCAAGGTCATTTCGACCATCAATAGATATCTCTGGTTCACAGCCACATTATTCGCCAGCTCCGCTTCAACATTCATTTGTTGTTTTGATTGCCTAATGAAACCAGTTGTGTACCAGCACTCAGAATCTGGGTGTCAGTAATAGAACAATCCAGTAGTATGCTCACCCCCTCCCTTGAGGCAAAGTTGTCTCTTATTGGCAAAGCACTAACCGTTTCATCAATAACAATTGTTTTAGGTATGTCAGACACACTGAATCGGGGTCGACAGAAGTCTCATATGTCACAAGCACAAGTTGTTTTTTTCAAGGTCCAAGATGGATTGCCCTGGTAATTTACGCTTAAAAGCACTAGCCAAATCCCTTTTCAAGGGAGTTGATGTTAGTACCAATGAGGCAGTAGTTATTTGGCGGGAATTAGGCATGTCCGATGCCAAGGCGCACAGTACGTGGATGTCCCGGGAGGATAGCTCAGCGGCAGCGTGCGCGTCTTGGAAGCAAGACGACACGAAGCAGCAACAGGTTCGATCCCCGGGTCCGCGCTTAGAAACCTCCGGGTGTTTAAGCGCGTCATAAATACGTAACTAAGACAAAAAAAAAACGCAATTACGCAACTAAGAAAAACAAACAATTCCTGTAACAGCGCCTCGATGCCTGCGGGCTGTGTGAGCGCTTTATAAATGTAAATAAATAAATAAATAAATACGTGTTGCATCCACTAAACATTAAGCAAGCACAATCAGAAGGACAAATAATAATGGTAATACTCGTTCTGCTTGGCCCAAGTGCTTCACAAGACAATATCATTTTTCTTACAGTCACCTTAAAATCACAGGGGCTGAAAGAGATTAGCTGTCTCTCCCAGCAGCGGTACTTAAATAACCAGAGACCAGCCACGACGTTCAGGCAGTAGAACCATAAACTACGAATACAGGAGTCGCAAATTGTTTCACAATGTTAGTTTTATCAACAGCGCATCAAATAAAGTGCTTTGATGCCCCAAATTGTCTGTTGAGATCTGATGTTCCGACGCTCAATATTCAATACGCTAATTAAAATAATCCTTTGTGCATCGAAGGATGGCTTCTTAGTATAGCCACGGCTCAAAGAGCGGAATTCTTCTTGAATTCACTCCGCAGCACAGCAGGTTCCATCCAAACGACAATCAACTGATAGACACAGGATTCCAGGTCATCGCAGTCTAGGTTAGGTAGAATCAAAACTTAATCAGAAACTGATTTGTCATACGGCTCAAAGGGTTGTATTCACCCCGCAGTCACCATACGCATGAGTCCGCCACCAGAGTATTTCCGCAGCCGCAGCTCAACGGCAGTGAAGCTCAAAGGAAAGAGGTTAACACACCATCCACTAAATCCAGCTATCATACAGCATCACCCTGGTCTAGAGATTTTGGACCAGCCAACACAGCCAGCCCTCCAATGACTTCCATC